>NW_026897585.1:0-359184 GCF_033153095.1 Gastrolobium bilobum
TTTTTTGCATAGAAAATTGTTAAGCCTATTAATTTATTATTATGTCTATTGGGAGGGAAAATATTTAATACTTAAAATTTAAACTTTCTAAATTTGAATTTTGAACTTGAGAGGTGAGAAAAGATTCAGCATTTAATATTGCCTACTACTTTTAGCATATTAATGATAGTTATTACTATATCTATTGGGCTTAATTATTATACATATTAGAATTAATTATAAAACTGGAAAAAGGATATGTATAAAATAAATTTAATTTTAATAAAAAATTATGAATTAAACGAAAAATATTTAAAATTGTAAAAATATAATTTAAAATAAAGTAAATTAAATTCTTAGCTTAAAATAATGATACAAAAAGGAAAATAAATTCGTACAAGAAACTTTTTAATAAATACTTAATATAAATATTTTAAATGTATATATATATATATATATATATATATATATAATATAAATTAAAAGAGAAAAACATTATTTTTAAAAAGTATGTATAATTAATTCTATTATCATGTTGAATTTTAAATTTTAAAATTAAATATATTAGAAAGAAATCAAACTTTCATTCTTTTGATGTAAGAGTGTAATTAACACAATTTTCTATGTCGTGAATGATTACCTAGAAGCTATTTTTGAAGAATGTGCCTAGACTTCTATGCATGTTTCCCTTTATTTTTCGCATAGAAAATTGCAAAGCCTATTAATTCATTATTATGTCTACAGGGAGGGAAAATATTTAATACTTAAAATTTAAACTTTCTAAATTTGAATTTTGAACTTGAGAGGTGGGAAAAGATTCAGCATTTAATATTGCACACTACTTTCTGCATGTGAAATTATTAAGCATAATGCCTTAATCCTGGACCCACCCCGAATCGGATTAGTTGTGAAGCAATGAACCAATTGGAATATTTCCAAAATAAAATAAAATTATTAAGCATATTAATGATAGTTATTATTATGTCTATTGGGTTTAATTATTATACCTATTAGAATTAATTATAAAACAGGAAAAAAGATATGTATAAAATAAATTTAATTTTAATAAAAAATTATTAATTTAACGGAAAAAATATTTAAAATTATAAAAATATAATTTAAATAAAGTAAATTAAAATTTTAACTTAAAATAATGATACAAAAATGAAAAAAAAAATTCGTACAAGAAATTTTTAAAAAAATACTTAAGATAAATATTTTAAATGTATATATATATATATATATATGTATATAATATAAATTAAAAGAGAAAAACATTATTTTTTAAAAGTACGTATAATTAATTCTATTATCATGTTGAATTTTAAATTTTAAAATTAAATATATTAGAAAGAAATTAAACTTTCATTCTTTTGATGTAAGAGTGTAATTAACAAAATTTTCTATGTGGTAAATGATTACCTAGAAGCTATTACTTGAAGAATGTGCATAGACTTCTATGCATGTTTTCTACTACTTTATACTTTCTAGATAGAAAATTATTAAGCCTATTAATAATATTTATTATTATATCTATTGGGTGAGAAAAAATTTAAAATTTATAAAATTTCAAATACAAACGACACAAATCCTTGCAAAAAATAATTATTTATTATTATTTTTTAAATCTGATTGTAATAAATAAAAGTCTATCTCTAAGATAAAATATAAAAACCTAAATGTGACGATAAAAACTTTTTTTGTGGATAACTGTAAAAATCTATTGCATGCTGATAGTTAGAGGTGACAAACTTGGCTTAGCCCGAAGGGCCGGCCCACCAACACATTTTTATAGTTAAATTAAAGTTTTATCCTTCTTCTTTTATAATTAAATTCCTAATTTTTTGTAAATACAAATATGTAAAATTCAAAATACTAATTACACAATCCTTGAAAAAAATAATTATTTATATAAAACAGTGATAGTTAAAAGTTGCAAACTGGGCTTGGCCAAAGGGCCTGCACGCCTTGTCTGCCAACATGTTTTAATAATTAAATTAAAATTTCACTCTTCTTTTATAATTAGATTCCTAATTCAGATTTCAATTTTTGTAAATACAAATTTATAAAATTCTAAATACTAACTACACAATTCCTTGCAAAAAATAATTACTTATTATTATTTTGTAAATCTAATTGTAATGAATGAAAGTTTATCTCTTAGATAAAATATAAAATCTTAGAAGTAATTATAAGAGCCTTTTTGTGAATAAATATAAAAACGTTAGTTATAGGTGGCAAACTGGGCTCGGCCCAGAGGGCCGGCCTACCAAACATTTTTATAATTAAATTAAAATTTCACACATCTTCTTTTATAATTAAATTCTTAAATCAGATTTTAATTTTTGTAAATACAAATTTGTAAAATTTCAAATACAAACGACGCAAATCCTTGCAAAAAATAATTATTTATTATTATTTTTTAAATCTGATTGTAATAAACGAAAGTTCATCTCTGAGATAAAATATAAAAACTTAGATGCAAATATTAGAACTTTTTCGTGTGGATAAATATAAAAGTTTATTATATGCTGGTATATAATGCTGATAATTAGAGGTTGCAAAGTGGAGTCGGTCCGGAGGACTGACCCGCCTATTTTTTTGTAATTAAATTAAAATTTTGCTCTTCTTCTTTTATATTAAACTTAATAACTCAAAAATTTGCCAACTCTATATGTACAAAAGTTTGAGTTAGGTAGCTAACAATATTGATTTAAATAAAATGCAGAGATATATTTTTATGTTTTGCATTAAATTTTACGAGACAGACAAACAAATTTCTTTTTTTTCCTGTGCATCGCACGAGTTATACTTAATTTTGAAGAAATTTTTTTTCTTAGGGTGCTAATTTGGAACATTATCTAAGAAAACTAAACGTTCGTAATGAAAAATCGATGTTATTTAAGTTCAACGTAAAAAAAATAATTTGGAGTCATATAATGAGCCAAGATATGAAGTTTCAAGTGTTTGAAGCAGCGAAGCTATTGTCACCTCATTCTTTAAGTCTTTGGTGGACCCAAATGTATGTTGTTGTTTTTTAAAAATTTATTATTGTGGGTTCTTTATATTGTTACAAGTTTTTAGCATGTGTATTGATTTGATGCTATTTAGACACATTTGTTCCAATGTAAGCAAAAAATATGACTCATACATGACCATTTGGTTAATTTGCTTTCAAATCCCTTTCAGACAACGTTTTTTGGGTTCTAAAAAAAATAACCCATTTTTTTACTGAGATTATTACTTCTGAGTGTTAACATATTAGCGTAATTTATTTTATGAGCATTTACATTTTGTATCGTAGGCATAAATATGATGGTGGAAGAGGATGTCCCTGGTAATGCATAAACATAGGAAATCACATGTTTGGTATGTGTTAAACTCATCCCTCCAATGATTGCTACAGAATGACACTGAATTAATAGCGTTTTTTTTATTATAGGTACAAGCTGATCTTTTAATTTCATATTTGCTTGGTCTGTTTGTTACCTTGATTTTATTAGTGACTGTTATAGTTAGCAATAAGTTGTATGCATTTTTCTTTTTTTAGCTATCCTCATTTCAACATAGTCTACTATGGTGTATTTATTTTTTACATAACTCATCGAGTAGATAATATATTTGATTTGCATAATATTGATCACTCTGGATAGCAGATTTTTATGGTTGACATTTGCAAAGTTCTGTATCAATGCTGTAATTTTTTCGACTTGAAATATAGAACAAGATAACAACACAGGTTTTTGTAAGTTTAATGTTTGCAGTGCGATTAACCAACCACAACGGACGATAAATATTTTGTTCTTTTTCCCCCGGGCATCGCACGAGTAATTCACTAGTCCTATACTATGATAGGTCCAAAGGGTAATTTGCTAATATAAATAAATATTCTTTAGTTTAAAAATCTTCTAAATTATCATAAATTTTTTTAATTATTCTTTATTTACTTTTATAAATATCATACGAATCTCTTAATTCAAATATAAAAATTCTACCCTCTCCCTTTTCATCCTTAATCTACATCTTTGAGTTCGCGCCCAAAATATCTTAAATAGGCTCTTTGATGGTAATAATGCAGTTTTTGAAAAGTGTTACCGGAATAAAACAAAAGTAAAATAATTTACCAAACTACTTCAATGAGACTCGTATTAGAGGCTGCACATTTAAGTCAATACGTGTTAGTTGCAAATTGTAATAGACACGCGTTACATATATGCGGGACTAAGGTCCGTTTGGATAAGCTTTTTTTCTTCAAAAGTTATTTTTTTTTATAAAAAAAACACTTTTCGTTTTTAGTTCATTTGGATGTCTGCTTTTTAAAAAAGGAGAAGTCACAAAAAAAATCAAAAACTTACTTTTTTCAGAAGTTAAAAATTTTAACTTCTAAAAAAAACAGAAGTCAAAAGTCAAATATTTTTTTCAAAAACTAAATATTTTTATAAAAATATAAATAACTTTAACTTTTGTAAAAAGTATTTTTAAAATAAAAAAATGATAAAAGTTACTTTTTCTAGAAGCCAAAACAAACGACTTCTAAGTCAAAGGGCAAAAAAAATCGTATATTAGATAAGTCACTTCAAATTCAACATAATGGGCTATTAGCTATTTTTCAACAATACACTGTTTGAGTGTTGAATAGATTCAATTTTTTATGTGATATTTAATATAAGGGTTTTTAGTTTGTCATGTTATAAAAATAATGAATAATTGTCCTGTAAAAAAGAGATTATAGTGGGGCACTTTAAAAAATAAAGAGAAATGAGATTTTTGATGTATAAGCAAAAATGATAAATAGTGTTTTTATAATATGACAAGGGTTCGCTTTTTCTGCAGTTACTGCAGATAAGTTATCTGCAGTAACCTAATACGACGTCATTTTGGGGCGAAAATTATGATGTTTTTGTAATTTTAATTTATTTCAGGGTTATAATAGTCTTTATATTTATAATTCATTAAGATTTCAATATTAAAACGACATCATTTTGAGAATAAATGCATATAACTTATTTGCATTAACTGCAGAAACATTTTTCCCATATGAGAAACTAAAAACCTTTAATATAATGATTTAGTCATGCATATATTATGCACGTCTTTTACAATGCGCGGCATAATGATCAAACTTACAACGACTTAAACATGCAACACTTTAATACACATTTTACTCCATCAATTTGATAAATTGTTTTACTTTTGTAATATTCCGGGAATACTTTTTGAAACTGCATTATTGGTGTCAAACAACCTAAGGTAAGAAGCAATTTTCCTTAACGCTAAATCAATCATCAAATTTTGTGTAGTATGTTAATCCATCGACCAGTTTCTCCCTCCATATTTGGCTGACAAATTATTCACTTCTATTTCAAACCTCTATAATTAATTTTTTTATGTTTGGAAATCTTGATATTTAGGAATATATTGAAAAAATGGATTTTTTGATATTGTTAACAAAAAGATGTTTGATTGGCCAAAATATTACCGAAAATATTACCAAGAAGCCGTGGAATTTTCCATGTCATGAGAATCCAAAAATATCAGCCTTCTAGTGGTATTTTTAGATAGCATTTTGGTTCAAAAAGCTTCAAAAAATGTTTTCCTTAGAATCTAATTTTTTGGAAAAAAATTTAACAATTTTTATACCAAATATAAATAAATAGAATTTCCACTATCAATTTTTCAAAAATCCATAAATTTTTCGTGTACCAAATGCCCATGCCTCGTAACTTGTCTTTCTAAGGGAAAGTAAAACAATTATAAAATGAAATCCTTAAACTTTTGTGCAAGGTGTAAATAACCTTGGGATACACCACCTCAAAAGCTAGCTCAAAGGGTGGGAGTGCCCAAGGCCTTATAAATGTCACATTAGTTGCCCACACAATCAATGTGGGACTATATATCTCAACACGCCCCCTCACACGAGAGCCCATTGGGCTTGAAGAGTTGACAATGCAACATGCCCAGCCTACCTGTGCTAAGAAACGCCACAAGAGAAAGTGGGGCAGCGGCGAGGCTCTGATACCATATTACAATTGAGAAATCTCTGAAAGGAAGATGAAACTTAAGAAATTGCTTAATGCCATTTAGAAAACTGGAAAAAGAGAAAATTGTATCTTACAGTGTTAACCATTCTATATCAAATACCTGAATATCTTACCAATCCTAGTCATCATTTCTTCCTTCACTCAAACGAAAATCCCGCTCTTGTTCTTGTTACACCTCCATTAGATGGCAAGAACTACCATACGTGGGCATGATCCATGAGCATGGCGATATTATCCAAGAACAAGCTTGGTTTTATCGATGGCACCATTGCTCCACCAGATATCACAGATCCTCTGTTTCTCCCTTGGCAACGTTGCAATACCATGGTTCTTGCTTGGCTACACAGATCGATCAATAGCTCCATCGAGAAATCCATTCTTTGGATGGATCGAGATTCGGAGGTTTGGACTGATCTCAAGAACCGTGTTAGCCACTCTGACATTTTTCGTCTTTCTGATATCCAAGAAGACATCTATAAACTTCAGCAAGGTGAGCTGAATGTAACCAACTACTTCACTGAACTAAAGATTCTTTGGGACGAGTATGATAACTTGCGTCCTTTTTCGAAATGCAATTGTGCAATTCCATGCAACTGTGGTCTTCTTGAATTGATAAGAACACACAGAAACCAAGATCAAACTGTCAGATTCTTGAAGGGACTGAATGAGCTATATGCTCATGTCAGATCCCATATCATGATGGTTGATCCACTACCACATGTTAGCAAAGCCTTCTCTTTGGTTGTACAGCAAGAGAGGCAATTCCAACCGATTATACTAGGTGAGTCTTCTCTGACATCACATACTTTCTTTAATGCATCACATGGCAGGAAACCTTTCATTCCTGAGAAAGGAAAGTTGCGTCCTATTGCACAAGGTTATGCACCAACTAATAGAAGCCCAAAGATTTGCACACATTATGGAAAAATGCACCACAACATTGATACGTGCTATCAATTGCACGGTTTTCCTCCTGGTTACAAGACTGGGGCAAGACCAAGAAATGCTAGGAATCTTGTTCAACAAGATGTTAATTCAGATAATTCAGTTTCTGTTCCTGATGATGACATGAAACTTGGGATTTCTTTATCCCAAAATCAGTACCAAAGACTCATGACTCTCCTCCAAACTACTCAGCTTCAATCTGAACCTGCAGAGGATTTTCATTCGACTCACGGTGTCACTACCTCAGCACTGAATTCCATGACTTCACCAGATGTCAATCATCTCTCGGGTACCAATCATATTCGTTGGATCCTTGATACAGGAGCCACGGATCACATATGCACCACACTTACAAATTTTGGAACATTATGTAAAATCTCTCCCATTTCGATTATGATGCCCAATGGTCTTCGTGTCACTTCTTCTCTCTCAGGAATTGTCAGTCTATCAGAATCTCTAAGACTCATAGATGTTTTATATGTTCCTGACTTCAAGGTTAATTTGGTGTCCATATCCAAGCTTACTGAAAATTTTGCTTGTTGTCTAACTTTTTCAAAGTCTTCATGCCTGATATAGCAGGTCAGTACAAGGAACATGATTGGTACAGCTAATTGGAAGGGAACCTATACGTGCTTCATGCTAAACCTAACTCTCAGTGCATACTTGATACCAAGCACCATTCTCAGACCTTGCAACATTCTACTGTTTTGAATAGCTGCTCAGCATTTTCAGTCAACAAAATAACTGAAGCAAAGCTGTGGCACCTTCGTTTAGGTCATTTGTCTCATGAGTCCTTAAGACAAATGTCCCTAGCTTTTCCTTTTATTACTTGTGCTGATGTAAAACCTTGTAATACTTGTCATATTTCTAAACAAAGAAGATTACCTTTTGTATCCAGTGATACTAAAACTGAGAAGATATTTGATTTACTTCATGTTGATATATGGGGGCCCTATGGCATCCATTCTGTACATGGGCACCGTTTCTTTCTCACACTTGTAGATGATTTTTCCAGATTTCTTTGGGTTATCTTGCTAAAGTCTAAGGCAGATGCACGACCACAATTGCAAAATTTCATTTCGCATATAGAAACTCAATTTGAAACCAATCTGAAAGTACTTCGCAATGACAATAGGAGTGAGTTTATTATGCCAGAATTTTATCTGAAAAAGGGAATAATACATCAGAGGAGTTGTGTAGAAACACCTCAACAAAATGGCAAAGTCGAACGTAAATATCAACATCTTCTAAATGTGGCTCGAGCTCTATATTTTCATTCTCACCTACCATCGAATTTATGGAGTTTTGCTATAACTCATGCAGCTCATTTGATAAATCGACTTCCTACTCCTCTATTGGGCAACAGTTCACCGTATTTGATTTTCTACAACAAACTTCCCTCACTTCTTCACCTACGAATATTTGGTTGCCTTAGTTATGCTAGCACCATTACTGCTCATCGAGGAAAATTTTCACCTAGAGCCAGAAAATGTGCATTCCTTGGCTATCAACATGGGATGAAAGGCTATGTCCTTTATGATCTCTCTTCACATGAGATTTTTATATCTCGCCATGTTGTTTTCTATGAAGACCAATTTCCTTTTATAAAGGATAATTTGGATGCCAGTGCCACTGCCAATATACTACCTGAATTTCCCATTTATGATAGTCCAATCATTGCACCTGCTGCTAACATTCCTGCTGCTTCAATGATGGACACTCAATGTAATCCATCTCCACCAGGTGTAAGACGTTCCACTCGTATCAGGTCTCATCCACAATACTTACATGATTTTCACTGTTCTTTAAATTTGACCTCTGCACCACAATTGAATACAAACACGTTACCTTATGTTCGTTTTCCACTATCTGATGTTTTATCCTATGAATCGTGTTCCCCTACTTTCACTCGTTTCTGTTGAAATTCTGTAACACAGATTGAACCCAGAACCTACCTCCAGGCATCCAAACATAACTGCTGGAAACAAGCTATGCAGGCAGAAATATCAGCCTTAGAACAGAACCATACATGACTTCTTGTTGATAAACCAGCTGACAAACACATCATAGGATGCAAGTGGGTGTTTAAAATCAAACTGAAAGCAAATGGCAACGTCGAGCGTATAAAGCTCGCTTGGTTGCTAAAGGTTACACTCAAATGGAGGGAGTGGATTACCTTGATACGTTTTCTCCGATTGCTAAGATGACAACCGTTCGAGTTCTTCTCACCATAGTTGCTTCCAAAGGGGTGGCATCTCTTGCAGCTGCATGTTAACAACACGTTCTTGCATGGAGACCTCAATGAAGAGGTTTATATGGCCCTACCCGATGGTTTCCCTACCTCTTCATCTCTCAAAGTGTGCAAGTTGCAGAAATCACTTTACGGTCTTAAACAGTCAAGTCGCCAGTGGTACTCCAAACTGTCTTCTGCCTTGATTTCTTTAGGCTACAAACAGTCACCATCTTCATTCACTGCCCTCTTAATTTACGTAGATGATATCGTATTATCAGGGAATGATTTGAACGAAATAAACCATGTCAAAGCTTCACTGGATTCCATGTTCAAGATAAAAGACTTAGGAGATCTTCGCTTCTTTCTTGGTTTAGAAGTAGCTCGTTCCCAATCTGGCATTGCTGTTAATCAACGCAAATATGCCCTCGAGCTTTTAACGATAGTGAAATGCTTGCCTGCAAACCCGCATATACTCCCATGGAGCTTTCTCATAAACTCCACAGTGGCACTGCTAAAGAAGACATGCTTCCAGATGCGCATGTTTATCGTCGATTAATAGGATGATTACTGTATCTCACAACAACGAGACCATACCTTTGCTGTGAACCAACTTAGTCAGTTTGTCTCAGCACCTACCACTTCCCATATGGCTGCATCTCATCGTGTATTGCGTTACTTGAAGTCTTCCCCAGCAAAACGGTTATTCTTTCCTTCCTCTAACTCCTTACACTTGTCTGGTTTCACAGATAGTGACTGGGCATGTTGCCCAGATACAAGGCGTTATGTTACAGGGATGTGTACTTTTCTGGGAACTTCCTTAGTCTCATGGCGTTCAAAGAAGCAGAACACGGTTTCTCGCTCCTCAGCTGAAGCTGAATACCGTGCTCTAGCATCCATGTCCTGTGAGATCAGTTGGCTTCGTTTTCTTCTACACTGCTTCTACATACCCATCACCAAACCTGCTTCTATATTTTGTGACAACCTTTCAGCTATATACTTAGCAAAGAATCCTGCATTCCATGAAAGGTCCAAACACATAGAAATCGACTGCCACATTACCAGAGAGCGCATCAATGATGGCACACTTCACCTACTGCCTGTTCCCTCCTCTTCCCAGATAGCAGACATTTTCACAAAGCCTCTCCACCCTCGTTCCTTTCCAGCATCTCATCTGCAAGCCTGGACTACGTGACATCCTTAGTCCAGCTTGTGGGGGGGCTGTTGAATATAATCGATGATGGAGTAGCTCACAGTGTCACTGCTAAAGAAGGGAAGAAGAACATTGATGATCCAGCTGTACGATTAGTAACTGCCTCAGCCTTTATTACGGAGGAGCCCACGTGATTATTAGTTATTATCGTTATTTTTCAGTTACTGTTAGTTTGTAATTTAACATTCAATGCAGTAGTATATATAGAGTGATATAGAATAGTTAACACTGTAAGATACAATTTTCTCTTTTCCCAGTTTTCAAAATGGCATTAAGCAATTTCTTCAGTTTCATCTTCCTTTCAGAGATTTCTCAATTGTAATACAAGGCGAACTTGGATGTGTAGGACTGTAGGAGTTCATAACAAAAATTAAATAAAAAGGGGTTGTTCTATTTCATATTATAGAAAATAATTTTATTTATATATATACATATATATTAAAAATATATAGGATCCATATTGAATTATATGAAAAGAAGAGAAAGAAAATAATAATATAAATTCCGTACACTTTTATGTATGTATAGCAGATAAAATTATTTATTGTAATATGAGAAATATTAATCTTAATAAATAAATAAGTAAATTCTAAGAAAAAATAAATAATTTTATATAAATGCAGTCAATAATTTGTATTTTTTTTTATAGTTATGCAGTCGACTATATTGCTAATACATCATCGCTAACGTTGGAGCTGACGTACCTTTAGGTGATAAATGAGTAAATATATACATTATCGAAAGCATATCAAAAAAAAAAAAAAGCAGCTAACTTCGAAGGGCTATAAAAAAAAGGTGGACTTATCAGTGTGGTCATGTAATATGCACTTCACAAGAGGAGGTTGAAATAAAAAACCAAAAATTTAAATATGTTACTATCGTCGTATGTAAGTAAATATCAATGGTTTAGAATTTAGACTTTAGTGTAGACACTCTTGGGTTAGCTGGCTCATATAGTTTATGTGCACTGGTGTAGCCTCAAAGCTTGACCGACTATGACGCTAAGACAATTTGCCAATTAAAAGCATTAGAAACTTCTCCGTATTATGGTAATAATTAAATTTTATTATTTCATATTATTTATTATATATTATCCTAATTAGAAATTTTAAAATATTATTAGAATTATTTATAATATATTATCTTATGCCATAAAAATTTTGGAAAAAAAAGGCGATTATAATTTATATAACTAAAGCTGTATGTAATAATAATCCACAATTAAAAGTGTAACAATTGAATAAAATAAAAGCTGAGTTATATAATTATTACATTTTCAATATACTATCCTTGTCATGGTTAAAATTAATTGAGATAATTTATTTTTAAAATAAAAATACTCAGTTAGAAAATATATTTAAAATATTTTTATTATGTTTTTTAATAGCAAAAATAAATCATTCAAATATGCATTAAATAATCATATAAAACTAAACCATCATGATTATAGATATGAAATTAAAATAATTTGTAAAATATATTGATAAAATAATCAATTTTAAATTGAGTATATGGACTAGCAAAATATATAAATATAAATCTCTCTTGCAAGCCTTATATAAAAAAATTAGCAAACTAAGTAGAATAATATTAAACATATTATTTATGTACGTACATATAATTTAATTATAAGTAATTTTATCTCATATTTTATAATACTGATAGAACTGTATGGTCTCTAAACATAAGGAGACGTGCTCTTTTGTGGTTTGCGTCACTCATTTATCTACCAAGCACATGTTGTGTAGCGCGGTAGGTGTGATAATAGAATAAGAACCAGTGGAGTATATTCATTTAAACAAGCAACAACATTTCATATCTTTGAAAATCCGCAGCTGTACCTGTTAATATATGCATTAAATGAAAGATAATAATCATTATGCACTACAAAAAAACGAAGATAATAATCATTATTTTAAGTATTAAGGAACTTGTTTTATTTAATTAGGATTTCATTTCATTAACCATGAAAATTACAGAAGATTGTCTTGAAAGAACTGTCCACTACGTAGGCCAGAGAGATTAAATGGAGCCAATTAAGATGGGTTGACTAACGATTTAGTCCATATCCTATAACAACAAGGGTTTAAATTTGTTGGTTGATGTGAAAATTTTGTTTCTGGGTGATATGTAATATTTTTCAGAAGCTTTCAAAGAAATTGTGGGATCTTTCTTAATCCTAGTGAGATATTGATGTTTAACCCTATTTAAACTTTTTATTATCAAGAAATAAAATAAAAAGAGATTAAATGAAACTTGTCTGATAATCAATAAATAAATGGAAAAATATTATACTACAATCTTATTTAGATTTATTATTTAAAAGAATAGCTTATTATATAGTTCGTTTATTTGTTAACTTATTTAAAAGGTTAATGATTATATTATTTAAAGTGAAAGGTTTTTTTTACCTTTTTGCTCCTCATTAATTATTTATTAATCATTTTGTCCCTTATTCAGAATTATCTATCAATCTGTCCCTCTTTAATCGATTAAATGGTTAAAATAGGCAAAAATCGTTGACTTGAAGATTTAGTCGATTAAATCTCCCTATTTAATCGATTAAATCTCCCATGCATAAGATTGTTCTTCTGATAAAGAAGAAGATTTAATCGATTAAGTTGAAGATTTAATCGATTAAATCTTCATTTGACCATTTAATCGATTAAAGAGGGGCAGATTGGTAGATAGTTTACAATAAGGGGCAAAATAGTTATTAAATAATTAATGAGGAGTAAAAGAGTAAAAAACCCTAAAGTGAAATATATTTCTTATATTATATAAGATAAATTATCTCACACAACGCATAAAAAAATAGATAAAATTTATTAAGAAGAAGAAAAAAAAAGTCAATTTTATTTAAAAGTCTTATTATAAAGGGTTAAACATTTCTCCTTTAAAAGGAGAATTGATATCTCATGTGAGTGAAACATAATTGATGGCCACCTGTTTTGAAAAAAAATATAAAAATATAAAGATTTGACACAAGATTCGATGTTAGTGTAGTAATGATTCTATTCTTATGTTAAAGAAGAAAATTAAATCCCTATTATAAAATGAGTCTTTGACATCAAATTAAACTAAAAAAAAGTTAAATTAAACTGAAAAACATATTAATTAAAGTCACGCCTTTTGCCTGTCCTGTCATTGTGGACGTATTTACCTTGACTACCCTTTTTTTGCCTCGATCGACGACACCCTGCGTCGTCAAAGAGAAGAGAGAGAGTGGAAGTTTCGCGGGAATGGCCTCTCGTGTAAAATTTCGTGATGTGAAAATATTGTGGTTATTATTTTATTAATATTAATAAATTATAATTGATCTCATCTAAAAAAATTTAGATAATCAAATCATATGAAATTTTAAGATGAGAAAATTCATTCTCGTCTTAAGTAATCCATCTCAAGTTCGTTCTTTACTTTCGCTACCCTTAATCTAATCATATGAAGTAAGACCAGGATGGCAAAGAAATAATAGTTGGTTGGTTGTGTGTAAATCTATGTCAACTTGTCTATATTTCTAGATTTGTCAATATCTATAGAGGGAGATATTGTTGAAGAAAATATGGTTAAAATATAATTTTTATTATTTTATTATATAAAGAGAGCATATAAAAATGATATATAAATAATGGGATAAATGAATCTCCGATTATGGGATATTTATTATTTTTGATAATTGACACACAAAAATATATGAAATTCATATATTAAAAAAAATTAGTGTGCAAAAGGATAAATTAGTGGAAGAAAATTTCTTTCAGTCAATAAATAATATTAGAAAGTGAGGCTTTTTGACCCTTATGCCCCTTAATTAATAATTAATTACCAAATTGCCCCTCATTCAAAACTATTTCGAAAATTTACCCTCCCCAACAAACATAACACCAATCTGCCCCTGTTTGACCGTTGACCACGAAGCCTACCCGGGTACACCATTACCTACCCGGGTAAATTTTGAAACTTTTTATCTACCCGAGTATGTAGGGGTGTACCCGGGTAGAGTTCTTGAATCTGGGAAAATGTTTGAATTATTTACCCGGGTACAGAGCAGTGTACCCGGGTAAATCGCGTCCAGAAACCCCAATATGTATGGGTTTCGGCCATTGTTGCGAGGTATAGGGTTTTTGAAACCCCAAAATCTTTCTCTCTTACCCTCTCTAATCCGAAACATCACACATATTTCATCTCATCATTTCAGAAAGCTGAATCTTGGTGGGACATTGAGATTACATCTCCACACTCCCATTTTGTGCTAAAAAATCCGAACCAACCTCCAAACCCAAAACCTAGATCTAATTTTTGTGTGAAAGATGAGTTCAAGTCCAAACATGGTTCCTATAGTTGTTTACTACAATGGGAGGCATTTTGAAGGTCCGAACGGTGTCCGATTTGAAGGAAAAACAAAAACGATGAAAATCAAAGTGGGCACTACATGCAATGAACTGAAGGAGAGAATTCTTCAAAAAATGGGGTCAGAAGGCATACATTCCATCCACCGCATGATAGCCAGGTTAGAGACTGTAGTGGATATGGATACAATATACTACATTGGAAACGATATAAATGATGATGAAGATGTGGAGTTCGTAACAGATGCGTTTGTTGAATGGAAAGTATTAAAATATATTGAGATATATGTTGAAGTTGATGTTGGACAATCTTCATCTTTACCGGTGCATACAACCACTACTGCACACTGTACCGGTCAAGAAGATACAGTTGTACGATCTTCTGCACCTCCTCAGGTAGCATGGGATGAGGATGAAGAGGATGAAGACGAGGACTATGTGGACAGCGAAGATGAGGGAGAACCTGAAAGTGCTATTCCAGAAGGTGATTCGTCAGACACTGACGTGGACGGTAATTTTGAGGCTGACATGAGCGCCGTAAGTCTCGGTACCCCAGCCTTGTCACCACTTCATGTCGACCCAGTCAGTAGTGGTAAGTTATTAAATTTGAATATTTGCTTTAGACAATTTATTATTTGTGGTAAGTTATTAAATTTGACATGATCTTTAGATGCAGGGTCTGAGGAGCCATTCTGGAATGAAAGCCAACATTATTCATTCATTAACTGGGCGCACCCTAATGACGAGTTGGAGATCCTATATGGCGATGATGACTTGCACGGAGGTTGGAAGTTAGGAGATCCGTTATTTGTGCAACAAGAATTTGGGTCCAAACCAGAATTGCAACATGCTGTGAAGATACATTGTATGATGGGGCGCAGGACAGCCATAGTTGAAAAAAGCGACGAGTCAAGATTTGTTATGAAGTGTAAAAACCATGCTGACGGTTGTCCCTGGTATATGAGGGCAATTAAGCCGAAGAAGGGAGCTAACTGGGTGGTACGTAAATGGGGTCAAGGTCACACATGCCTAAATCAAGGCCTAGCACAGGATCATAGACAGTTGGATTCAAATGTCATTTGTGCGGCTATAATGAGTATGTATTCCACTGTTTATTTAATGATTCAGATTAATTGAGAATATGGTAAAGTTAATTTTTTTTTCCAGATATGTTAAAGGAAGATCCATCCACAAGACCAGCTCTGATACAGGAGAGGATACAGGGAACATATGGATACAACATAACGTACAGGAAGGCCTGGAAGGCAAAAATGAAGGCCATCGTTAAGTTGTTTGGTGACTGGGAGAAATCGTACGCATTCTTGCCAAATTGGCTGAAGTATATGACGGAGGTGAATGTGGGTTCTGTGTTCAAACTTGATACAAATCAATGTTTTGATGAACGTCGGGTTTATACAGACAGGGCCGTATTTCAAAGGGTTTTTTGGACATTTCACCAATGCATTGAAGCATTCAAACACTGCAAGCCTATAATTCAAATTGACGGCACTCATCTGTATGGGAAGTACAGAGGTACTCTATTGATTGCAACATCTCAGAAGGCAGAGAGGTTGCAAGGTCCGCGAATGATGATCACAAACAAGACGAATTAGTGCAAGATTATGCCTCAAATCGCTCAAGATGACACTCCTCCAGCAGCTCTACTCGGGTACCCCTTTTGTGGGTTTTCGAATGGGGCTGCTGGGGTATTTTAAAACCCTACCGTCGCGATTTACCCGGGTACACTTCTACGTACCCGGGTAAATAATTCATACATTTTCCCAGATTCAAGAACTCTACCCGGGTACATCCCTACATACTCGGGTAGATAAAAAGTTTCAAAATTTACCCGGGTAGATAATGGTGTACCCGGGTAGGCTTCGTGGTCAACGGTCAAACAGGGGCAGATTGGTGTTATGTTTGTTGGGGAGGGTAAATTTTCGAAATAGTTTTGAATGAGGGGCAATTTGATAATTAATTATTAATTAAGGGGCATAAGGGTCAAAAAGCCTAGAAAGTGATGAGGTGACATTTATTGTGATGTGACATTGTACCTTCTATAAGTTGGTGTGCAGTGAAAAAATTAAAACACACCTAACAGTGACCACGCGCGAGTTCAAAATTATTAAGATTTTTTTAATTACTGCTCTGAACATTGGCTAGAAAAGCTATTTTAATAGCAGCATCTAAAATGCCTATACGAACTCAATTCATTATTTCGGGATAATAATTAGAACCAAAGGAAAGAGGTCTTTAGGATAAAAACAAAAAAATTGGAATTGTTGGTTTATTTTTTTTTGGAAAAGTGTTTGTCATTTTAAATGACAGAAAGTTATGTCATTTTAAGAGAGATATAGACACAGAAAATTTAAAATTAAAATTAAAAAAAATCACTTACTTTCTCTCTCCTATGATATCCATTTTTCTGTGTCTATCTCTCTCCTAAAATGACATAACTTATGTCATTTAAAATGATAAACACTAGACTCTTAAAATAGTCATTTTTGTTTAAACTTATTTTCCTAATCTTTTGATATGCATATAAATACTGCTATAGAGCCCACGATACAAACTTATTGATAACATTTTATATCCAGTAGAAATTGATTGTTAAAGTTGATTACATATAATATCATTCGAGTTATATAATTAATAATTTGAATTGCTTCTTATTGTATCTCAAGAATCAAATACGTGATTAATGTAAATGAGAGTTTGAGAAAAAGTGAAAACGCAAAGAAAAATGATAATCACGAGTAAATATAAAAAATGTTAAAAACTCGATTTCATATAAGGAAAAACTAAGCATTTGAGAAAGTATTGGGAGTCGAGTTTAATTAAATAATCTGAATTAATTGAAATTTGCATTCGATGATGATCAGTTTAACTTTTAGGGGACGTTTGGTACGCGTTATTCTTCAAGATTTTTAAAAAATTAAATTTTTTTAAATTTTAAATTTTCAAATATTATCGTAAATTGAATGTAAAAATTATATTTTTAAAAATTGAAATTCTCGGATAAATAAAAATTTCTCATATACTAAACGTCCCCTTAAACGTGTATGTAAAGAATAAATACTCAGTATCAGTGCTTGGCGGTAGTTTCTTTTAACTGATTTGTTTCCCCGAAATTCGTCTCTCTCTTTTTTTATACAATTTCACTTCCCATGATCTCATGTTCATTTGATTGAAAAAAAAGGTTTAATTGTACCCCAAAAAAAAGGGTTTAATATTGGAAACAAACAAAATCAACTTTTAATAGTTCAAAAACTGAAACTCAAAACAATGTCACAAGTTGTCTGTATACAATTATTGCGAGCGACAACTAGGTCAGTGATATGCTTCATGGTGACAATGAGGGAAAGTAGTTACAAAAATGAAAGAAAAGTGATGAAAGAAGAGGAAAACGAAAGAAATTGCATTTTATGTTATTTTTAAATGTTTAAGGAATTTTTTTTTAGGTCGCTCTCTCTTACCTACTAGAAGTGAGAAAATCTTGTTATAAAAAGAAAGAAAAGAAGAAGTGAGAAAATCTACTTCTGAATTTTAAAAAATAAATTAACAAAAGCCAAAGAAACTTTTCTCACTTAAGAAAGAGTCATCAGGAACGCTTCATGCCTTCCAAACCCATTACGTTTTTTATTTTTTTATTTTTTTTATATACCCCCTCTCAAGTCATCCGATGTATTTCACAAGTTTCAATTTTCTGAAATAATTATAAGATTAATCTCGAATTGAGACTTAGTCATAATAAAATTCATCGTTATTTCAAAAATATATTTGGTGGAATTCAAATTTAAATTCTTTTTCCCCAACTCAATTTATGTTGTCAACTGAATTATACTCATTTAATTCAAACCCATCAAGTTTGATTCAAATGTTGCTCCTTTCCATTGCCTTGGTTATGACTTATGACGGCTGACTTGGTTTTTTATTTTTATTCTAAATAAATTGAAACTTGGATCGCTTGAAAACACTCTTATTTATATATTCACACATAAAAAAAGACAAGAATAACAGGAACTTTGAAACAAAATGCTTTAATATAACAATTTGTAAGCTCCGGAGAAAGAGAAATTAAACTATTCTAAGGCATAATCGAAACCTTGTCAATGTATTAATTGCTCCAATACAAACCATAAAGGCATAAATGCCAAACAATGTCAATGTTGCAAACAAATATAGCCCTAAAAATTATGGAAAAAGCAAAAAAGATTACATGAATTGAATAGAAATTTTTCATAACTTTAAGAATTATAACCCGAAAAATTGCTCTGCATCTTCTTGCAAGTTTAAGGAAGCGTGGTAGGTCCAGGCGAAAATTGCTACCTCTTTGAAATGGAAGACAAGGGTAATTAACATTTGAAAATCGAAATAGAATAGTGTTTTTTACATTAAATTAAATATATTTATCATTTATATTTTATACTATTTTATTTTAAAATTATATTTCATATAAAATAAAATTCATATATTATATTCCTTTCTAATAATGCATTTATAAAAACGCTAGAAAAGGAACGTGGCGCTTAAAGTAAAAAGTGGATGCAAACTGACCAATTTAATAATTGATTCATTCTAGAGATTGATAATCAAAATTGGAGAGGTCATACTGTGAAGTATCACAAAGAAACGATTCGATATGGTGGAACTTGAAATTCTCAATTTTAGATTAATTAAATACCTTATTAAGATTATTATGATTTTTGAAAAATTCAGGATATGAGTGTTCAACTAAGTCATGTAATAGTCTGTAATTCAAATCTCCTCAAAAATTACATTCCTGACCTAAAATTCTTTATACATGGACACCGTCAAGGTTTTCATGAATTCACATAATCAAAACCAATGTGCGATTTTTTTTTTATTTCTTTTGGTATTATTTTTACCCAAATATTTTATAACACTATTTTAAATATATATAAATTAATTTCACATATAAATATATGTATCATATCATCTTAATTTTAAATATAATAACATTTTTATTGCTGTATACACGTAATATATCATCTTATAATTAAGAATATAAACATTTAAGTTAGAGAAAAAGATATGTCATTTTAAATGACACACCTTGTATCCTTTTACTCTCATAAAGAAGTGAGACCCACACCTTTATAACTTTTTTCATTCATTCTCTCTCCTATGATTTATCTCTTTTTCTCACTTAAAATGACACAACTTTGTGTCCTTCAAAATGATACACATTTTTTCCTTTAAATTATCAATGTCAATATTTCAGACACTTTTTATTAATTGATATACACAGATTATATCACTAATTCAAAATTATAAAGCGAATTATAACTAACTTTTTAAATTTTATCGCTTCTTTTAGTTTGTAACACTAATATATTATCCGGCAAACCAAGTGAAATTCACACCAAATATTTTATAACATAATGAGTTTATTCATCACAATGTAAAATTAAATTTCAGAATTAAAAACAAACATATTCAATTATCAGCATTAATTAAAATCACACAAAATAATTTTTTGAAGTCAAAATTAAAGTAGGTTATTTGAAATTTAACCAAAAAATTAAAACAATAACGCATACTTCTACAGTAATTAAAAGTTTAAAAACAATAAACATTTTTTGGTTTTTTGTTTATTATTTTTGTATAAATGGAATACAAAGGTATATATATCCACCAGAGCAGTGGCCCCTGATACAACAGCTACTGACAAGACGAATTTAGAAGGTTCAAGAGCTGGAGAGACAGAGGAAAATAAGCAAGGAGATGTAAAGGAACCCAGCATTGCAGAAAGGAAAGCAAGTAGAGAGAAAAGAAGACCATTAAGATTTAGAGATACATTGTAAAGAAGTGATTGTGTAAATATAATAGCAAAGTGTTAGTGCAGGGATGACGTGTACAAGAATAGGATACGTGTAATAATAAAAAGGACTAGAGATGTACAGATGTCGGCTATCGAATGAAATAACAGAATACCCAATTTTCTTCTCTCATCTCTGAATCTTCCTTCTTCTCATCTTTTCCTTCTTGCTTCTTCTTCGATAGAGGTCAAACCCTATCAATTGGTGCTTTCATCCCGAACTATGGCACCGGAAACTCGCACTCGATCCTTCGATGATCGATTGGAAAACACGCAAGCCGAAGTGGACGTCTTAAAGGAACAGATGAATAAGCGATTTCAAGAATTAGCTTGCAAATTGGATGCGATTTTTGATAATTACAAAGAACAATCACCAGCACACAGTGCCGCTACCAATTCTTCCTCTGCATGCTCACGAGATCATGCCGCGGCCAAGAATTTACGTCTCAAGGTGTCACGATACGACGGTTTCAGTGACCCACAAGGTTGGATCTATAAAATCAATCAATTTTTTGATTTTTATGACATGGCTGAAGATCAAAGGTTGAAGATAGCGCCCTTTTATTTTGAGGGAAAAGCATTGGCTTGGTACCAGTGGTTGCACAAGAACACGGTGATCGATTCGTGGTCTGGATTTTCTAAAGCTCTCCAAAGCAGATTTGGCCCATCTGAAATGGAGGATTATCAAGGAAAATTGATGAAGCTGGTTCAAACAGGGACGGTGGTGGAATATCAAGAACAATTTGAGACCACTTCCAATCAGGTAGATGGCTTGTCTGAATCCTTTCTGGTGAGTTGCTTTATTTCCGGATTGAAACCGGAAATTTTACATGATGTTTCCTCTTTTCGCCCAAAATCCTTAACCCATGCTATGGCCTTAGCAAAAATTCAGGAATCTAAACTCCAGCTAAAGAATAATTCCCCAAGGTTACACTCCTCATATCCTCCATTATTACCCACACCCCATCAACCTTCGAAAATGTCCCAGAATACTAACCCACCCAGAAATCCTTACCCAGCTACCACTACCAACACACTCAAACCAGATTGGAAACGGCTAACACAAAGCCAAATTCAGGAACGCAGAGAAAAAAATTTATGTTTCACTTGTGGAGACAAGTACTTTTTCGGTCATAAGTGCAAGGCCTCTGTTCATATGTTGATTGTGCCCGATGAAGAGGGAGTCGAAGACATTAATTCAGTGGTTGAATCTTCTAATTCACTACTGGCAGATGAGGTGAATGCATTGGCTACAACCATACCTCAAATCAGTTTCCACGCCTTATCTGGTGTAATTGTTCCTCAAACACTGCGGTTTACAAGTCGAATTGGTAAATCGGAATTTATTTTGTTGGTGGATGGAGGGAGCACACATAATTTCATCCAACCCAAACTGGTTTCTTCACTGTCCTTACCTGTTACAGATGACAAACAGTTCGAAGTCATGGTGGGCAATGGACAGACCTTACATTGTTAAGGCTTTTGTCTTACAGTTCCTGTCCAAATTCAGCACCATATTTTTCTAGTGGATTTTTATATTTTACCAGTTCAAGGAGCAGATATGGTCCTGGGGTTCAATGGCTGCAAGTCCTTGGACCAGTCACCTTGGATTACACTAAACTGACTATGGAGTTTCAGTGGAATAAATAAGTCATCAAGCTGAAGGGAGAATCTCATACAAGCCCAATTTCTTTAAATCAATCTCGCAAGATACAGCAAACAGGACAAGTAGCATCCTTGTTTCACTTGCAGATGCTTGACACTATTTCGGAGTCACCAACTGAGATTACCATACCTCAGGTACAACAACTCTTAGTAGAATTTGATGCACTCTTTCATGAACCTACAGATTTGCCTCCCCGTCGACATATAGACCATGAAATTCACCTTGAACCCAACACATTGCCTGTAAATGTTCGGCCATATAGATATCCCCATTTTCAAAAAAATGAAATTGAAAAACAAGTTGCACAGATGCTGGATTCTGGTTTCATCAAACATAGTACTAGCCCATTTTCCTCACCGGTTCTTTTAGTTTAAAAAAAGATGGAACTTGGCGATTTTGTATTGATTATAGGGCACTTAATAGCATTACCATCAAAGACAGATTCCCTATACCCACAGTAGATGAATTGATGGATGAGTTAGGAGGCTCTCAAATCTTTTCCAAGTTAGATTTACGGGCTGGTTATCACCAAATCCTCCTTAAACCAGCAGACACACACAAAACAGCCTTTAGAACTCACCAAGGCCATTATGAGTTCTTGGTTATGCCTTTTGGGCTAACCAATGCTCCTTCTACATTTCATGCTACAATGAACCACATTCTTCAGCCCTATTTGCGCAAGTTTGTTGCTGTATTTTTTGATGATATACTTGTGTATAGTGTCTCTGTGGATCTGCATATACAGCATTTGAAACAGGTCTTACACACTTTGCAAACTCATCAAAAAATTTATCAAAAAAAGCAAGTGTTCTTTTGCTCAAATGGAGGTTGAATATTTGGGACACATTGTCTCTTCCAATGGTATGAGCATGGATCAGAATAAAATCAAAGCCATCCTAGATTGGCCAGCTCCAAAAAATGTCAAACAATTACGAGGATTTCTTGGACTCACGGGTTACTATAGGAAATTTGTTCAAGGATATGCTCGCATTGCAGCCCCCTTAACAGATCTGCTGAAACATGATGCCTTTCTTTGGTCACCCACTGCTCAAACAGCTTTTGAAAGTCTCAAGACAGCCATGGTTGGTGCTCCTGTGTTAGCCTTACCCAACTTTGATCAAGAGTTCATTATTGAGACTGATGCATCTGACCTTGGTGTGGGTGTTGTCCTACTCCAAAATGACCATCCACTTGCTTATTTTAGCAAGAAACTGTCCTTGAAAATGCAGAGAGCAACAGCCTATGTAAGGGAATTATATGCCATAATCGAGGCAGTGAAGAAGTGGAGACAGTATTTGCTTGGAAGAAGATTTCTCATTAGAACATATCAGAAGAGTTTGAAGGCTCTCTTGGATCAAGTTATCCAAACTCCCAAACAACAATACTACCTCACCAAACTCCTGGGATTCCAATACACCATAGTCTACAAACCAGGCAGAGAAAATAGTGCAGCAGATGCCTTGTCCAGGCAGCCTGACATCATGAGTTTTATGGCCCTTTCAGTCCACAAATTTGCTCTTTTGGATGAATTACGGGAGGAGAATTTACATTCTGCATTTTTCCAGCAACAATTCCAACTTTTATCCACCTCCAATAATGTTGATCATAGCCTGGAAGTCAGAGATAGACTATTATTAAAAAAAAGGAAAATTGTTGCTTGACCCTCAATCACCCCTGATTGCTAAGGTTATGAAAGAGTGTCATTCAACACTGACTGGTGGTCATTTAGGCATACAAAAGACAATAGCTAGAGTCTTTACAAGCTTCGTGTGGTCTGGCATGCACAAGGATATTAAGAAGTTCATTCATTCTTGTCTAGTTTGCCAACAAGTCAAGGTTCCAACACAGAAACCCGCAGGCCTTCTCCAACCAATTATAATACCCGAAAGAGTGTGGGAAGACCTCTCCATGGATTTTATCATTGGCCTTCCTAATTCCTGTGGGCACACAACAATATTAGTAGTGGTGGATAGACTTTCGAAGATGGCACACTTTGGTTCATTGCCAAACAAATTTAATGCTGTGAAGGTAGCCAATCTTTTTACAGATATGGTTTGTAAACTCCATGGCATTCCAAAGTCTATCATCTCTGATAGAGACCCCATTTTTCTTAGTAAATTTTGGATGGAATTGTTTGAACTAAGTGGAACAAGCTTGAGAAGATCCACTGTATAACATCCACAATCGGATGGTCAATCCGAAGTAGTCAATCGGGTGTTGGAGCAATACTTGCGATGCTTTGTAGCAGAATCACCTAAGCACTGGTCTAGATTGATTCCTTGGGAAGAATTGTGTTACAACACTGCCTCCCATGCAACAACTGGCATGTCCCCATTTAAAATTGTATATGGCCGCGACCCTCCTGGAATACTAGATTACATTCCAACCACAGCTACAACACCAGAGGTAGATACACTGCCGAGTGATAGACAACTGCTACTACAGCAGCTCAAAAGTAATTTACAGAAAGCTCAACAACTCATGAAACAACAAGCAGACAATCACAGAAGAGATGTTCATTACAAACCAGGTACTTTGGTGTGGGTTCGTCTTCATCCTTATAGACAACAATCACTTGCTGCCCTCCTTCCAATAAACTTAGCTACCGGTACTTTGGTCCCTTTCCTATTGAAAAGAAAGTGGGCAAGGTTGCTTACAAACTCACTTTGCCTGATACAGCAAGGATCCACCATACTTTCCATGTGTCACTCCTCAAACCGTTTCAAGGAAATCAGGATACCCTTCCCTTTCCCTTACCAGAATTCTTTACTGGTGGGTTGCCAGTTATGCAGTTTATGTTAGCCTCTCGACAGAATGCTGATGGTACCATTGAAGTTTTAATACTTTGGGAAGGTATGCCTGCTGAACAGACTTCATGGGAAAATGTAGCAGAACTCCAACAGCAGTTTCCTAACTTCAACCTTGAGGACAAGGTTGTTTTTAATGGTGGGAGTATTGATACAACAACTACTGACAAGACGAATTTAGAAGGTTCAAGAGCTGGAGAGACAGAGGAAAATAAGCAAGGAGATGTAAAGGAACCCAGCATTGCAGAAAGGAAAGCAAGTAGAGAGAAAAGAAGACCATTAAGATTTAGAGATACATTGTAAAGAAGTGATTGTGTAAATATAATAGCAAAGTGTTAGTGCAGTGATGACGTATACAAGAATAGGATACGTGTAATAATAAAAAGGACTAGAGATGTACAGATGTCGGCTATCAAATGAAATAACAGAATACCCAATTTTCTTCTCTCATCTCTGAATCTTCCTTCTTCTCATCTTTTCCTTCTTGCTTCTTCTTCGATAGAGGTCAAACCCTATCAGCCCCGTTACATTACCTAAATCTCTTATCATTGTTCATATTCAGCATTTGCTAGTTTCCACTGCAACCAAACTTGAGTGCACATAAAATTCCTGATTTGCAATTTTTTTATAGGAAAGTCATGTCGTATCGTTTCATAGTATATCATTTAATTCGTTGGGATTTAAAACTTATTATATATATCCATTGTAGTTAAATAGATTTATAAATATACCCTTGTAGTTAAATAATATTTTTATACAAACTTTCACATATACCCGTATGGTTTTATAAATTCTTTATTTTTCCTAATTTTTATGTTATATAAATATAATAATATAAAATAAAATTTTAATAAATTTAATCATTAAATATTAAATTAAAAATATTTAAAAACATTTATTCTGAAATTATTTTAAAAATCATTTCAAATTTACATAAAAATATATTCAAAATTGAAATATTACTTAAAATAAATTAAAGATGTGTAATCTAAATAAATTATTTATCATAAATTTATTTTTCATAATATTCTAATAATATCAGAAAAAATATATTAAATAAATAATATTTGACTTAAATTTATTTTTGCGATAAAAATAAAAGATTTTTTAATTTGTTTTTAATTTATTTAGGTTAAATGTATTAAACGATATGTTGATTCTCTTAAACAATATTTTTTATTTTTAAGATAATTTTAAAATAAATTATTAACTTTATCATAATTTTAGATTTTTTTTATGTTTACTTTTAGATTTTTTTATGTTTACTTTTAGAAATTAATTTATTATAATTTGAGTTGATACTATTATACTAATATTGAACTAAAAAGAAGGAAAATAATTTTTTTATATTTCTTAAATAATATGGATGTAATTGATATTATATTTTTTTCAAAATAAATTTAAAAAATAGTAAATTTAATTTTAATTTTAATTAGTCATAAATATATTTTAAAAATAATAATTTTCCTAATTTAACTTCAGATAATTTTTTATGATGATATTGTTTTATATCTTAAATAATATTTTTTATTTTCCATATAGTATAAATAAATATTTTAATTTTTTGATACATAATTTAATTTTAAGATAATAGTTAAAATAATTTAAAAACATATAATTTTAATTTTAATCTTTAATACTTAATACTTAATCTTTATTTTAATCTTAATTTAACATATAATAATAATATAAAATTAAAAAATTATATATATAAAACCATTAGAGGTCTAAGTAATACATTTTTGTGACCACAATAGATTATATGTTATATTTTAAAATCATAGAGGTTAAATGATATATTTTTATAAATACAATTTGTCAAAATAATAAGGTTAAGACCAGAGAAAACTGTGATAGATAATATAATCAAATGAGTGAAAATAAAATTATTCTTTTTTATATGAGAAAAATTATACTTATAAATTTTTTATTTATAAACTAAACTATGTCTTACTAATAAGACACTTATGAATAAAGTTTTACTGGTAAATTTTTTTATTATACTTACTATCTATTTTTCTTACTATCTCTTACTATTAAATTTTAATCGTTGATTTTCGTCAATCTAACAATTATAATATATTGAAAATTAATAATTAATTAAAAAGTGTCACTTAATAAATTATAATTGTTAGATTGACGAAATTAATGATTAAAATTTGATAATAAGAGATAATAAAAAAATAGATAATAGATATAACATTTCTCTAATTTATAAGTTTATAAAAAATAATTGTCAATATAATCCTCCACTTTTTATATATTTCTATACCTTCTGATCAGCTGCATCAACTTGCCAAGATTAAAATGATAAATCCCATTAACCAAGGAAAGCTAGCATCTCCCAAACAAGTTAAGTTCGCACCTTTGAACTAAATAGTGGTACTTCAGTTACCGGACTAATCGATTGAAGTATTTTAAAAAAGAGGTTTGATTTTCTCATGTTGAATGAGAATTCAAATTTCATGTTGTAGAGATAAAAAGCATATGGGACTCATATGTTAGAAAAAATTATATGTAAGACACATATCAGCACGGAAATCGAAAGGTGTGTAGAAAAATTCTAATTCTCATGTTGAATGAAAATTATAAAACCCTTTAAAAAAAGTTCGCATCTTTGCTTTAAAAAAAAGTGCGTACTTTTTTACTTTTCTTAACGTTCCAATAAAAGCATTTGACAACAACCCACCCCCACCCCACAATCCACCAACACACACAAAATAGAAACTGACCACAAAAACGTATAGCAGACGTGAGTGGGAAAGTGACCACAAAAAGTTCTCCTATCCTAATTAATAAGATTTGCAGCCTTATTAATCAGGAAAATTGTTGCTATGACATTCACATGAAATTGTTTTAGTTGATAAATAGAAGACAGTGAATCATATTAAAAATCGCTAAGAGATTTTAACCTATATATAGATAAGATTAATAATTCATAATATCAAACACAATGTAACAAGAAAATTAAAATAGACTTACAGTATGGAAGATAATAGAATAGAATGATCAATATATATAGGATAGTGTAAGAAATCTGAGCCCACAGAAAGTGTCTTCTTAAGATAATTTGCTCCTTTACCGATGCCGAAAGTTGATGGATACTTATCTCCCATGATAGAACAAATTGCGTCTGAAGATTAATGGCACTACCAGTCAACAGCTCAAAAGAACAGACAGAACAAGATGCCAGAGGAATTACATCGGAGAATGGAAGGAAGTATGCAAAAATCTGAGGAAGGAAAAAATCCGGCAGAATAACAGTGCAGAAAACAGGAGAAAATTTCTGAAGGGGTCAGGGTCTATATATAGACACTAACCGGTCACGATGAATCGTCGTGACTAACGGTCACGAACGGGTACAACCGGTGACCGATTCAGTGAACGACTACAACCGGTGACCGGTTCGATCCAATATGAATGAACGCGTCGGTTTGAACCGAAAGGTAAGAACCAGTTCGGTTCAAAAAACCAGCGAGAAGAAACGGATAGAGATGGGGATATTTTGGACAAAAAATTAATAAAATAATTTAATAAAAATATTATTTTTATTTCAGATACACTTTCGATCTGATCCGGCCGGCCACCAGACGGCGGCGCTCGTGTGATGGACTAAAGGCCACCTAGCTCATCTCCCCTCCACAAGAGTGTAGTGCCCCAAGGGATAATTTAGGAGTGTGAGTCGTTAATCTTTTTTTATCTAATGGTTCTCAGATGAGGTGTCAAACTTTAAATTTGACATTGGTGTCAAATGAGTATCCTTTGACACCAGTGTCAAATTTGAAATTTGACACCTCATGTGAGAGCCGTTAGATCAAAAAAGATCAATGGTGTCACATGCTTACAAATCAGAGTCATTGATCTTTTTTGATCTAACTACTCTCAGATGAGGTGTCAAACTTTAAATTTGACACTAATGTTAAAGGATCTACCTATATATCCATTGATCTTTTTTGATCTAACGGCTCTCACATGAGGTGTCAAAGGATCCTACCTTATATATATATATATATATATATATATATATAGGATTTCAATTTTCTTATGCGATAGAAGAAAATTTTCTCATGTTGTAGACACATCTTATATGTGACCCACATCTATTAAAAAATAAATAAAAAATAAAAAATATTTCACGAAAATCGAATGATCACTATTAGAAGAAAACAACTCTCCTACGACGATATGAGAAAATATTTTTCTATATATATATGTGTATGCAAAAGCCCAAAAACAAATATTACATAGACACATTTGACATCAACCTTCGGGCTTCAGCAAGTAAAACACTAAGACAGGAGGGAATATTATTAAAAATGTTTAATCCTAAAGAAGATTGAAATCCATATTTAGCCATCCAATGTGCACAATCATTTTGAGCTCCAGGGAGATATTCAAAGCAGTCTTCCCAATCCCTTTGCAATTAGTTATGAATATTTGCCAAGGTAACACTGTCCCTATGATCATGCATTATACAGAGCAGTTGTGAAGTCACCTTCAACCATAATTTGTTTGTTTTCGTTTTACTTTTCTACTTTCTATAAAAGTACATTTATTTATTGAAAACATTGTTTTGAAAATCGATCTCAACCACCTCTGAACTAAACCTAAACTAGTTTGGTAGGGTTAATTAAACCGTAAACTGTACCTATGGCTGGATTATATATATTAGCGATTGAGTACCGAATGATTTATTAAATAAAATATTAACAATCTTAAGATGATGCGTATCGCGAATATTTTTAAAAAAAAAACTATAAAGAGTAACACATGTGAATATCTTGTTGCCATCACAGTAAGTTCATAACATAAAATCTTGTTGCCATTTTGAAACTATATATTTGCTCGCCATTCTAATTACACACACACACACATAATCCATATCTGTGACCATGTCTCCTAATTGGTTTATTGGCTTTGCTACTATTGTAGCAGCCATCCTCATTCGCAAGCTTTTCAAGCTCATAACTCGTCCTTCCTTACCTCTACCACCAGGTCCACGACCATGGCCTATAGTCGGAAACTTACCTCACATGGGTCCTGTGCCACACCATGCACTCGCAGCCTTGGCTCGCACCCATGGCCCTCTCATGCACCTTCGTTTGGGTTTCGTTGACGTTGTGGTGGCCGCTTCCGCCTCCGTCGCCGAGCAGTTCTTGAAGGTTCATGATGCTAATTTCTGCAGCCGGCCACCGAACTCCGGCGCCAAATACATGGCTTATAACTATCAAGACCTTGTGTTTGCTCCCTACGGCCCACGGTGGCGGTTGCTCCGGAAAATAAGCTCCGTTCACATGTTCTCAGGCAAGGCCTTGGATGATTTTAGACACCTGCGGCAGGTGAGTATCATTTCAATTTCATATTGATTTTGCGTCTTTAATTTGCCTCAAGATATTATTCTTGTGTGGAATAATATATAGGTCAGCTAATTGCTTTTTAACTGAAAAGGATATCAATAACCTTTAAAATTTAATTTTCAGGATAAAAAAAACACATGATTAAGAATTGTCGGTCATTAGATTACAATTTCATTTAGTGTAATTATTTTTTTGTTAGTTGTATCAACAGAGGTAGTCCTTCAGAAATTGTTATGCTAAAGTAATAAATTGCAGAATTAATTTGAAACGGGAAAAAATCTTAAAAAAGTTCAATGACAAAACTATGTTTTTTTTATCAAATATAAATTATTTGCTAACTGTACGTGTCGGTGACTAATCTGGGCAATTTGTCTTTTTCTTCTTTTTTTTCATCTCTCTCCTCCTCTGTTTTGCACTATCAAGCATCAAACAGTAAATTTTTTTTTTAGTTAACAACCTTAATTACCTCTCTAAGGTGAGGTGAATTGACTCATTTTTATAAATTTTAATTCTTTGAACCGATTATGAGACTATCTAGAGTGCAGGACGGATCAGGTTTAAAATATTTAAACCTTTAACAAATATGGTATATAAGAATTAACCCGAGATATTTTCATTTCCACTTCCTTAGTTACTTGCTACCAAATAAGCTATCACCATTTAGTCAAAGAGTACAAAATTTAAACCATCACCCCATAACCACTTCAAAGATAAAATTGCACTTAATATTAAATGATAGTAGCTCAATTGACCTGAGGAGGTATCGAGTTACACGCATGTATTTAATCCTTTTCAATACTATGTTTAATAAGAGTTTAAAACCTTAATCTTAGATAGGCTTGGCAATAAGGAGCCAATCCATCGGGTTGGCTCGTAACCCGACTAAAATGAGCCAGGTTGGGTTAGGAAAAATGAGTTAGTAACTCGATTCAGCCCGACTCGTTTCAGCTCGAAAAAAATTGAATCAACCCACGGGTCAAACGGGTTGGCTCGCGGGTTATTTTTTTATATAAAAGTATAAAAATTAATGAAGGTAAAGTGGAAAGTTAAAACCTAAAATCTCAATTCCAAAGATCCAAATGAAAATACCCTATAGCTGCCAATGAGTCCAAAATCGTGCATTAAGAACTTTTTTTATAGTATGTGTGACAGTGTGAATATGGTTCCAACTGCCAATAAGTCTAAGTCCAAATACAAAAGGAATTTTCTATGGTTTATCTGTATAATGTCTTTGTATTGAATGAATTAATAATTTAGGGAAAAAATTTAGAAGTTATAGTATCAATGAAATTTTATTTTATTTTCTATTTTTTCGAGCCAACCCTAACCCGACTCGGGTCGGGTTGGGTTGAGTTTTCTGACTCATTTATTTTTCGAGACAACCCTAACCCAGATATTTTTTTTGAGTTGAACGCGAGTTGGGTCGGGTTGAGCCGGGTTAACTCGTTTTGCCAACCCTAATCTTAGACTCATTTCAAATACGATTGCCTACTATAGAAAATACCCGCATCAGACTCACCCAAGGTGTATCTAAGATTGGGAATCTTAATTAGTCCATTTTTTCAAAATTCTCGTTTATTTGAGAATGGATCCTCTTATTAAAAAAATACATAATATAGTCATATAAAAAATTAGAATCATATAAAAATAAATCAAAAGTAATAAAGGAAAAAGAGAACAATATTAAAATAAAAATTATACAATTATTATTATTAATTTATATCACCACGTGATATTCTTTTAATGCGAGAGGAAAAAATAAGTAGACAACCCGTAGGTAGCCCTGTGTATCATTTTGCATTCATGCACTGCTGCCATGGGATTCAATCACTAATAACTTCAGCAATTAATGCATTGTGAAGGTGAGTGGTGGCATTGTCGAAAATTTATATTCATTTATGGGTTTCTCAGATATTACCAGCCTAGATTTGGTACCTTCAATTAACTTTCGGAACAATGGAGCTAAAAACGGAGAGGTCTAATTAACAATAAACCAAGGGTAAAATGATACTGTAAAGTTATGTTATTTTGTATAAAAAAAAAAAAAAAAGTAAAAAAAAAAATGTGAATCTCACTTTTTTATAAAAATAAAATGATATAAATTATATCATTTAAGAAAAAATGACAAACATTTTTTTGCATAAATCAAATTATAATCCATGCACCCCAAACATACGACAAAATACCCCGCATCCTCTAAAATGGTACAATGCTCCACCCTGACATACGACAAAATTTAAATTATACCCCACCTCTTAAATGGTACTACGACACTTGGTTGTTCTTAAACCACACAGTTCACCAACCAACATCCAAATGACAAAGTCATAAACACAAACGTCATTCTTCTTGAAACACACAAAATGTCCTGGAATAATTATGGGTCTATTTTTTTTGTCCATGTTATTTTTTTTAAGTTTACTTTCATTTTTCTAACTCATTTTTTACATGCTAAAAGATAAATTTATTTTATATATATATAACTATATGAAATTTATATTTTTTCTCTTTTTTTTTCGTATCAACCCAATATATTTTTATATATAAAAAAATGAAATTTATCTAAAAAAATGAAATTTATCTACTACAATATAAGAAATATTAAATTTTATAATTAATGAAGATTATTGTTGTAGGAGAAAAATTACCCCTCATGCCAAGACAAATTTCAGGTGAGATCCATGATTTACAGAAAAAAGTACAGACAAAAAAATCAATGTGTGAAAAAAAAGAAAAGAAAAATTTCTATAATATAAGAGTATAATTTTCCATAATTATTATAGACGAAGAAATAGGTGTGAAAAGAGTGTACAAGAAAAGTAGCATGAAAATTAAATTAATAGAATTTTAATTGTATATAGAATCATTTGAGCAGAGAAGATATTAAATTTTGAATAGTCAGAAGATTAAGGCAACTTCCAAAATATGCATGTCATTGGATCTACAATATATTAAAATTGACTTTTATCATTGTTTTTAAAATGAATATACATGGAAATATAATTTTTCACAATGGTATCGTACACACACAAAGTGAGAGACAAATTATGATAAACTATATTCTCAATATATAAATTGTACATTAAATCTTACCCATTAATTTTTATATATTTAACTATTATAATTTATTAAATTATATTAATTAATTAATTATTAATTCTAAATAAATTAGGATCATCATATATATAAAAATTGACTATTAAGATTTGATATAAAATTTATTATTCTTAAATGCATATACAGGAAGAGGTTGCAAGACTGACAAGCAATTTAGCAAGTTCTGGCTCTAAAGCGGTGAACCTGGGACAACTGTTGAATGTGTGCACCACTAACGCATTGGCGAGGGTAATGATTGGACGGAGAGTGTTCAACGACGGCAACGGTGGCTGTGATCCCAGAGCGGATGAGTTTAAATCAATGGTGGTGGAGCTTATGGTATTGGCTGGAGTTTTCAATATCGGTGACTTCGTTCCTGCTTTGGAGTGGCTTGACCTTCAGGGAGTACAAGCCAAGATGAAGAAATTACACAAGAGGTTTGACGCATTTTTAGCCAGCATTGTTGAGGAACACAAGAACTCCAAGAGAGAGAAGCACCAAGACATGTTGAGTACGTTGTTGTCACTTAAAGATGATGAAGAGAAACTCACTGATACAGAGATCAAAGCATTACTTTTGGTACCTACTCAATAATATATGTTATGTTAATTAATAATGATGCACGTTTGATTGAACTTCACAACCATTTAATTACTACATAAGAATATATAACACTACAATTGATGCAATTTTGTTTTGCAGAACATGTTCGCGGCTGGAACGGACACGTCATCAAGCACAACAGAATGGGCCATTGCTGAAATGATAAGGAACCCGAGAATTCTGGGCCGGGTCCAACAAGAAGTGGACAGTGTTGTGGGCCGGGACAGGCTTGTCACTGAATTGGATTTGCCTCACCTTCCTTACTTGGAGGCTGTGGTGAAGGAAACGTTTCGTCTTCACCCATCAACCCCTCTTTCTCTCCCACGAGTTGCTGCAGATAGTTGTGAGGTTTTCGGCTACCACATTCCTAAAGGTGCAACTCTGTTGGTCAATGTTTGGGCCATTGCACGTGACCCTAAGGAATGGCCTGAACCATTGAAGTTCAAGCCCGAAAGGTTCCTCCCCGGTGGTGAGAAAGGTGATGTTGATGTTAGGGGAAATGACTTTGAGGTTATACCTTTTGGTGCTGGACGTAGGATATGTGTTGGTATGAGCCTTGGGCTCAGGGTGGTTCAGTTGCTGACTGCAAACCTGGCTCATGCATTTGATTGGGAGCTTGAGAATGGGCTGAACCCTGAAAAGCTCAACATGGATGAAGCATATGGGCTTACCCTACAAAGAGCAGTGCCACTTTCGGTCCATCCTCGGCCCAGGCTCTCACCACATGTGTACTCATCATGATTATCTTCCTGATTTGGAGTTTGGCTTCTTGTAGCTTGTCTTTGTCCCTATCCCCTTAATAAAAGAAGAAGTCCCTACTACTCTAGTTTGTGAAAATCCAAAAAGAGGTTGGGGTAGATAGTTGTATCTTCAAGTTTGTATGTGACTATGCTATTATCGGGTACTTGCAATAAGTGGTAAAAAAACTAAGTGGGCGTTTGATACGCGGTATTATTTATGATTTCTGGGAAACTGAATTTTTTTAAATTTTTAATTTTCGGATATTATCATAAACTGAATATTTTCATCATATTTCTGAAAATCGAGATTTTCGGATAAAAAAAAAAAAAAAATTCCTCTACCAAATGCTCCCTAAGAGTTTATATGAATAATTTTTTTTACATGAGGATATGAAGAATATTATAATGATCACAGACAAATTCAAATGAACCCAAATATGGTCACGACCAGGTGTAGTTTATAGTTTTTATTTCATTTCCACCGAGAGATGCTTCATGTTTGGAGGATAAGAACAATGGGCCAAAAGAGAGGGCAAAGGATGTGCTTGAATGGTAGGAAGGCATTAGCAGCAAGAGAAAGGGAAATCAAAACCCATATTGTAGTTGGAAAAAAAGAAAATGTGTCCACATAGTCATGTGAAGTAAGAGTTGCTTAACCATTTTGAATACGAGGACAGTTTATATTGATTTTTGTGGTTGCTTAATCAAAATTCATGCATGCTAAATTTATGTTGTGTTATTTAAATTATTTTTGTCGTGCTACATGGGTGTATATTGTCAATCAATTTAAGTCTTATTTTTTTAAAAAAAATAATTGGTAAAGATATTTTTTTATTTTGAAAGTTATTTTATGTATTTTATTTAAAATTATTACTTTGGTATTTATATAATTTACAATAAAAATAATTTTTAAAGTAAAATAGTTAATTTTCTTTTAAAAAAACTTATAAATTATATCATAATTTTTCTTTATTTATATCACATCACGACATTATCTTATTTACCCGCACAATATAGAATATGAGACTCATATCATTTGCTACTCTTATTAATATCTTATCTGGAATAGGTTATTTTGCCTATTTTTATTTTGCTTACTTTTGTCTACTCCTCACAACATCGTTAGATTATAATCTTATCTAACGGTGGAGATTTTCGAAATAAAATAAATCTTTTTACCCATTTCTTTTCCATCACTGGCTCTCACTCTTTCTCTCTCCTCCCACCCTTTTTCTCTAACGACAAAGACAGAGAATGAATTAAAACTCACAACAAGGTTTTATGTTTGTTAATAGAACTTCCGAAATAAACCTTTGTTTGTCAGGAAAATGCAAGAATTGTTTTCAACAAAAATTTATTTGGCCCTTTCTAAGTCATACTATTGTTGAAGCGTACTAACGCTCGTACAATTTTAGTTAGTGAAGCACCTTTGAAGAGAGATAAAGCTAGAGATTTGGTATTCGAATCACTGTCATGTTATGCCATCTTGGGCATCAACCAAGATAAACAAAACTATATTATAAGAGTCATGACAAATAGAGTGAACAAAAAATCAATTCAAACTCACAGGAGATTTCGATCCTATGTGTTTTTGTGTCTCTAGCTTCGTCGATAGAAAGAAAGGGTGAGAGACAATAAAGGGATAGAAAGGGATAAAAGGGTTTACTTTATATCGCAAATCTCCTCCATTAGATGAGATTATAAACTAACGGTATTAAGAGGCAAAGGTAGACAAAACAAGACTAGGTAGAATAACTTATCCCCATCTTATCTTGTTCGTTAAATTAAACATGATTTATATATTAAAAAAATTATGAAATGAAATATTAATTAATTTTTAGAATGGTAAGCAAAGGTAGGCAGAAAAAAAAGGTAGTTAGGCAAATGTTAATTAAGATTCTGATCTGATGATCTTTTTGAGTGGTAGGCAAAGGTAGGTAGAATAAATCTTAATCTAAAGAGGAGAGAGAAAGATAAATGTTAATTAAGATTTTGATATATTGGTATTTTAGAGTGGTAGGCAAAATAACCTATTCCTATATAAATTTTTTGAAATTGAATGAAAATGTTTAAATTAACTATAAAAAAAATTCAATCAAATCATTGAATTGATAGAATTAAATATTTATTAAACGGCGTATCTGTAAGTGGATTCGGGCTTTGATCATGTTGACACACTTCCCAAAAAAATTATCGAAAAACCATGCTATCACAAAAATTTGCCAAAATATCACGGTGGCAAACGCATGACAACGAATTTCAAATACCACGTGTCGCAAAATGATATGTCACCAAACTCGTTGTCAGTGGAAGCGAATTTAGTCTCTAAACTCGCTTCTAGTGACAATGAGTTTGGTAGCTTGTTGTTTTATGGCACGTAGTACAAAATTTGGAAATTTTGTTGTAAAATTTCATAAGGTTATATAACTTTTGATTCAGATATTCGAATTAGGTGATTTTTTTTCTAATTCCTTATAACTTTTTCAGATCTATGCGTTGGCAAAAAAATGCTTCTTTGTGTTGTGTTTGACACATTTTATCTTTGTGAATGGTATTATTTAATTCCTATTCTTATTTTTCACCATACAATACTAAAAAATAATCTTTTCGAAATTTTTTAGCTTTTAGATTTCAAAAAGTTACTTGAAATCAAAAAAAACCTAATTCACACACTCGAGCAAGAAATTATGACTTTCTGAAATTGAGTTGATTATTTTGTCAATATACAATTGAAACTCACTGCCACTTACGATAAGTTTTCTCACCCTTATATTTTTCAAAATTTTGCAATAACTTGTATTTAGGTAATTTGGTTGGGGTGTTTGGTAGGTGGATTTTTTTTTAAATGCTAAGAAAGTGGTAGATGAGATTCACAAATGACCATATTTAGTAAGAAGTCTGGAAAATTTGCTTAAGAAAAAAATTTTGATAAGAAAATTATTGTAGTGTAAAAATGAAGGAAAATGCTCACTTAGAAATATCACCTTGATGGTGATATTTTGATTTCCCCGTCAAACTCAAACTTGCAGCAATTTTACACCAAAATATTCTTAGTAATATTTCGACCTACTAAATAATTTTTTTTTTAACTTTTCCAAAAAAATGACTTTTTAACAGTTCTCACCATTTTCTCAATAATTATATTTCACTAGTAAATTTATTTTTTCTTTTAGCAACCCCTAAAGAAACGTGTCACGTTGGCAATGTCCTAATGGTTCTTATCCAAATTTTAAGTAGTTAAAAATTTAATTAAACACTTCTAAAATAACCATCATTATTATCACATGGAAACTTTGAAAACAAGGGACTAAAACTGGTTGTTGGTTCCTAATCCCAGTTAAGTCTCGTCGCCAATCTATTGAATGATATCTCTCGAATCGAATTGGTCACAGAACCTCCATCATCGTCTACCCAATTCCACGATCGTGTTCAACATAACTCCACTTTCCCCACCAACCAAACCCCCCCTTTTCTTCTCAATGGATCTCTTCCTTTGAAAAACTATGTCAACCAGTGTCCAACAGGGCCACATCAATATTACCGCTCCGTCGCCATTTGCAAACGACGGCGACGATCTGAAGTGCAATGGGTACGACAACACCTTCCTTGTCGTTTCGTCGCTTTTGTTCGTTCTGTATCTTACGGTGCACGCCAAGAAGAACATTAAGAGCCTCGGCTCCTATATTATCATTTCCTATTATGCCCTCCTTTGGCTTGTTACCCTTTTAAACCTCGCTTGGTCTTTTCTTCAGGTTCATTACATCACAGATTCACATCTTTCTTCTGTCTCAGAAAATTTTCCGCAATTCAATTTCAATCCTAATTTAAGTTTTTCAGCTATATGTATGTGTCACTATTTATTACTCTTAAAATCCAATGTCTTTTTCTTCTTATTTTTTTGCTTAAGCAGGAATGGCAGTGTTCTCCTGAAAAGGAAGTTGCGTGGAATCTCCTGTCATTATTTACAACATGTGGTATGCTGTGTCTGGAGATAACCTTGATTGCTTTTTTACTGAAGGATAACTACATGAATGGCATGGAAACTCTACCACACACTTTCCTTGTATCAGGAATTATTGTCTTTGTGGATACCCTTCTTAAGGTGAGACTGGTTTTCAAGTTTATGTACATGTATGTAAGCTGAAGATATATAAAACGATTAATGTTTTCTTGACACCTTAAGTTTTAGGTTGAATTGGTTTTTTATATGGTATCAGAGTCTCAGTCCGGGGTTTGATCCTCGTTGCCCTCCATTTTCTTTGTGGAATTTCTTAGCACAATTAGGCTGGACTGATGCATCATCCATCTTTCAAACTCAATGGGCTCTCTTGTGAGGAGTCGTGTTAGAAATATATAAGATTATTAATGTAACCTCAACCAACAGCTTAAGCTTGTGGGTTGAATTGATTTTTTACAAGTGCTATGCATTTTTGTTTGTGTTGTAAAATATAAGTTGATTTTTTTTTGTGACTCAGCCCTGTTTGGTGTCTAGACTTGTTCATTCTTTCTTTGTTTCATGTAATTTTCCCATTTATCTATGTATGTGATTTTTTCCCACTCCCACCAGTTACTACTTACTGGTTTGTCTCTGGTTTTGAATGTAACCCTGGTCTTAAGCTATAGCGCAAGTGCAAATTTTATTGTAGTAGCTCAGAAAGCCATCAACTTTTGTATTGGCAATTTGCAGGGAAGAAAAATAGTCAATTTTCTAATCATCATTTTTTCATATCCGCAATGTTGATCACCGTGATTGCAACTTTATTGGAAGCAATAACAAGGAGTGCGATGAACACTCTTAAGAAAGTCTTGCGGCACCAAACATGATGTTAAACAAAATATGCCGTTGGCATAATAAGTGAACTTGTTTTGGTAGTGATTATATGGTTCTACTTGTCCATAAATTCATGGCAGCTAAGTTGTCTCTTTACTCAGAGAATGTACATGATTGAAATTTCCAAAGGTCATGCGGGAAACACAAACCTCCTTTATGTAAGCTTATTTGAAAATGTTTTTAAGCTTTTTAGTTTTTTCCATATCTTAGCTCTATCGTTCCTTGGAAAAATTTATTTGTCATTTTCTGTAATCTCGTTTATACTAACAATGCAAGCTTCCAAATTTTAACTGTATTCATCCTGTCAAGCGTCTCTCAACCTTCTCAGAAGTGAAAACCCAGAGGCTAGTAGCCTTAACTTAGGAAACCTGAAACTAACAAAAGTCTATAAGTTTTTTATGTGAAGTTTTGTGTGTATGGGTTTATGCCTGCACCACCATTATTGACTTTCAGTTACTGATGATGCTTATTCACCTCCCAAATTAAATTTAGTCCTGGCATAGCTGCCAAGTTCAATAAATAAAAGCTCCTACATGTATCTTATCTGGTTTGACATATCTTGCTTATGTTCTCTGATGAAACACTGATATGCAGTACCGATCATATTTGAAAATTGTAATATATTCCTCATTGTTTGAACACATGCTTTGGCGGTGGATTATTTGTAACTGCAATGGTTTTAATCTTCAATTTGACTTGGAAGCAGCTTTTCAGATTCCTACAAAATAATTAGCTTCAATTGCATCTTTAGATTAGTGGGGAAGAAGGGTATCTTAAGCATGGTAAGAAACTTCTATAGAAAAAATTATAGGACAATAAGAGACTGTTCATCTATGAAATATTGTGGTGAGGGTTCAAACATAATATTATAATAAATGAGGAAATATAATTTCTGAGGTTATAACCATAAAGTACTAAATTATATACTTGAATGAATGTCTTTGATTTAATTCATCATTGTTGCTTGAATACCTTAAACTGCAGCCAAAATTTTACTCCTACCCCGTCCCCTCCTTAGGAGATGTAGGAACTAGGGAGAATGGTTGCTGTTATTGACTTATTCATTTAATTTAGGATCTATTCATATGGTGGTTATTTGTTTTTCTCTCATTTCTTTTGAGTTTTGAGGATTGCTTATCCTTGTCTTGTAATTTTCTTTTCTCTTCAATATGAGTTCTCCTTTTCCTTTCGCAAACAAAAAAATTAAAATTAAAAATAATGGTGGTTACAACTTGCATTCCGTTCATGGCTATTTCTCTTTGCATATAAAACACAATGTTTATGTCCCCCTGCCAGGTGCTGGTTGTTCTTTACATATTACTTACTCCTTAAACGGCTTTTGACTGTCATAACCTTTTATGTGTGGTTTCTTGACTCATCTTCTGCTAATCAAGTACTTCCTTATCAGACAATATATGTTTTTGGATTTGGGGTCCCATTGTTCAATCGCAATGTTGGAAGCACTCATACGATCAAGTGGGGTTTGTGGGTAATCCATAAGTTATTGCTTGCTGCAGCATATGGCTTTATTTTATTTGTACATTTCTCTGAATGGAAAGAGAAGCTGCCTCGTGAGTATAACGTTTCCTTCTGTTGTCAGTTATGCTCTAAATGGATTTGTATTCTAACTTCAATTTTTCCGTCACCTTTGCAGCCAGGCCTACTTTCTACAACTATGCCGTTGTAATGTTTGTCTTCAGTGCAATTACCCTTTTTGCTTGTGGGCTAGCAGGAATTGGCGCTGGTTTCGGCAGTTGGTAATCCTATATATCTTTGCAATTAGAAGAGGTATTCAGTTATCATCTCTATACCTTCTGCACTGACTGACGGATATCCTTCTCATCAACAGGTTGTATGATCTCACTGTGCTTTGTTATCACTCTTTATATCTTCCATTTCTTTATGTAACTTTTCTGGCAGATATTTTCAAGGTTAGCACTCTGCTATTTACTGTTTCTTTTTGGTTTTCTATAATATATGCATGAACAGGCAGAACAGCATATTATGTGTTTGCACTTGCTGCAGGAGGAAGACTTCCTTTTGGATAACGCATATTACTCTGAGATGAAAGATGCTGGATTCTTTGATACTGACTGGGAATAATTTCTCAACAATTTATGCACGGAAACGACAGACATCTTTTGTTCTGTGCACTGTAAATATATAGACTTTCTAACTAAGTCAAGTTGAACTCTGCTCTGTCAACATTTTAATGATATGTTGGATCTGTATGACACTATGACCCTACTGTCTGTGAAATGCTGCCAACAGGAACAGTGCTTTTGAAATCCATCATATTTCTATCAACCAACGACAAGTGAACCAAGAATCGAGTTGGGGCTTGAAAATCAAAATCAGCTCCAAAATCTACACTAGCATTGAGATTTCTTTCCGAAGAATAGGCAGAGTTTATTTTGCAAGGCTGCAAAATTAAAATGTATCCATGTCAGTGCCTCGTGTTGGCACCAGCCATTGCATTTTGCAATTCTAAATTCCATACCGAAAGTTCTTGAATATATGCTCCATTATCTCCACATTCAAGACCCCCATGATAAGAAGTAATTGAATTGTTTAAGGCATATAATGGCCTCAGCATTTAGTAATATGCTACCCTCGATGACTTGCAATGCTACTATTCGAGGCCATCGGTTTTGGAGAATGTTGGTGAAAGGGATCTCCCCGAGAGTTCTTTTGACCTAGATTATTTTATTTTCTAATAAATGAATTTCTCTCGTAGCAATTGTAAAATATTTTGATTTAGGTTGTTGAATTTTGAAGTTGTCTTTATATTTGTTGAATTCAAAAAATTACTTTTTAATAAGAATCTTTCTAGGGGAGGTTATACTTATTACCTTTTTTTCTTACTACTTCTTACTACCAAATATTAACCGTTGATTTCTGTCAATCTAACGGTTATAATTTTTTAGAAATTAATAATTAATTAATAAATGAGATCCAATAAATTACAACCGTTAGATTGACGGAAATCAACGGTTAAGATTTAATAGTAAGAAGTAGTAAGAAAAATAGGTAGTAAGTATAACATTTCCCAAGTCCAAACGTATATTAAATAGTAGTTTTAAATTGGGGAGGGATCTTTTGACTCAAGAGTAAGACTTACAAGTCTTACTCTTCATCTTAACCATTGATTTTCGTCCATCTAACGGTTATTATTTATTTAAAAATAATAATTAATTAATTGGTATTAATAATTATTACTAAGTCTTACTCTTGAGTCAAAAGATCCCTCCCCTTTAAATTATATACTTTGAATCAACACATATTCCATTGGTTAGGTTTCGGCTACTTCAATAGTTGAAAACTACTAATTTTCAATGTTATACTAACAAAAAATATCAATTTCAAATTTGATAAAAATGTATTATATTTTCATTAACTAAATTAAATTTAGATAAATCAATATAGATGTCGATGCAGACAAATGAAATAGGAGCTGTTAAAAGGATTTTAGTTAACCAATTTGTTAATGGGTTAGCTAATTTAATATTTTGCACCTAATTGTTATTGATAGAGCTCTCCTTCACCTATATGGGTTAGCTAATTTAATATGTTGCACCTAATTGTTATTGATAGAGCTCTCCTTCACCTATAAAGCCCAACCCAGATTTTTGTTGATTGGCTCGGCCCCAAAGTTGGTAATCTGGTCCATTCCGACATAGATTGCCCAGCGAGCCATTTCACATATGTGAAGTCTCTTCCTCGAGAAGCTCTAACCCTATATATAGCCCTGGACTCTGAGGAAAAAAGATAAATAACATTTCACTTCTCATTTTATTGCCACTTTACGTGGTACATTGTTAATGAACCACTAATCACAGTTTCTGCATTGGGTAGCTACTTGTGCGGTTATTTATTTTATTTTATTTTTTAATTTGGGGATTGATCAGTATCGTGAGATATTCAATTCACAAGTCACACACTCATATATAAGAGAAGCAGGGTATAGTCCGGAGTTCAGATTCGTGTCATAATTTCTGGAAACTCACAGTCACAACTAGAAAAGAAGAACATTAAATTAGATGGGACCACGGTGTTTGAAACATACCCATGTAAGGTTTTAAGATTTTAGTCTAGTTCAAAAAAATGTTAATAAAAGGCACGCACAATAGAAAAATCATTTAAGATGAATAAATAATCTTTTATTTCCAAGTTAGCAGTGTAGTTAAAACATCTATATGGTTGGACTGAACTCAGTAAATTTATTTGTTGTGAATGAATTCCCTAAGCAATTTTCATTATTTTCTCACAAATTATTTTTAAAACTTTTCATCAATTTTAATTATTTTTATTAAGAAATTAATATTTACTATGTTATAAGGAGATAAGAAATATTAAGGAATTTCTACCCTGTCTTTGGACCTTTGAAAAGAACAAGGAATCAAGAAAAATGTTGAAAAACTCGTTTATTTTTTGTTTTGATCTCCTCCCCCCACTCTTTGGATGCCAAAGCCGTACCATGGCAAAAAGAGAACAGAGTGACACAGTCCTGTTGAGCTTTTGCGAGTCCCTATGAAACAATTTTCCTCATTGATAAAGGGTAAAGAAAAGAAGAGCGTGATTACTAGCGTTTTAAGTAGTAGTCACTAGTCACAGCTAAAATTGCAAAAGGACAAAAAGCACTCACAAACCGACACCATAGGGGGGACAACTTATCAAATCACCGTTTTACACATTACAACTTTAACCACGCATCAATCTACTCTACCCTTTGGTTATATTTTGTCCTGATATTCTCATCTGATCTCACACCCCATTCATCAATCTGTCACACACCCACCCACCACTCTCTCTCTCTCTCTCTCTCTCTCTCTCTCTCTCTATCTCAATCTATCTTAGCTGTACCACTTTTCCATCTGGGAACACCATTGCCGCCTCTACTAACATGGCTGCTTTTGCTCTTGCTCTTGCATTGCCAGTGCTTCTCTTGGCCTTGACTGGCTCTTCAAGTATGCTTTCAAACTCTCTCTTTTTTCTTCATTTTATTCTTCCTTCTCTTAACTCAACCTTGTTTTTTTAACTTTAAACCAAGGAGTGAGATCTTCCCTCTCTTTTTTTCTTATTTTATTTTAATACCTCGATCTATGTCTGTCCTCTTTTTTCTCACAAAATCTTCAAAGAAGAAACTTTTATCCTAGCTAGTGGTATATTTAGTTATGTACTAATCATATGCAGAGCATGTCATTCCACATTTCTTCCTTTGTTTGTGTTATGGTAGTAAAAATCCTTGTATCCTGTTACTTCAAAAGAGTTCTGCATATTTACCTTTTTTTTTTTTTTGTTTCATTTTCAAACCATTACTATGCTCAAAAAGTTTTTCTCTAACCCTTTTTTTCTTTTTTCTTTTTCCACATTTTGTTGCTTTTATTAAACATCATATGTTGTAAACTCTGATAGGTGCCGCTTGGTGCGTTTGCAAGGATGGAAGTGACGCAGTCCTGCAGAAAACCTTGGACTATGCTTGTGGAGCTGGTGCTGATTGTAACCCTCTCCATCAAAACGCGCCTTGTTTCCAACCCAACACAGTAAGGTCTCACTGTAACTATGCAGTCAATAGCTATTTCCAAAAGAAAGGTCAAGCATCAGGGTCCTGTGACTTTTCAGGAACAGCCGCTGTTGTTACATCTGACCCCAGTAAATCCTCATTCTCTCTTTTCCATAAATTTTTTTTTTTTTTTTTGCATATATTTCTTGAACAATAATAGTAGGTGACCATTTTTTTTTTGTTCTTTCTTTTTTGATGAGCAGGCACTAGCGGTTGTGCCTACCCTTCAAGCGCCAGGTATGAACTTGATCCATAGCCTTTTAATTTTACCTGTTTTTCCTTACTTTAATGTGTTTTTTTATTACTTTTTTTTGCTTAAAGTTTTGATATGGTTATGTCTAGTTTTCAAATGTTGATAATAGATTAGTAGTGATGACTTTAACTTTTGTTTCTCATAATGGAGACTGTGGAGCACTTGCATAGATTAGTGTTATATCCAGAGACCACAAAAGGAGGGTGGGGGAACATTACTTTGCATCAGGCATATTCGCAGCATGATAATAATGATAAGCGTGTAATGTAATAGGCAAATAGCGTTCCGAAGCGTTTATATATAACACTGTTGCTCTTGAATAGAGAGTTACGTGAGGTTATTTTAGGCTATAAACAATGTTTTAAGATATATTAAGAGAGCATGTTTTGATCTTTTTATTTTTAAGCTAGAAACTACTTATAATCAAAAGTTAAAAAAAAAAAACTTAAAAAATTAGCTAAAAGTTGTTTGTTAATTACATAAAAAATTTAGCTTAAAAATTACTTAAAAGCAAATGTTTCAATAAAATTATTTCTCTCTATCTTTTGTAATTTTTCATTTTAAAAAAAGTACACAATTCAAGAAAAACATATAGGAGCTTTTAGTTTTCAATTTTTTTCTTTATTATACAAAAAAAGCTATTCATTGTAAGAGATTTTTTCAAAATCTGTTTGGCCTAGCTTGAGAGAGTATCCAAATTTTCGGAGGTTAGATTTCTTTTTAAGCTTTAGTTAAGATAAACAGATTTTTATAAAAGCTTTTGTAATTAAAAGAGTCAGTTTATTTTTAATTTGAGCTTTTAAGTATTTTAAGCCACAAATTCTATAAAATTATTATTTTGTTTTTATTTTAATTTAGCTTAAGAGTAAGTTTTAACTTAAAAAAAGGTGTCAAACCAGCTTATGTGAAAAAATGGGTAAGTTAAAATAAATTAATCTCTTTGATATAATATTTGAGAACTTTTTATTGCCGCAATTTATTTTTATTAATGCATTTTAATTTATCATTTTTTGTCATGGCACTCTTAAAATTGATGATAAATAAAAAGATCTGAATTCAATATTCGCAGAAAAGTTTATGCTGCCATGATTACGCATGTAAAAATCCGTACAAAGTAAAGGTGAAAAAAATGAAAGCCAGAAATTTCGGACTGACTATAATTAAAGGCAATAATTTTTTTGTCGATTTAAATGGAGCACAATAGCTAATTTAGTTTTCTATACTCCGATTTTAATTATTACTTAATCCAAGGGGTATTATTTTTGAGTAAATATTTACAAATTTAGTAGACAAAATCTATCTCTCTTAAATCTATCTTTTTTAATTTCTCCGTTTTATTTATTTTGCTTTGACAAGTGGTCCAATCCAATGGAGATGAATCCTTTTTTTTTTTTTGTCATTTCATTTTAACAATATAGTAACTCAACGATGATGTATCCAAGTCATTGCCCATTTATTGGTGATTATAGACGTTGCAGTGAGACAGTGAACTTTAAACTTCATGAAAGATGCCGCAATAATTGGGTTCCCATACCCTTGTAAAGTTGGAATCTATTTCAAATAAAAAAGGTACAACAACATTAAGAAAATACAAGATTGTCCCAATTGAACTCTTTCATCCTATGCTTTTGCTTTGCCTCTTTTTGGGAAATAAAAAAAAAAAAAAAAAACAGGACACGCATGCACTTGCCACTTGCCAGTCAAAAATTGTGGACTCTAGCTCGTTTGTGTGAAGAGTGTGGGACTACTCTACCCATCCCTCATGTGTCAGTACTTTTGAATTTTGATCTTTGATGATAGTGGTGAAACAAAAGCCTGATAGAGTGGACAGGCACTTGTTTCGAGATCTGGGCCTACAAATTTAGAAAAGTCCATATTTTTTTGTATTTTATCGTAACTATTCATTATTTTCATGACTAAACTAACCTGGTGGCTTCATGCATGTTAATTTTTAAATCTAGTACCTACCTTATTCATTGTTCTTCAGCTGAAGGTAAAGAGAAACACAACCGTTTTTAACAAGCAAATCGTATTATTGTAGATGTTTTCTGACGTGGGGTTATCATGGCATGATTGTGTGCGCGCTTATCATTAATCATGTTGTAGTAGTCCTTATCATATTAAAAATTAGTTGAGACTGAATATGCAAGTAGATCAGCTGTTGTAGTTTATTTAAACTTTATGGCTGTGCATTAAAATCGACAAATTGAGGTGACCCCTTTTGAAAATTGGAATTGTAAGCTAAAACGCAAAGAAAGTATCAATGAGTTTGGGCCTTCCCCAATACTTGTTGGTTTCAAAATAGTTGGTAACCTGTTATGCAGCATTAATTTTCAGTTTAAGTTAATCGTCATCTGCAATTCAAATTTGGTGCTTTTCAATGCTTAATGGGAATACAAGCTCTCAAGTGACCATGCAATTATGTTCACATTCCTTATCATTCAACCTCAAGACACAAAATGAAGTTGCTGAATTCTAAATTTCTTTCTTAGGAAACCAGACTTAAACATAGTCATTCGTGTAAGATTGCAATTACAACTGTTAGCTATTGTGCTTTTGTCTCTGGTTTTAGAACATTTTGAAAGAGCTTTTATAGAGGCTTATGGTTGGTGAAAGCCATGCATCTGTCTAACTATTGGTTTGTCTTCAAAATCAGCACTGCAGGCACTACGCCAACCATGGGCACTACACCAACCATGGGAGCTACACCAACCATGGGCACCAGCCCTTCCACTGGAACTCCATCAACAACCAATGGCACTCCATCAACAACCACTGGCACTACTACCACCACCAGTGGTACTACTCCATATAGTTCAACGCCTGGAGTATTAGGAGGGATTGGCAGTGGTATGGGACCTTCAGGATCTGGCATCAACAATGATGAGAGTCATGGTGGGCTTAAACTTGAGGATAGTAGTTTGTTCTCTATATTCTCATTGGCCCTCTTCTCTGGCTTGATAATGCTTTGGTGGGGTTGAAAAGATTATTAAAGTGGTCATGACTGTGGCCTGGGTATGATGGAAAATAGCTGTATGTCACTGTATGAATGTAAGTGTTATTTTCTAGGTGTTGAACTTGAAGACTCTAGTTTTTATTTTTTTTAAATTTTTCTCCACCTCCACTTCTTGGGTTAATAATGATGATGAGCTTGTGATTAATTAATTAATTTAATAAGAAACTGGCTCCTCTAGGTTAGTTTGGATAAAGTACATAAAAACTTAACATTGTCAATGAGATGGACCTAGAGAGTAGAGACACTTCTGTATCTTCCAAGATAATTTAGGTTTTGGGAGGCCTCTAAAAGGATTTCTCTCTATAATTTGAAATTTTATTTATCGGATGTTCATTTAAGCCAATCTTTCTCTAAAACTGTTGCAACAACACTTTTAAAATGTGAAACTTATGCCCTTAAAAGGAACAACAAATAAAATTATTCTCAATAGTCGTGGACAACTACAAATTAAGAAGCGGATATCTGAACCGAGTACCAAGTTTCTCATTGACTAGTTTAATTCTAGGGTGTTAATCAACCTATTCAAATTGTAATAACCGAACTGAAAAATCGAAAATCGAAAAAAAATCGTAAATTTTAATTGAATTGGATCGGTTTTCGGATTGGTCAATCCAAATCGATCAAATATATTAATTTCTCTCTACTTACTTGGTTTTTTTTCCAATCATAGCCCAAAAATTTCTAAACCAAAGACTCATTAACCTATCAACTAAACTCAAGAAAAAGCATAGTCACATCTCATTAACAAAATTTAATTTGTGTAGAGCTTCATATCTCATTGCCAAAAAAGAAAAAACTACATTATCGTTTAATGATGCTTTTATATTTAAAAAAAAAAAATGACAAAGTCAATATATACAAAAGATGTTATTTGCATAATAATCATGAAATAAATTTTAGGATTTTCAAAAAACCGAAAACCGATCCAATCCAAACCGAAAAAAATTGGATTGGATCAGATCGGATTTGAAAAAAAAAATCAAACCGAATGGATGATTACATGATCAAATCGAAGGAATTGGATCGGATAATTTTTGCTTCCAAAACCGATCCAATACAGCCCGCGAACACCCTATTTAATTCTAATCAAACATTGTATGGCCCTTATGGAAAGTCTATAGAGGGCATATAACACCATTTTGAATTTGTTCTGTTATTTAATTCACTAGATAGGCTTCTTGCCTGTTTCATTTATCAGTTTCACTGCGTCAGTGTGTGGGGTGAGGACTCTTCGCCAATTGGCCCTTAAATAACTTTATGTTGTCTTCCCAATATTATATTTATTACAAAAGTATGGTATCTTTGATGTTTATTCCTATATTTGCAATTGTACATCACAGCCTTTTCTATTTGTTTGCTTCTCTTGTATTCCCCACATTTTCTGTTTATTGGCACATGGGTTGCTAATTCAGTTGTACCATACTTTTCCTCTTTGAAATCTGAATCACATTTTCGAATATTCCCCGATTCAGTGAGGGGCGTTTGGTTGAGGAAAATTTTTATGAATAATAGGAAAATAAGAATAGTGAGAAAATGGTTGGAAAGTGAGTTTGGTAGAAAAATGTAAAAAAAGTTGTTTGGTTAAAAAAAATATTACTGGAAAAATTAGGTAATATTTATGAAGTCTATGTTTGGCTGTAGGTAAAATATAGATGGGAAAAAATGATGCTATTACTAAAATACCCCTGTTTTAAAATCTTTTTGAAACAAACATCCTACCCTTTACATTCAAAACAAGAAAAAATCTGTGTCTTTGGAGGGTATAATGGTCGTTTTTGCCGGTTTTCACAAAAAACCACCTCCAAGAATTCTTTTTGAACAGTGCCAAACACCATCATTCCACTTGCATATTCAAAATGCAATGTAATTAGGATTGGTGGGAATTTAGACTAAATCTATAGAACCAAACGAGTGCTTTCTGAAATACTTCTTTCAAATGCATAGGAAAGTCTGAAAAAGAACGGAACCAAAGACCAGCTGAAGGTATATTGGTCGCTTTCTTTTCTTTTCTTTTCTCTTCTCTTACATTAGATAGTTATTATATCACTGAAGATTTTAAACCATACTTTTTTTTAGACCAACTTTACCCAACTAGCTTGGATATATATTGGCTTTTGTGAATGCGTTCCGCATCAGCATTTGTCATATGAGGTGCGAGCTAGTTCAGGGACTGAATTGTAATTCCATCCTAAAGTGCTAAACATTTTTAAAAAAATAATACTAATAATAGGGACAAGTTATATTTATAACATTTTTACTCCTAGAAATTCTCTTATAATCACTTTTATAGTTGTTAGATCAAAATAAAATCAATGGTTTTCGTGTAATATTATTTTATAACTGATTAATTTGATTTTGATCCAACTATCATCAAAATTATTGTAAAAAGTTGGACGGAAAAAGATAATGTAAATATAACCTCCTTTCTTATTATAATAATAATAATGATGATGATGAGGAGGATTCAAGATCTTTGTCTATCAGTAAAAACTTTAAAATCAAACACAAGATCTTTTCTTTGACGCAATTCAATCGTGCAAACAGAGCCAACCATCATTTAGCCTTAAACTTCTCATTTTACCGTCATCACACCAAGTCTGCACATTTTCGTGGTTCTTGGTTTTTGCTTTTCCAAAGTTGTTGTATGTTTTTAGTACAAAGAAAGTGACATGACGAGCTACTAGAGATTGCAAAGCACGTTTTCACAGGATGTCTATGGGCGAGTGAGGATTACAAGGTTTCTTTCGGTAAACATAAAACACGTATTGAGCACTAAGCCTCACAAATTTGCCTGTACTATTATTTCAAGTTCCCCGTAGTAGCACCCAATGATGCACGGACACTGACATGGGATATGGGACACGACACGGCGACACAGCGACACGTTAATTCTAAAAAATGGCATATTTCGACACGTTGAGACACGTTTTGATATTAAATAATATTTTTAATATATATAATATAATTTATATTTAATAGATATAACAGTCAATAAAAAGTCATATAACTAATCAAATATTTAAATTTCATAACATAAATATAAACAAAAATAATTTTTCGTATCTTGTTATTTATCATGTCAAATTTCATAACAGAAAAAAATTGATTTATAAATAATTTTTTTTAATTTTTAGTTAATAAAATTATTATCCGGAATCATAATCAAAATCAAAGACATGTTGAACTGTTTTATCTTTTTTTTTTTCATTCTCTCTCTTTCTCACTCGCTCCTTCTTATTACGCTTGAGACCCTCTTATTGTTGCAAGCTGTAATTGGATGGGAGCAATTTTGGACTCAACCTATTAAGAGTGCTCTCTCTCTTTGAAGAAGAGTGTTCACGTATGAGCTTTCTCCTAATGTCACCCATGGTTTTGAGACGCCTCACTCTGTTTTCTCCTCCACGCGTCTCTCTCTCTTGTTCCCATTTCGAGTTTTCATTTCCTCTTCTGACAATGAGATCAAAGTTATAGCCTTTTTTTTCCCTTCTTCTTCTTTCTCATTGTTATTATCATTTTTTTGTGGGGTTAAAAAAAATAGAAAAGAAATTACAGAAAAGAAAGGGAGATATGGTTGGAAAAATGCAAACAGGTGCTATTTTTGTGTTTCCTGAGTTGGGTTTGTGAGATCAGACCCCAAAAATGGAACCTTTATTCAATTGGTGGGGAAAGAGAGTCACAGAGGAACCCCCGTGGTTGTGAAGATGGAGAACCCAAACTGGTCCATAGTTGAGCTTGAGGGTCTCACTGAGGAAGAAGATTTCATCATTGCAGACTCTTCTTCAGGTCTTCCCAGAGACAAAGGAAGAGGAAAAAACGCAAAGCAACAAACTTGGGTTCTTCTCCTCAAAGCTCACAGAGCCGCAGGTTGTTTGGCTTCCGTTGCCCCTGCGTTGTTGGGGCTAGTCTCCGCCGTGAAACGCCGCGTGGCTTCTGGAAGAACGGACGCTGACAAAGACGGTGCTGTCGGTGGATGGGAGAAGGAGAACCCTGTCGGAACGTGGCTACCCATTTATAAATGATTTTTTTTAATTTTTAGTTAATAAAAAAAAAAACGTGTCCGAGCGTGTACGAGCATTGACCACGTGTCTGAAAAAGTTGACTGCGTGTCGGAAAAACGTGTTGAAACGTGTCGAGGAGTTGACCGTGTGTCCCCAAATATTGACCGCGTGTCGGACGCGTGTCGGAACGTGTGTCCGACACGCAAATTTCTCAAAAATGCACGAGTCCGTGCTTCAAAGGTAGCACCCCCTCCCCGCATTCAAACTTTAGTTGATATGTTATTGGGCAAATTCACCTTATTATGAGTATTGGTGAAAAGATTATCCTGTTCAAAGTATATTTGGATAGTTTTTTTTTTCTTAGTAGAGCAATCAAATCCGTTAATTAATGGACTCCTCTCCACGTCATCAATCCCAACCGGTCTCCGTCCACGTGGCGTGATTGTGTTGGGTCTCGTCATTTTTGTTGACAAGATAGTCCAGTCACATTTTTTGACATGTTTAGTCCTGTCAACTTTTGTAACATGACTAGGTTCCATAACCAAAACTCACCCCTCCATCCATGTATGCACCAATTTTATCACTTCTCTTTCTAAATTTCTTCCAATCTCTCACTTTTGTTTTTCTCCTATTTATCTCTAATTCTCTTCCTCCCTTTTTCTCCCAAGCTGCCTCATCTCCTTTGCCCTCCTTCTCTCTAAATTTTTTTCTCCTTTTTTTCTTCCAAGCTGCCTCATCTCCTCTGCGAGGGCATTCGTTTAGCAGCAACTGCAGGTATGTGTTTTATTTTTTTGTTATTTACTGTAGTTTTGTTTTATATTTTGTTATTTAATTTAAGTTAGTTATTATTATTTTTAGGTATAAAAACCTTAGGATAAAAAACCTTATTGTAGAATTTAATAAAACTTGTTATTTATATTTTTTCTTCCTCTTGCTCTTCATTCTCCGGATCAACATCTACCATATAGTCGCTTTCTTCTCCATGTGCAACCATTGATTGTGTGGACTGGGGTACAGAGGACGATACATATTGTGTGACTGATTATTAAGATCCACCCCACGAATCGATATTGATCTATCGTCTGATGTATCAATATCCACATATAACTCAACAAATTGGGACATATTGTTTTCGACAAATGTTGTAAGGAAAACACTCATGTCCTCATTATCAGATATCTCAAAACCTGCATATTTTACGATTTCCACATGGGACTCTACCCGTAATTGAAGATATTACCTGATTTTGATGCAGCTTAAACTTTTGACGGATCTTCTCATACAAATCTTCAACGGACATGCTTCGGACAATATACACTGCTCTTTTTTCCCCTTCAAAGCTTAAACCGCCTGTCACCTATACTTTTATGAGTAAATACCATTTTTGGTCCTTAGCAAATTTCACGATGCCCGTTTTAGTCCCTAGCAAATAAAAAGGCACATCGTGGCCTAAGAAATTCAAAATGGACCCATTTAGTTGAAATCGTAGTCCCTCATAAATTCAAAAAAGACAATCGTGGTCCCTCACAAATTCAAAAAAGACCCATATTAGTCCCTAAAAGGACTACAATGGGTCCATTTTGAATTTCTTAGGGACCACGATGGGCTTTTTTATTTGCTAAGGATTAAAGCGGGTATCGTGAAGTTTGCTGAGAACCAAAAAGAGTATTTACTCTACTTTTATTACCATTATAATATACGAATGAACAAAACTGATCCATTGCAGTAGTGTTTTTATGCAAATAACACTGTTAGATACAGAGGAAGACTATGAACTGTATAATCACAAATTGCAACTGAAAAATAGTGCAAGTGGGTGAAAATAATGAGTGAAAAGACAAAGTTAAAACATGAAAATAAAAAACATAGACAGAACTAAGATGTTACTACACTGAATAAAAAACATAGATATAAGAACTAAGATGTTACTATATTTATACACAAGATTTGGGATTGGATAGGTAAAATTAAAGGTGAGGATTTAAGTTTAAAAAGCAGTAATGTCGGTAAAAACAAAATCACGGGTTTGAAACTACTTCAATACCACGCTTGTTCAGTGTTATATCGTTTCTTTACCAGAGCGATCCTATTTAAGATTTTGCGCTTTTCAAGTGCAAATTTCGCGTTTTTCAATTGCTTATTGTTATTTTTTGTGTCGATGGATAAGGTGTAATGGGGTCCCGTCAATAGCACTGACGGAATTAGCACACAGTTATTCGATGTGGACAAAGAGTACCGTAACACAATATGAAGGAACTAGACATGTCACAAAAGTTGACGGGACTAAACGTGTCAAGAAATCTGACTGAACTAGTCTTGTTTTGTTAATAAACATGACGAGACTCTACACAATCACACAACGAGGATGGAGATCGGGAGGGAAGTCCCGTCATCTAGATTAACGGGACTATACATGTCAACATAGTTGACGGGTTTGACTACTCTACTATGGAAAAACTTTCCAAATGAGCTTTGAATAGGAGAAACTTTTCACCAATATTTGTAGTATGGTCAATTTGCCTATGTTATTGTAACAAATGTTAAGATATTTAACAGTGGATGAAATAAGAAAGGGAAAAAGATTTCTCATGTTGCATGAGAAATCTTCTCTCCTACTACTCTCACTTCGATGTCCGTGCCAGTCACTTTTTTATTTTTTATTTTTTTCTTTAAGGTGGGCCCTACCCCTTTCTCTCTCTGTAGGAAAACTTACATTTCTCATGCAACATGAGAAATTGCAAGCCCAATAAGAAAATAGGACTAAATAGAAAAAAGTTTTAATAGAATAAAATAGATCAGAATGAAATAAAATAAAATTACCATATCTTAATTTGGATGTTTTATGATAGAAAGGTGTAAAGTTTGCACTATGTTTTTATAAAGTGTGTTGAATGGTAAAAATAAATTTGATGGCAACTAGCTAATACTATTCCATCGTACAAGAGAAATTAAGGAAGAGATGCCTTTTCTTTGTTTAGTATCAACTTAAAGGGAAAGATAATGGAGTCTTCTTCTTTTATTTTACGTAGTTCACTCAATATGTTTTGCCTCTCTTTTTGAAGGATTTGGGAGGAAAATGAAAATTTTCTTTCTTTTTACCTATTTGGTCTATTTTATCTTTCACTTTACCTACTTTATTTTATTTATTTGTTTTATTAATGAAGGCTGAAAAAATAATTTCATTTTTTTATTACATCTGTCTCTCATTTATTTTTCCTTCATTGCTAGCAAAATTGTTTCACGAAACCTCTCTTCGTCGTTGTCATCAATATTCCTTCTCCAGTTTGTTCCTCTGGCTTTCTCCCTTGCCTCTTCATCTTCCATCATGCTTGCTTCTATGTCTTTGCATATGTTTATTAGTGAAAAAAGTTTCTTATTTGATGTCATATTATCATACTTTTAAGTTCGGGTTTCATTCCAGATTCAAACTTAATTGTCAACCATTCTTCATTAGGTTGATTCTGTACATAATTATAATACATGAATAGTTTCTCAAATTTTGTCACATATTCACCAAAAGTCATATTTTCTTGTTTTAATTCAAGGAATTCTATTTCTTTCATATTTCTTACACTTTGAGGAAAATATTTTTTCAAAAAGGCATATTTAAATGTTGTCCAAATAAGTTTTGTTCTTGGCTTTTGAAATATCTTTTGGTATTTGTCCACCAATAGTCTACTTCTCTAATCAGCATATATGTGGCAAATTTTATACGATGAATGTTAGGACGGTTCGTTACTATAAATATTTTCTCAAGTTATTTCATCCATTCCACAGCTGCCTCAGTAATACTCTTCACAAAAAGTGAAAGGTTTATGTTAACAGAATTCAGTGATTTCTGGTTGCACAATCCTCTCTCAACTTCTGAAAAATTTGTTGATTTGTTAAGTCTTCTCTTTAAGAGCTTATGCCATCCAGGTAAATGCATCAATTACAGGGTTAACTTCTGATTCAGAAGTCGAAGATGTTTGCCTTGTATCTGCCATATATCTACATGTATTATTTCATGGTAATAAGTTGATCTGACTCAATACTAAATAATTAAAAATACGTATAATCTATGACAGAATATCAAGCAACATATAATTTAAATCTTTTGTTTACCTAAATTGTTATGCTCGGATACCATAAAATATAACATCTTCTAGAACTGGTTAGCATAAAGGATATCACTTTACTTTTTAAGTCTTATTTTAAATGAAAATAATAATAATTATAAAATAATAAATATTATGATATTCTAAGCAGCGGGCATAAAAGAAATTCCCTTGAAATTTAATTACACATTGAATAATAAGTCAAGTTCGCTAGTACATCTAGAATAGACTAGATTACATCATCATCTAAACTAAAAGAGAACATTTTTACTCTATCGGGGTAGAAAACTAAAGTCAATCCACAGGTACACAAAATCACTCTGAACTCCGTACGGTCTTCAATGTCTTTAATCATGGTGCTTCATCCTACTCTAAAGATACACATATTGATATACTTATTTTTTGGAAAGGTTAGCATAAACATAAATACACGTGAGATAAATCTTAGTAATATGTGGATTTTCAAACTATAACCAGTCCAACCACTTTAGCAGAAAATATCATTCTTCCAAACATGTTTATCATAAGTAAATAATAACATAAATAACAAACATAAAAATGAACGTGTAACCTTTAACCGAAACCACTAAAGCCCAAACCTTTGTGGGTTTCTGCATGTGAAAAGTTCTGTTTGACGGAGCTTATGCCAAGTAAGGCATCTCTTACCTTCTGATCTTCTAATCCCAAATCTTTTTGGGTCAGTTCGTATCAGAATTATTCAGTTAAAAATTATATATTCTGTTAATATTCATTTGGTACCAAAGGAATCCATTAGTTATATAATCTTGATTGAAGATTGACATGTCTCCAGCATATACATGATTTTAAGCCAAAAAGAGAAAGAATTTTGATCAATCTTGAATAAAAAGGGCTATAATTGCTATTAAATTGATAAATACCAATCAGATATCTCGTCACTGATTTTCTTATAATTTTGTAAGAAAATTGACAAGAAAGAAGCCCAATTGAAAGCACAAGTCTGAAGGCCCGCGATGTTGGCACGGATCTGGCGCTATCAGCCCAGCATCACTTTTTAATCCAGAGCCATCACGCTACTAGCGTGAGTAACTTTTACCAAACGCGCTATCAGCGCGGGACTCACGCTAGTAGCGCGAAGCTACTGTATCCAGAACAACACTCTCACACTATCAGCGCCAACATGGCTAGTAGTGTGGGAGGCACGTGATTATTTTAAAACTTGATTCAAACTATATCAATGGAAATTGGACCTAGATATACGATGAAGATTTGATCAAGATTTCTAGACAAGGGCACAAAGTCTATAAATAGAGACTCAGACCCCAGAGACAGACATCTTTGGTTGGAGAGAATTGTGAGAATCAGAGAATTGAGAGAATTCTTGGAGACTCACGCTAGAGATCAGGATTCCACCGAAGTTGAAGACTGAAGACCATTGATCCTTCATCTTCTTCTTCTTTTCTTTTGCTTTCATGAACAGTTTTTATTATTTGAATTTGTTTAAGCCAGATATGTCTGACTAAGTTCTTTTTGTAGTTAGGATCACGGACCCAATATGAATCATTTATATTTTATGTATTGTTTTTATAATTAATTAGTTTAGTTGGTTTTATTCTACCTTCCATATGCTTGATAGAATTGATCGCTCTATTATATGGTTTTGAGGGTTAGGGCTCACAATAGACATATTGGAGTATTAATCTGGACAAGGGTAGAATAACAATTTATGCATGACCTAGACATAGGCTTACATAGATTGCAGACTTTTAATTCATTTGCTTAATACTTAATTCAAGAAGAATTACTAGGACACTAGGATTCTAATTGAGTTAAAAGATTGAAATCACTAAGACATTAGAGTTCAACTATTTATAAGAAAATAATGAATTGCTTGAGCTAATAACCTAGTTAGTTATAAAATATAATTTAGGAATATAAGGGAGAATCAGAGGTGAAGATCATCCTGACTACAGTTCTTTTACAATTTTTAATCAATCTCATATTTTCTCATTCTTGATAAATTATTGCATGCTTTTAAATATTATTGTTTTTAAAAATTTGTTTCTATATTACAACAACCAACCACTTTCACAATCAAATCAATTTTCTTTTCCAATTAAATAGGGAATAGTTAAAATTAGTCATTGGTGCATTAATCCTCGTGGGACGATATCTTACTTATCATTTTATTACTTGAAACGAACGGTATACTTGCCGATTCCGTAACAAAGATCATTTTATAACTAATATCAATAAATTTATCAAATCCACAAAAAAAATATAGAAAATAAACCAAAAGAGTAGAATAAGTTTATAGAAATATAGTTTGTCAGAGTAACGACAACTTCATAGCATTTTAAAGAAATAATTTCAGAAATGCCAACTTTAAATATAAAATAGATGAAAAAATGAAACTAAGAGAATAAGGTTTTACCCTAATATTATATTTATCTGCCTCACTTTCTTCTTTCTGTCTCTCTTTTTTTATTTTCTTTCTATTTTTTTCTTTAACATTTATGTGCTTTCTCTTTCTCCTCCTTTTTTTTTTCTTTCCTCGTTTTGCTTTTTTCTTCTCTGTTCCTTTTCTCCATTTCTTTCTTCTTATTGTCTCTCTCCTATTTCCATCGGTTTCTTCCTTTGTTCCTACTATCATTAGGGTATCCATATATATAAATAAATAGGTTGACTTCTTTACTTCTTTTTGACTAATCTAATCATTACATATAATTAAGTTTTTACCAAACTAAATAAAAATCTAATTAGAATCTAACCAAAATTTAACATAATCATTACTAAAAAAAACTTGCATCATTATCTCCTTGGCTTGCAAATTTTTTAACATAATTAAGTTTTTATTTCTATCGTATTATATAATTTTATTATTAACTCTAATTCAATCTTAATTATATTCTTGTCTTTTTATGCTCTAATTAAATAAATCTCTTTTAAAATTATAAATATACTCGTATTATGTGTGAACTATTTTATATTAATATTCTTAATTTTTGACTATCGATCTCCATACATATACATATATATATATATATATATATATATATATATATACATATATATATATATATCTATCTATGTATACAAAAATATTTTTACATTTGATAATTAGTATTTAATATATATATATAATGACATTTAATTAATGTTAAAATAATTTATTATCATTTTTATGATGTAGTTTTGTTCTTAATATATATTAAATTATATATACAGCCAATTTGATACTTGATCATTAATATTTAATAATATTTAATGTCATTAAATACTTTAGAAAAAACAATTTAAGTAACGATGATTGTCATTTATGTTATATATATATATAATCATCAGATATAAATAAATCAACTTACTAAAATTTAGCATAAAATTTATTATTCCTATTATGATATATATATTATTAATCAGTCGGTATTGTTTTTTACATAATCTTAGTTACATATTAGTGTATAAAATAATTAATTTAACCCATTAATAATGAATGAAAGATAAATCATTTTAACTTTAAATTTTAATATTAATTAAAACAATATAATTAAATTAATGACTGCATATATAACATTTTAATTTGAGTATTTTGTACGCAATTTGTTTTTATTATCCTTTAATGATGTATTTTCAGATTACTTCATACGTTGGTTATCTCAAGTACTGTTATTAAATTTAAGAAGTAACAAGGATACCAAAAAATAAAATAAAATTTAAGAAGTAACATAATAATATAATGTAGGTAGAATAACATAATCATTATGTTACTTCATAAATTTAATAACACTTGAGATAACAAACTTAGTAAGTAATCTGAAAATACATCATTAAATGATAATAAAAACAAATTGCTGACAAAATATTCAAATTAAAATGTTATATATGTAGTCATCATGCATATATTATTAGATGAAAATATATTTTATGTTATTGTTACATCAAAATTAAATTTTATATACGCTTACCAAATTTTTATTTTTATATACAACGTTATACATCACTTGAAATTAATCCCTTATGTTGCTGTGATTTTTGAAAGAGTGTCTATACAGATTGGTCCTTAAAAGTGAAAATTTATAATGAAGTTATATTGAGTTTGGTTTTGCTCTTACAACCTCCATAACATGACCATTAGATTGTGATTTTCCAAACACAAAATCACACATGTTATCAGTGTGAGTAGTAATTACATACATGTAATGTTTGTCATTTTAGGAAGGAAAATGTCCAAAAACTCTACTGTAATATTGCTTTGATTCACTTATATTATATATATATATATATATATTTTTTAATTACTTATTTCTTTGTGGTTTTTCCATCTATATCCCTTCTTAACAATGTTAGAAAATTAATTAATTACACCTATTATACCATTTTTAGAAAAAAAATAAAAAGCCGACATGTTAGGAAAATGTAGAACCCTTAATAAAAGATTAAAAGAAAAAAATAAAAAAGAATAGAAGAAAAAATAAGAACAAATATATTAAAAATCGCAACACTGACAAAAACGACTATAATTAAAAAAATGAAAATATTTCAAATAAAAAAAGTATCTACTAAAGACAAAAAACTAGAAGAAAAAATTAAGATAAAAAATAAAATAAAAAATAGATTAAAAAGAAATCACAATTATGAGTTTTCAATATATTTAATTTAATTTTTTTTCTTTTTTATCCTTGGCCTATTTTATTCCTTTTTATTTAAATATGTTTGGTCTTTTTTTTGATCTATTTTATTCTGATTTTCTTCTCAATTTTTTTAGTCTTGTGCCACTCCATCTACTAAAGATTTTTGTAAAAAAAATTGAGAAAAAGAGAGAATGCAATTGAGATATGAAAAAAGAATAAAATTTGGATATAAAAAAGACCAAACATATCTAAACAAAAAGAATAATAGACCAATGACAAAACAAAACAAAAATAAAATAAAAGCAAGTATATTGAAAATTCATAACTGTAATTTTCTTTTTGTTTTATTTCTTTTTTATCTTAATTATTTTTCTATTTTATGTCTTCAATATATATTTTTTTCATTTATACTATTTTTTTTTTGAATTTTTGTCCCTATTATGATTTTTAATATATTTGGTCCTATTTTTTATTCTATTTTATTTTTTGTGATATATTTTAATTTTTTTAATTTTTTATTAAGTGTTTTAATTTTCATAACATTTAATTTTTTTATCACTTTATTTGTTTTTAAAATAAAATATATACACTTAATTAATTTTTTGACAAATTAACAAAAAATACAAATTAAAAAAAACACATAAAGTTAAGTGATTAAAAAAAAAATATAATTACGTAAGTGATTAATAACAATACTACGTGGTAGTTTTTTAACTTTTCCTTTTTAAGAATGCATGTTTTCGTGTGAAATTGAAGGCAAAAAGGTATATAAGCGGAAAGTAGCGAGTTTCAAATTCAAAACTACTTGGTGGTGAAATTCATTTGAATTCGGTCGATGTATGGAATGTTTGGTAGCTGAGAGATAGAAAGTCAAAAGTGTGGGATTGGAACAAGAAATACTATGGAGTGTGGGAGTGAGAACACTGGTCAACGCCGTGTTGGTTTGCTATACGATGAGAGGATGTGCAAGCATCACAAACCAGACGATGATTACCATCCTGAGACCCCTAATCGCATTCGAGCTATTTGGAACAAGCTCCAAAGCGCTGGCATTCCCGACCGGTAATTTCATGCTTTAGGGTTTATAATTTCATTTTTTTCCCTCTCTTTTTTATAATTTTTTTTTTTTTTTTGCACTTTGTTTTTATGGGTTATTAATTTGAGCCTAGAATACTGTTATTTAATGACTCAAGTTTTGAACTTGAATGAGTTGGGGTTCGTGGAGTAGTTGTACAAGGAGCTTGATTCGTTTGGTTGTTTGCTTGCGCTTAGTTCAAAAATAGATCTGTCTAGTTTATAAGTTACAAGCAATGACATGTGCAAATGGTTCTTCTCTTTTGTCCAATCGTCCATACTCTGTTGTTGCCTTGTTGGAATTTTGATTCTAACGGTAGACATGTGCAAATGACAAAATCATACTTGTCTCTTTTGTGTTCTGAATAAATTTGGTGTTTTGTCAATATTTCAGATGTGTGATTTTGGATGCCAAAGAAGCTGAAGATAAATATTTACTTTCAGTTCATTCCAAAAACCATGTAAACCTGATTAAGAAGATCAGCTCAAAACAGTTTGATTCTCGGAGGCATAAGATTGCGTTAAAATTGAATTCTATATATTTTAATGAAGGTTCATCAGAAGCTGCTTATCTTGCTGCTGGCTCTGCTGTAGAGGTGATATTTACAAGGATGCTTTATATAATACAAACTTCTGAGATTTGTGTATTATGGGGTTGAATGGAAATCTGTTATTACCTGTTTTCAGTGTTCTGCTTTCATTGAAGTTTTTCTCTGTGGTTTAGATTTCTTCAATTGCATTCATTGAATTTTTGCAATTGGACAGAGAATTTGTTTCTACGATTTCTCACTCTCCCTCTCCCTCTCTTTCTCTCTCTCCTCCCCAAATACATGGGAAGGTGACTTTTGGTGTAACAGTAAGGTTGCTACCTTGTGACCTGATTGTCATAGGTTGTAGTTGCCAAAACAGCCTCTTCTTTTATGGTGGTAAGGCTGCATACATCTAACCCTCCCCAGACCTCACAATGGTGGGAGCCTTGTGAACTTGGCTGCCCTTTTTATTATATATAGAACTTTATGAACCTAACTGAAGATGTTTCGACAAATAGGTGGCTAAAAGAGTGGCAAGCAGGGAATTGCATTCTGCTGTTGCTATTGTTAGGCCTCCAGGTCATCATGCAGAACACAATGAAGCCATGGGGTTTTGTCTGTTCAACAATGTGGCGATTGCTGCCACTTATCTCTTAGATGAAAGAGTGGGTAACATAACATCTACTATCAATTCTGTATTTACTAAGAATTTTAAGCCTTTGATCAGTCAGTTGCTTTATTACCACCTCTAATATTCTGGATTTTCCATGTGCATGACAGCCAGAATTAGGTGTAAAGAAAATTTTAATTGTTGATTGGGACGTCCATCATGGAAATGGTACTCAAAAAATGTTCTGGAATGATTCTCGAGTTTTATTCTTCTCTGTTCACAGGTGTGTTAATCATCTTGGTCTATTTTCTAGTCATGTGTATTGGTTGCTAATCTTGTGATAAGAACTGTAAAGAACCAATTTAACCCAAAAGCTTAAGCTGTTGGGTGTGGCTACATTAATGATTTTATATATCTCAACACGCCCCCTCACACAAGAGCCCACTGGGCATGAAGGGTGGACAATGCACATGCCCACCCACTTGTGCGAAGAAAGAAATTCCACTAGAAAGAAAGTAGAGGGCGGTGAGGATCGAACTCGGTACACCGAGGCTCTGATACCATGTAAATTTAATAATATAGAATTGTAACATTGAATTGTATAAAATCTGTACAAGAGCTCTCTATATAAAGAGTACTGAAAGACCTAATGGGATAAGCCCAAAATACACTTCTAGAGTATTCTAGCTATTACAAATAAATAGATAAAATACTAATTCTAATATTTACAACAAGAACCTTGGGATGCACTACCTTAAAAGCTAGCTCAAAGGGTGGGAGTGCCCAATGTCTTATAAACCCCACATTAGTTGCCCATACAATCAATGTGGGATCCCAAGTCCCATACCTTGCAAATGGGATCGTAATATTCCACCACGCTCCGCAGCCCCGGCCACGCGGGATGGCTTTGCGCTAGTCTTTTACTAGCCCCGAGCGAATATTGCAATGCCAGCGTCACCACCCGCGCCGCTCGATTGCAACCAGGAGACATAGTGGAAGGCTCTGATACCATTTGATAAGAACCTTGGGATGCACCACCCCAAAAGCTAGCTCAAAGGGTGAGAGTGCCCAAGGTCTTATAAACCCCACATTAGTTGCCCATACAACCAATGTGGGACTCCAAGTCCCATACCTTGCAAATGAGATCGTAACATCTTGTCATTGTTTCTTAATACTTCTAAATCTTTACAAATTAGTTGCTAATAGTTTTTGTGGCCCTGTTGCATAATGTGATAAGGTGAGACTGCTAGATTGTTTGGCCTTCTTTAAACTGGTGACTTAGGGTTGGGCTTCTGATAAGTATTTAAGATGAAATTCGATTTGTGGTTGTATCCCTTTCATAGTTCGTCCTCAACCATATCAACTTTTCCTATTCACGCAGGCATGAATTTGGGAGTTTTTATCCAGCTAATGATGATGGATTTTATACCATGATCGGAGAAGGAGCAGGTGCTGGATATACTATAAATGTGCCCTGGGAGAATGGGAAGTGCGGTGATGCAGATTACTTTGCAGTGTGGGACCACATCTTGCTCCCTGTTGCCAAAGAATTTAATCCAGACATAATTATAGTTTCTGCTGGATTTGATGCAGGTCTGTCTGTGCTTACAATTTGAGAATTTTTTTGGGAGGAGGGTTGCATTTGTTGTTGCAGTCTAGTTTACTTGATTTTTAAGAAGGGACTCGTGGCCCTGCCTGGTAACTTTTAATGAGGTGCCTTGTGTTTGGGTCAGTTGATCTTGTAATTTATTATTTTTTAAAGTGTATTAACTACTTACTTTTTTTAATGTAACAGCTGTTGGTGACCCTCTAGGAGGATGTCGTGTCACACCATTTGGTTATTCTGTTATGTTGAAAAAGGTTAATTTTAAACATTGACTTTTCATGATTTTTTCCTTCATATATTTATTCCAATGCTAGTATGCTTACTTTCTTGATAAAACTGTTACATTCTGAAGATAAGAGTAGTTAGTAGCAAAAGGGAAAATTAAATGTTTGTGTACAGTGTATATATATGTGCATTGATTATTTTCATGTTGTTATCATTCATGATTGGGAAATTATTTTTCCTTCAATTATGCTGTCATTTTTTTAATATTTATATTGTGCTTCTTGTTGATATTAAATTTTGGAAAAAAAAAAAATCTGTGTAGAGTTTGATATGCTGATCCCTATATCAATCACTGTTATATATGCTTTTCTCTTCTATATTTCAGTTGATGAATTTTGCTGAAGGTAGGATTGTACTGGTTTTAGAAGGAGGATATAATCTTGACTCCATTGCAAAGTCAATGCATGCTTGTCTGGAAGTTTTGCTAGAAGACAAGCCTGTTATTGGATCCTCGGAGGCCTATCCATTTGAGTCCACATGGCGTGTGATTCAATCGGTAATAACATGTGATACTGATAAGTATTGTTTCCCTCTTTTAGGGGTAAATAGATTTTTTTTCTTTAATTTTTTTTTCTGGGCGGTATCCATTTCCTTCCTTCCTGTTTCATATAACCTTTTTGTTACCCAAGGTGTATAGGAGATTCTTTTAGTGACAAAGAGATGTGCATATTTTGCAGGTTCGCCAGGAGTTGAGTCCCTTTTGGCCTACCCTTGCCTTGGAATTACCACAAAAATTAATTTGTCAAATAGCACCACCTCCGGTAATGTACTTTTCTTGATTGTTCTATTTTTGATAGTTAAACTGATATCATGTACTTTCCTTTTTAGTATTTAATGTAAATACCTTAAAGTTTTGTGCAAGATTATATAATTGTGAAATACAAATTATATAATATTGATCAATTAGTGTTCAACTAATTTTGTTACTTTGTATGTAATTTGTGATTTCATGAAATTTAACGATAACTATTCGTTGGATATCAAGGTTAATACTGCAAATCACATTTAAATTCTTTGTAATGAGCAAATTTTTGTTGGCATGCTATCCAATGCCTTTGCCGGCTTACACAATTTGAAGCAAACCACGACCTTTTATTGGAAAAATACTACATGTTTTTGGGAAAGTCTCATGGGAGTTGAGTTAATATGCAAGAAATAACTCATTATTTTTAGGAATCTCTGTTTTTGACCAGATTTATTAACAATCTCTGTTTTTGTATGCCAAATACTGACAGTTTTTGTTATGCTATAGTTTCCATTAGAGTATGGTGATGCACGATAATAATGAATCATGTATGTGTAGATGATTCTAGAGGAACTAAAATCCCAAACCATTGTTATCAAAACATCAACATCATCATCAACATCAAAAACACCTTTATCCCAAATCCCAAACCATTGTTATAAAAAAAAAAAAAAAAATCCCAAACCATTTTAGTAATTTGTATATCTCTTTTTCTTGCATCCTTTTTTTTTATGTATCTTGTTTCATCATTTGTATGGGCAAGTATTCTCATATTAAAATTCTTGCTGCAATAAATTTTTTGCCTTTGTAGCACACTCTTATCTCAAGCTCAGACTCTGAGACGGAAGATGATAAGGGTCCACTCAATTCAAAAAATCTTTCAGAGCTTCTCGAGGATGTCATAAAACCACTTTCCAATCTGAAAGTGGATGCAGGTAATTATGGTTTTGGCCCAAGATAGCTTTTAATATTTGAGAAACACACCTGAAGTTAATATTCTCTTATAAAAGAATTTATAAAAGAATTTTAACCCCTTAAGTTAATGGTCGTCAGGGTGGACCGTGAAACTATGTTGGTCCTCTTGGGCCCATGGACTTGGTAAAGTACAATGGCAAAGAGATGATACATAGTGGTCTAGAGTGTGACCAATAAATATGCAATTCCGCGAGGAGATTGGCTATTCATTGTTATGTTGACTTAGAGATCCTGATACAGGGGTGACTAGTACTCAGAGGTTGACAACAGACGTAGAAAATGGTGGTTTCCATTGTGTGAATGGAGGACTAAGGTGGTGGTTTGTGTTGTGAGGCCTAATGTGCTTAAGAGAGAGAGATAACAATTTATCTCTACTTAACAAATGTTTGACCGACATTGTTTGACCAATATGCCTATTTACTTGTTTAATTATTTAACCAATTTTGAATGGATTGAAACAATAATGGAAACTCTTCAAAATTCTAGTGTTCAAACGAAAATGCCATAGGGTTGTCCTTTCAATAGTCTTTTTGCTGCCTTACTGTTTTCATTTTGCCTTTCTGAGAAATACCTCTCTTTCATCTTTCAATCCTTTACCTTCTTTTCTTCGCATTGCTCCATTTCCTTTGAATCAATTATTTTTCTGGAGCTTCTTGACCTTTTGAGCAAGTCCTATCCTCTTGGCCTTTGGTTGCTACCATTCAAGGTTTTTGGGACCGCGCCGCCAGACCACCGTGAGCTCCGCCGTGTAGTTAGTATCATCTCCATGTGCGTTGTTGGCTTGAATCGCCATCTCCATCTCCACAGGTCACCTCTCTTTCCATGCTTTGCCGTAAAGCATGATGGCGGCTGCAGTGTTGTAGTGCTCTCTTCTAACTTGCACTTAGGTCATCCAAAGTGGGCTTAGGGTCTATTTAGGCCATAAGTAGCTTAGTAATAAGAGGTTTGTTAATGGGCTGATACATTTGAAGCTTGTTCTCTATTTGGGCTGATATGTTGTCTTAGATTTGAGTGGGTGAGAATAAAAGACTTAATTTAGGTATAATTAATAATTCTAAAATTTATGATTGTTCTGGACGAACATTAATGGGTATTCTTCTTAGTCTCCGTCTCTGCTTATGGGGCTATGCTTTATATATATATATATATATAGATATGATATCAGACGATTATATGTGAGAGTGGGTAGTTATCAGTAACCCACTATCGAGATTGTGGTAGGGCCCATTAAGACCACTAACAGTTGGGTCCTACACATGTTCCCGGTTCCTCGTCCGGGTTCCGGGGTTACTGGTTGTATCTTACCGTTATACTCGAACTCGTATATGGGTTCTATTTGGGTTTGCAAAAGCCCAGGTGACGAACCCGGAACATTAAGAACCCCGGCTCGGAGTATGATGTTTGCTCTACTCCGAGTTAACAATACGGGCTGTCCTTATATAACTTTTCCTATCCTTACTTTATGAATCCTATCATTAAATGTTTTCTGCCTAATCATCCCCCGCATGCCAGCTGTCATTTTCTTACTGGTATCGATTTTCTCAAACGGCGCGATTTGATGTCTATCAATCATATCACTTCGAAATTCAAAACGTCAGTTGCCTTTTGGGTTTCTTTTCATCTTCTACATAACTTCCCTTATTCATGTTTTATTCTCCTCGATTTGTCAAAGTCTTTCTTCTTTTTTCTCCCTCTTCTGCGTTTTCTTGGCTCTCTTGTTGGCTTTGCTGCCAAGTTGCTGTTCTTGTTCGCCATCTTCGTCGAACTCCCCAACAAGTTTATCGTTTTTATTGTTCTCATTCTTTGTAATCTTTATTTCCTGCATTCCTTGCATACTTATCTTTTTGGCTATCTTCCATGCGCTTATTACTGTTCATATTTTTTACTATTATGAACCCTCTTGATATTTCCTCTTCTATCCCCTCTAAGAAAAACCTTTTAGATTCGCCAATATCCTCTTTGCCTGAAAGTTATTCTAATTATCACCGTAGCTTTACCCCTTTTAGGGCCTGTGCATTCCCTTTACCGGGTTTCGGATGGATTAGGGTAATTTTACGTCCACAACCATCCTCAAATAACATATTAGCTATAAATTCCTTTACTGAACTAGATTTTAACAGTGCCTTTCCGTCTAGGAACATGCCGAGGAATCGTCCCTACCGTTCGCTTCTCGCTTTGCGCTCCCTTCTAATGTGGCGGGTTTAGAATGGGTTGACGAAGAAGTCTTAGGACTTCACTCCACTTATGAAAACAATCCGAATACATTCCATGCTGCTTTACAGTCAGTACCTCTATTTCATGATTCCATTATTACTTTTTTCCGGGTTTCCGTACCCGGAGAAAATGACCGAATTTGTTCTCCTTCTGGGCAAGGTGATAACTCTTTCTTTTTCGTCTATAAATGTTTATTTTCTGAGCTTAAAATCACCTTACCTTTTACCGACTTTTAAATGGACATCTTGAATCATCTTGAAGTCTCCCCTTCCCAACTTCATCCTAACAGTTGGTGCTTTTTACACACTTTTGAAATAATTTGCCGGGATTAGCGGTGCTCTTTGAGATGTTGACTGTCCTCCAGAGAAATTTTTTAACTCTTCTCCTTTCAATGCCTCTTAGATTAAGGAGTTAGAGGACATGGAGCTTAGCTGTATGAGGATGGCCACAATGGCGAGGCCTTTGTTGTCTTTAAAAAATAAATATCTTCGTAACCTCAATGAGGTAAACGCATCCCGGGAGGGAAGGGCCAAAACCGTTGCTGAATTGGTCAAAGTGAAGGAAGATTTTTCCTCTCTTAAGAAGGAAAATGACCAGGCAGTTCTGGATCTGGCCAAGGTGAAAGAAGATTTGACCAATCTTCAAAGAGAGCTTAATGAACTTCATTCTTTGCATGCTTTCAACAGTAATTCGTTGATGGACTTTAAGATTACTCATGAGAAAGTTGAGGCAAAATTGAAGGAAGCTGAATATAATGCCCAGTTTTACCGGGGTGAACTTGAGAAGTCGGTGATGGGTTCCTTCAATAACGCTTTAAGTCAATTGAAGGTTCTTAAGCCAGGACTGCAGTTTAACACGGCCGGCTGGCCTACGTCAACAAGGGTCAAATTGTTCCTCCTCCTCCAGAATCTCCGGTTGGTGACTCCGTTACTCAAGTTGAAGGTGGTGAGGAGATCATGGTTGAAGGGGGTGAGGAGCTCACCAATCAACCTACTGAGGTTCCAACAACGCAAGTGGAGACTCCTGCCACCCTTGCTGAGTGAAGGGCCAGGATGCCAGTTATTGTTGTAATCTTTCTTTTGTTGGAACTGTTGAGCCCTTTTTTAATTTGTCATGAATATTGCCAGTTATATTCTGGTTTATTTTCTTAATATACGTGAAGTTCTTCATTTATGTCATGCCTTTGTATTTTTTCTTTTATACTCTGACATTTTGCATTTCTTACCCCTTCGATAACTTAGGCGCATCTGCCTAAGTATTCGAGGTTCATCAGCTTCAGGAGTTACTTGAAGTATTTGCTAAATACTTCTAAGGACTTAGCATTTTCTCGATTTCGATAAACAAGCTTGTACCCTACTCGATTTGTCAAACCTTATTCGAGTTGTTCCCTATCCGAGATGGGTTATTTTTACAACTCGAATATATTCTTATTTTTGCAACTCGTGCATTTTACGAGTTCCGGTATATTGACCTAGCTGAGGTCAAAGCAGCTTATACGGATTCCGTTTTTTGTCATTCTCCGTGACGTATGTTTATTTTGACTTAATGTTTCATTAAGTCAGCATTGATGAAGGTGATCGTTGCCGCCTTTCACCGTAACTTGGGTTTTGTATCTCAGTTTTATCCAAGGTAAAGGCAATATTGTCACATGTCCCCTTAGGTTTTTGACCTAAGTGAGGAGCATTTCGACTTGATCAAAGTCAGCATGACAAATTGCACTCGCACCTCAGAATTTGTATTGATGCATCAGAATTGAATAAGGATTAATCTTAAGAAGAAAAACTCCTCATTTATTGATATCAAATCTGTCGATTACATGAATTTGCCGGCATATTCGGCTTTAGTCAGTCCCTAAAAAAGGAAAATAATTTGCCTAGAAATTGAAAATACTTCAGATATTCAGAAGGTGGATCCCGGATTTAACTGTAATACAATTTCAGTTTATCCGCGTTCCTGGTTCTTGGTAGGGACCCTCTCAGTTTGCAGCTAGCTTTCCTTCTCTGGCATTCTTGTTGCCGATGTCTGCTCTTCTGAGTACCAGGTCATTTTTCTCAAACGCCCTTGGTCTTTCTTTTCTGTTGTATCTAACTGCTATTAGTCGCTTGGTAGTCATATCTCGGCAATGTGCCGTGACTCTGGCTTCGTCAACGAGATCTATCTCGGCTGCCAGTAGCTTGCTATTTTTTTCTTCGTTTTGTTTAATTGTGTTCATCATTCTCTAGGATGGTTCTCCTATTTCCACCGGAATCATAGCTTCACATCTATAGATCAGCCTGAAAGGGGTTTCCCCTGTTGCTGTTTGTGTACTTGTTCTGTATCCCCAAAGAACAAAGTATAACTGATGAATCAAGCTTTCTTTGGCATCTTTCATTCGTTTCTTGAGCCCATCAATAATTACCTTGTTTTGCAGCTTCAGCCTGGCCATTTGACTGTAGGTGATCCATAGATGCGAAGCGATGTTTGACTTTTAAGTCTTTCATCAACTTTTGGAACCTTTTATCAGCAAATTGAGTTCCTTTATCGATTACCACCTCAACTGGTATTCCAAATCTCGAAACAATGTTCCTTTCAAAGAATCTTTGCACCCTAGTGGAGGTTATTGTGGTAACGGGTTCTGCATCTATCCATTTTGTGAAGTAATCGACGACCACAATTAGCCACTTCAATTGTCCTTCAGCAGCTTTGAAGGGTCCCAGCAAGTCCATTCTCCATTTGAAAAAGGGCCATGGAGCCGAGATGTATTTCAACTCTTCTGGAGGTGAAAGAATTAGCCTGACATGTTTCTTGCAGCTGTCGCATCTCTTGACATGCTCTTTGGAATCAGCTTCCATAGTTGGCCAATAATATCCAGCTCGAAGGGCCTTTCTAGCCAAAGCTTTAGCCCCTATGTGCTGGCCATTGATTCCTTCGTGTATCTCGGCTAGAACATATTCTGTTTCATCGGAGTTTAAACATTTCAGCATAGGGATGTGCAATCCCTTTCTATACAATTGATCCTCCACTATTGAATATTGTGTTGCGTCTCGGATCAACTTCTTGACTCCATTGGGTCTTCAGGCAACGTTCCTCTTTCGAGGTATGCCACTATGGGTTGCCTCCAATCATTTGTCGGTTTGATTATCATCAAACAACTCGGCTCAGCTATGCTTTGTTGGACCACGGTTTTGTGGTTCCCCAGATTTTTCTTACTTGCCAATTTGGACAAGATGTGAGCCCGGCTGTTTTTCCCTCGAGGGATATGGGTGATTTTTACCTCTTCAAACTCGGCCATTATTTCTTTGACCTTGTTTAGGTATTTCATCAGTAGAGGGCCCTTGGCGTGGTACTTCCCTTCAATTTGAGAAGTTACCATCTGGGAGTCACTGAAGATTTTAACCTTCCTAGCCCTATGCTCTTTAGCTTGCATCAATCCGACTATTATTGCTTCATACTCTGCCTGATTGTTAGAAGTCGAAAAGCCCAGGTTTAAGGAGTGTTCTATGGCCACCCCTTCTGGACTTTCAAGTATAATCCCGGCTCCACTTCCTTTGTCATTGGAGGATCCATCTGCATAGACTCTCCAAGCATCTTCTTCTTTTTCAGTTTCTGCATTGGCCAGGGTGAGCTCCATTATGAAGTCGGCCAAAGCTTGTGACTTGATAGCCTACCGGTTTTCATATGTAATGTTGTATTCAGAAAGCTCAATTGCCTAGTTGGTCATTCTCCCAGCCAGATCCAGCTTGTGTAAGACTTGCCGTAATGGTTGATTAGTTCGGACCACTATCTGATGTCCCTGAAAATATGGCTGCAGTCTCCTCGCCGTAATCAGCAAGGCAAACGTCACTTTTTCCAGCTTCTGATATCTTAACTCAGGACTAGAGGTGGCAAAACGGGCTTCCCAGCCCGCCCCGCCCCAGCCCGCCAAAAAGCGGGTTGGCCCATCCCGCCTTCGAAGATGGGCTAGATATCTCAGCCCGCCCCACCCCGTTTGGGCGAGTGGGGTGGGCTGCCCGCCAAGCCCTTGACATTTTACACTAAAAATTTAAAATATAAATAAATAAATCAGCCGAGGCGGGCTGGCGGGCTCATCCCATTTTGCCAGCTCTACTCAGGACCTTGCAAGGCCCTACTAACAAAATAAATTGGCTCCTGGCCTTTGCTTGTCTCTTTGATCAGGACAACACTTATTGCTTCTTCTCCAATAGCCAAATACAAAATCAGGGTATTACCTGATTCCGGCTTAGATAATACTGGTGGGGCTGCCAAGCATTTCTTTATTTTATCGAATGCGGATTGACATTCCGGGTTCCAGCCTTGCACGGCTTTTTTTTCATCAACTTGAAAAATAGGAGGGCATTTTTAGCTGGCTTAGGTAGGAACTGGGTTAAGGCAGTCAGTCTACCAGTCAACTGTTGAACCTCCTTGCTTTGAGGAACTTTCATGTCAAGCACCGCTTTGCATTTGTCAGAATTTGCTTCTATTCCTTTGTGGGTCAGCATAAAACCCAGGAATTAAGGTTTCTCTCAGATGTCTATTCAGAGACTAGTATGTCTTTATTGGATTTAGGGTTTCTGTCAGATATCTTAGAGATTAGCAGATCATTGTGCACTAAGAGAAACGGCTTTGCCAAAAGGGTGGTATGTGCACAGTGACAACATAATAGTAAATGAGTGAGAGAGTGTCCATACCTTTAGGTTTTGCCTCTTATTTATATATAGGGTTTACTTGTGGGTAGTGGAATTATGGACCTTTAGTGGCTTTTCTGAGGGCCTATGTCCAAGTTCGTAGCTGTCGTATTAGGATTCGTGACAATCAAGAATTCTTTCCTTAGTTTGCCTTAACTTCCTCTTTCCATTGGCCTTTCTTGGGCCATCTAGAAGACGGGCCTCTCACATGGGCCCATAACATAAGTAACATTAGACTTTTTAGTCATGTCATGGATGGAACCCGTTTATTCATTTTAAACAAATGAAAGTATAATGTCATCAACTGAAAAAATTTTGCTAAACTTGAAAAAGCTTAAAGGAAATAAACACCTAACTGTGGGTTGCATTTGGCGGTGTCTAACTATTGTGCATTTGCCTTGGTAGTCCAGCAGCCTTTGTTTGATCCCATTTGTTGTGTGTGAATTGGGTCTTGTTGTCAGTGATAACTCCGCCTGGTATCCCAAACCTGTAGACCATGTGTTTCGTAAAGAACTTCCGAATTTGCTCGTAGGTGATAGTGGCTTCCGGATATGCCTCAATCCACTTGGTGAGGTAATCTTGGTGATACTTGACAAGATCTATTCTTGGTGCAGATCAAGAGACTGCTTCTAGTTCTTGGCGATCAGAATTGTCAAATATTTGTGTATGGTATGCCTCTTATGGATCAAATATGTGGAAATCAAGGTTACATTGCTACCTAGCGGGTGGACAGGTAATGCAACATGCCAATCAAGTTCCTTTTCTATATTGCACTAATTATCTAAACAATAATGCTGATATCAAACAGATTATCTTTCATTTATTTCAATCATTCCATCAACATTTTTAATATTTTATAGTAATCAAATTTTGGAAAGTTATTTATATTTGTGAGCCTTTGCCTCTTTTTCGTAAACACTGTCAATTGGCTTTAAGGGAAGGTAGGCCAGTCCTGGAATTTCTTGTGTTCTTCGATTTGCAGAAGTTATATTTTAATTTGTTGTAAGTGATCGCATTTATGGTATAAAGAGTGCGTTTTTCATATCGTACAAGATCAAGTCTTGTGCTTCCAGGCTTTAGGGTGATCATCATGTATTGATTGTTCAGTTTTAAAGAATTTGCAACCTGCCTTTCATGTCTTGCTTATCCTTTCTTTTTCTGTAGCTTTGTTTTTCTGTATCCGTTATCTTTTGATGAAGATTTTCAGAATTGATATTCAGGTGGAAGGTATGCAGAAGCCCTGTTCCGGTTCAGTGGACAGAACTCCGCCGAAAGAAATCCTGTGGAAGACTTTCCCTTGCCATATATTTTTCGGTCGCGATTCTTCGCATGCATGGGGTCCTGGAGGGGTTGCGTTTCTGAATCCGGAGAGGAACTTTCTTCACAACGCCTACATGTGCCTTTACAAAATTTCGTAAGTAAATCCTTGTAGGTGTTCAAACCTGCTTTCTATTTGCAGAAAATTTGTCTCTTTCAAAGCTTTGCTATCAGAGCATGACATTGTTGGATTTTTTTTTTTTTTGGCTTGCTTTTGTATCTCCGATGGAGGTCTTGTCTTTATGTTTTCGTCTTTGTTACAGGCTAGAGCAGTTCAATGATATTTTATTTCAAGAAAATCATTTAAGCCTTAATGCTGACTCTCCTTTATTGGATATAACTACACTAAATGCTATCTCCGAGAAGGAGTTCAATTCTCAGGAGGTTGTTAAGGTACGTCTCACAAGTCCCTCTACTCATTTTCTGATAGTGTTTGGTGCATTTATTTTCCCCCTCATTTACTCTATTCAGTGTGGGCGTTTGATGCGTTTGTCATGGCTTTTTTCTGATAATGTTTTGCAGGGTGCTTGGTATGGTAACGTTGTCTACTTAGGAAAGGAGCAGGATATTCCCATAATTACCATGACGTGAGTAACAAATTATACTTTCTAGTTGCTGTATTTGGGTGACATATTGTTGGTCTGCATAAGCATGATTTTATTTTACCTTAACCAGGGGTTCGCTTCTTAATATTGAACACTTCAAATCTGGGAAGCTACCATTACGTGCTCCTAATAAAGCATATGCCAACACCTTAATAAAAGGGTTGGTAGAGGGAGAACAGCTTTCAGAGGTTGAAGCCATTGCTTACATAGATGCTGCTGCTAAATCGTTTTAATTTGCATACGCATGTCATTGACATGGGTGTAAATCTTCTTTGAACAGCTTGCTGGTACAGATAAAAGTACTTATTTGTGGTAGACTACAAAACCCCATTGTAGTGCTTCAATGCTCAACATATATTTTCCATTACGCGCGTTGGCAGCTCTTTATTTGCTACAGTACTGTTGCCTGCATTGCTTGTATAATATTTGAATGGATTGCATGTATATTTTTGAAAACTGGTAAAATTTGGCCGGAAACTAGAATATTAAATACAAGAAAATTGCCAAATTGATTGAATTTCTTGCTGCTATACTTGCCACTAAAATCATTTTTTTTCTCCCCTCATTTCCTATTTTTTATTAATAAAAAATAAAATTCATTTTAATCTTTGTAATTTCATCCCAACTCATCAACACTCGTAGCATAAATTGGATTTTAAACCCGTCTTGTTATTATAGAATAGGTGTAGCTTTGGGTTGAGGCCTATAATAGCACAAGTTGACTTCTTTTTTCCATCTCGTTTCTAGTTTAAAGAAATTTGTCTACAAAATAATTTTAAATAATTTGTTTTAAAAATAAAAAAGCAGAAAATCTTAGTCAAGCCTTGTCTTAATAGAACTTTAATTTTGCCCTTGCAAACATCCCACTCGCCTTAATAATGTTGTAACTGGAAACAGAACGAACTTCAATAGAATAGATTTAACGGCAGGTCCAATGACGCTCCAGTTTGGTGGCACTATAAAATCTACTAACTCGTAAAGATTTGGACAAGATAAAAAAAAATTAGTATATATTTTTAATTTAAAAAATAAAATTATTTAATTATACTGCCACACCACAAGATGAAAAGACTAATAGAATAAAAAAAAATAATTGATATCTTCTTAATTCTTTATAGTGACAAATAATATAAAACAAACTAAAATTATGGGTGATTTCCATCGAAATTTGTGCAACACCCCGTCCGTATATTGCTTTAGTGTGGCAAAATAACGGCATGCCTTCCGCGGAAGACTTGCATGATATTATTTTATCTGAACACAACAGTAAAAATAAAAGAATGGATCAATAATTGAAGCTAGCTAATCTCTGGAACTGGAAACTACTCGAGGACACGCTTGAATTCAATAATTCCTACTGTAGTTTCCTTATCGACTTTTTATTGTTGCATGCCCAGAATCTCCCAGATGTTTATGTAATTGATTCCTGTGAATAATATCAAACCAAGTTAGAAAAAAGTTCATTTTGACAACAAAAGATTTACCATGAGAACAAGTTGAAATTTGATAAACAAGAGAGATATAAATTACCTTGACTCAAAATCCTCTCCACATGCATCACAAATATTGCCAAGATTCTTTGATGTTGCCTTAAGAAACAAAATCAGAAATTAGAATATTGAGCACAGAGATAAGCTTAACAGTAAGACATTGCCAGAACACATAATCAACGTTATCCTGGCTACAACAACATAGAAACCACTGAACATATAAGTACAGAAGAATTTCAACCACTGCTACTGGTCTTAAATATGTGAATTTTGGGAATGGATTCTTGTTATTAGAAAATTATAACCATACAAAGGTAAATCAACAATTCCATGGTGATGATTTTGTAACTGTCTATCCCAATCTCTTCCCTTATCACTGTTGATTCACCTTTATATAGTTATAATTTTCTCACATGACATTGTCATGTTAAATAACACCAGAGGATCCACTCCCCTGAATTTTAGAAAATAATAGAGGATAAATAACCACAAAAATGGAAATCTTCACAAGCAATGATTGTTGTCCCTTTAACATCATCTGAACTAGCAACAATTAGAAGCAAAACTATTGGAATTAAAATGCGGGTTTCAAGTTCAGGAAACTACTAAAACAAAAGACAATATAACACAGCTGTGACAGAAACATGTTTCATGAGTCATGACACACAAGGGATTGGGGAACAGGTTTATTGATAAGTTCTTACCTTTGCCTTTCTTCCTTTGGATGAAACTTTTGCTTTGGTTTTTGTATCCTTTGCATTTCCTTTTTTATCATCTGGATGATTTGAAATCTTCTTCTTATCTCTACCTACCTGCTCATTCTCTTTTCCATTATCCTCATTTTCCACAACATATTGGGAACAAGACTCTTCTGGATTAGAATTATGATTTCCATTACTGTTTATGTTTTCATAACTGCCACTGGCAGCAGCCACAGGAGATTCTTCCCAATTTTTTCTATCCTTCTCTTTTTTAGCTCCACGTTTCTTTTTTGCGCTCTTTCGGTTGTTATATTCCATAGGGCCAACCCCATCATTCTCATTCTCAATTTGAGATGAAGCTGCTGAAGCCTTGGGCTTGTGTGCTGAAGCACTAGGTTTTCTGTTTTTGTGCCCAGCCAACATTGCCTCAAGAACACCAATTTCATCATCATCCTTATCATCAGCATCAAAATCTACTGAAACAGCAGCCTCCTCCTCCTCCCCCTCCTTTGCATGCCGGGCATCAAAAAATTCATCATCATCATCATCATTCAGTTCAACCCCACTTCTAGTCTCTCCCTCTGCAACATTGAGACCATCTCTAATCCTCTCCTCCAAATCACCAGCCCCATAATCAGTCTCCCCAGATTGATCATCATTCAGCCCAATTCCATCCTCCTCACTTTCCAATCTCTCCTTCCCTGCTCCTTCTCCTTCCAACTCTGCTTCTAAATCCTCTTCATCACCAAGAGAATCCCTGAACTCCGCAACTTTCTCCTTATGCTTCTTGGATTGCTCATGGTTTTTCCATTGCTTCTCACTCTTAAACTTCTTCCCACACAACACACAATAAAACTCCTTCTCCCCCTTCTTCTTTCCCTCCTCCAACTCCTCAAACCATTCATCCTCCTCCACCTCCTCCTCCTCAACCTTAGCCCAATCAGGCTCTTCATAAGCCATAGCCCTCTCCTTTTTCTCCTTCTCTAACTTCTTCTTCCTCTCCCTCTCCTCCTCTTTCCTCTTCTCCATCTCCAAACTCTTCTTAACCTTCATATCAATCACCCTCTTATCCCTCTTCTTCACAAAATCAGCCAACCTCCTCACAGTATCATTATACTCCCTCTTAGCCTTCCTCCTCACCTTATTGTTCTCTTCCTCCATAAGCCGCCTCGACTTCCGGTTCGGACCGGCCATAACATCATACTCATCGACCCAGCAAAAATCCATCACAGTAGAAAACCCCAACCAATAACTATAAAACGCTGTGACCTGTGCATAGGGACTATCCAAATTTCCCATAAGAGGGGCTTGTCGAACCGCATCAACACCGATACCCAATTTCTTAGCAAAATTGATTTCATTGGCGTGGATTTTGTCAAACACGTCGGAGTAAACCTTGTAGAAACCCTTGCCGGAATCTGAGTAACCGGAATAGACGGTGTTCGAGAAGAAGGAGAAGAGGTCAGGGACGACCGAGTTACCGAGCGAGTTGGGATCGGAGAAGAGGATCTGGGAACGGTGGGAATCGTACCAAGCTCGTTCCTTAGGATCGGAGAGTACTTCGTAGGCGTGTTGCAGCTCCTGGAACTGAGCCGTAGCTTCGGCTTGGGAGAGGCCAGATTTGACGAGCTTGTCCGGGTGGCGCTGCAGGGCGAGCCGCCGGTAAGCCGATCGGATCTCGTCGGGGCTGCAGTCTTGGGGGATACCAAGGACTTCGTAGTGGCATCGCTTCGCCGACGCCATTGTTGCACCTCGTAAGAACTAGGGTTCCTATTTTGTGTCTTCTGTTCAATCTATTAGATACAGGTTTGTGAATATAAGGCTAGGGTTCACGACAACACTAACAAACAACGTATTAACAAATGTTATTTTTTAATGATATACTTTTTTATTGGAATAAGATAAATTTAAAACTTAATCTAGATTTGTTTAAAAATATAAATCTTAAATCTAACTTGTTTATCTCGTTAATATTAAAGCTTACCGTTTCTTAAATTGTGGGAGATAATTTTATCTCCGGTTACTAAATTATAACCGTACAAAGATGAATCAATGGTAATAAAGGAAGAGAGAGAAAAAAAGAATCATAATCACTCAAAGATGAATCAATTAATACAAGAAAATAAATAAATAAAACGACGTAATTTTAGAGTTGACCGAGATAAATTTATCTCAAGTTGCGGAAGAAATATTTTTTTACTTAAATTAAACAAGTCAAGTCAAATTTCCGGCTCGTTTAAAGTTTCTTTATACAAGAGTTATTCACGAATTTGACTTATTTATATAAGTGATCTATTTATCTCTATCTCATACTAAAGAGACAAGATAATGTGATTCACAATTTAAAAAATAAATAAATAGTGAATCCTACTATTTTATTTTTGTTGCATGAGATAATTATCTCATGCAACATGAGATAATTATTTTCTTTTATATAATTAAATCTAAAGTTACGCTTAAAATTATTTGTTTTCGTAAAATAAATAAGATTAATGTAGTATTTAAGTAGTTGAGTAAAATAGTTTAGGAATTCTTAACTCATTTACATCTTCAATTGTTGTCTAGTGTTTTCAATTTTTTTCCATGTGAATTATAAAATAGTATTTAATTGAATTATTCTAAAGTAATTTTTCTTTATTTTAGTGATGTAATTAAATAAGATGAAGTTAGATAGTCATTTGGTGCTCAAGTGCTAAGATTCTAGCACTATCTATCTTGAAAAGAATTCTTGATTGTCATATAAATGCAAAATTAATGTAGGTATCAATAATAAATCCCAAAAAATAACAAAATAATGTGAAATCGTAATCAATTAATTTCATGGACAGTTCTGGACTTGTTATACGTTTAGAGTTTTTATGTTACTTTTTAAATAAGGGTTATATTGATAAATTTTTTTTTTTACAAATTTATAAATTACACTATGTCTGACTGGTCAGACTTCACTCAAGAATGTCTGATCAGTCAGACATAGTGTAGTTTATAAAAGTTTGTAAACAAAAAATTTGTAAATATAACTCTCTAATTATTATATGTGAAAAACAGATAACTCGAAGTGCTATTAAATTTTTCCAAATAAATGTAAACAAAAGTCCTAAATCAGTCAATAAGGGATATCAATAAGACAATAAACAGATCATGCTAACTGCTAACCCAGTAATACAACCACACACAGACAATAAATTTAATCAAGATTTAAAAGTGAACATCATGACAAGCAAGCATTATTCCTCACATATATAAGAACTAAATATGTGAGCTAAAGAATGGATCATATTGTTACATGGACTATATGGCATTCTTGTTTATAGGAAAAAAATGTGCTTTTATCATTGAATTTTATTAATCTCATGTTAAATGAGATAAGTTATCTCATGTCATAGAAACAAGCATGTGAGCTCCATCACCTGAAAAAAAGAAAAGAAAATGATGGCACGACTATCGAAAGATGTGTAGGAGGAAAAACTTATCTCATGTAGCATGATAATAGTTTTTCCTTTATCATTTTAGCAAATGGATGCATAAATACCATCTCATCCAAGAAAACTAAAGTTTTAAGATGTCATCTACGCAAGAAAGAAATATAGGGCTCAAAACCTCACAACCAGTGTTATGAATGGTGAATCAGTCATCGTATCGGTTCGAGTCAAGTATCGGACTGACCATGCATTGGATCCGATTAAACTCGGTCAAAACACGGCCAAAATCGGTGTCTCGATCAGGTCATGCATTTTTATATTAAAAAAAAGAAAAAACAAAAATTGTTTCATCTTGTTAGAAAAAAATATAGAACTCATTTTATTTTAATTTTAATTTTATTTTCTAGCAGTATACTCTTCTACAATTACCTTAAATTTAAACTTTCAATATTGAAGCATTTAACGGAACAATAAATTAAGAGAAGGTGACGTAAGTCATTTCAACATAGATGAATTTGAAAAATATGAGTTCACAACATTTGACCTTCTGAATATCATTGAGAGATATGCTTATGGAGATTCTGAGTTGCAATTTAAATTGACATAGTAATAGCGTGCATTTTCATTTATTTGTGCTTTATGAACTTGTAAAAGTATGATTGAGTAATTTTTGAGCTTATTTAGTTAACATGTTTAACTCATTTTAGATTTGAAGAATATAATTAAATTTATATGTTCGTAATTACATATATTTTTAGGGTTTTATAATTCTCAAGTTACATGAGAATTGAAATTTTATGTTGTAGAGACAAAAAACATGTGAGACCCATATGTTAGAAAAAATTATGTGTAGGATCCAAGTCAACACGGAGATCGAAAGGTGTGTAGGAATATTTCAATTCTCATGTTGAATGAGAGTTATAAAACTCATATTTTTATATATCCTGGTCAACCAGTACGACCAGTGATCCACCTGTCCAACCAATGACCCAGTACCTCGACCAAATCGATGCCTGAATCAGATTTAATAACACTTCTCACAACTGTAGTCATTAATTTCAATCATAAAAAATTTCAAAATCCATAATTGTCATCCATAATCCTAAAGAATACACTCATGATTTAACACATTAAATAATTTCAATCAAACCTATGACTGTCTTAACATGCATTACAAGTATAACAAATATACTATATACAACAAGGAAAAAACTACTCTTATGCTACATGTGGTAAATTTCTCTCCTACACACTCTTCGATAATCGTGCCACCTTTTTCTTTTCTTTTCTTTTTATTTTTCAGGTGGTGGAGCCCACAAGTTTATCTCTATAACATGAGATAACTTATCTCCTTTAACATGAGATTAATAAAACCCATACAACAATTATAACCAAAAATATAATCCCTCTAAACTGGTTCATCTTCTACGTAATGCACTTGAGTTGGAGTGGATGATTAAGTAGGTGTAGCTTTACTCATTTGCAAGCTCACCTCTACAAAGTCACACATTGGGGGATGAGAATTAATTGCCCTGACTTGAGGTGTTGCCAATTGCTTAGTAAAGTTTGCCAACTTATATGAAATACTTCTTCTCTAGGCCAACAAAACATTCTATTAGCCTGATTGACATTTTTTTAAGGTAAAGTTAAAAAAAACTTAAAAAACTAAAACTAAAACTAAAAGTTATTTGGTAATTATATAAAGTTGTTATTATGATTTTGAATGAGGGAAGATAAAATCATTTATTATTAAAAGAAATTATTTGAATAAATGATAAAATTTATAAATACAAGTTTATAATGAGGGTAAAACTGTAAAATAAATGAGGAGTCAAAACTAACATACATATTTTTTTTAACGCCCGGCCACTTGCAAGAATCAATGACTGTCCCCACACACTAACACGAGACTTTTCAGTGTTCTTTGTCTTCACTCGCACACTTCCCGAAAAAACTTCCCAGGAGGTAGCCCATCCCAGAATTGCTCCAAGTCAAGCACGCTTAATTGTGGAGTTCTTCCGATCCGGGCTACCGAAAAGTAGATGCATCTTGTTAGTATAGGTAGTACCAATTAATTCTTATAAGCCATTCCTAACTGTATCGTCCCATACCAGCACAGTCGCTGGAATCCCTCTTTTTAAAGTGTTGATTTGATTCATTCATGAACCCCTAAGCTGCAAGATTTGGCATGAGCCGCTCATTGTTCGTGCCCTTTCACACCGGCGATGACTCCCTGCCTTTGCCAGCTCTTGGGATGTTACATGCCCACAAGCTTCCGCCTGGTTCGTCCTCGAACCACACCGTACTGGAAGAGAGGCCCTGCTCTGATACCAATTAGTGTAACACCCTCTCCTAGATGCATACAAGGGAGTGTAACAGTGACTATATATCAAGCTCCATTATGCCTTGCTTAACCACTGATTTTTTTTAAGGAATCAGATATTTATTTGAAGCTATCATCTTGGTGACAAGAGAACCTCCAGCTAAAACACCAATAATCATTCTTGAAGGCGGGCTTTATAATATCCATAACCTATTTAATTAGAAAATAGCGTGGATTAAATATTTAATCATACAATATTGAGTTGAATTAAGTAAAAGGCTTAAATAAATAAAGGGAGTTACTAATCTCATGTTGTTTGAGATAGTTCTCTCATGTGTGTGAAATAAATATGTGGGGTCCACACTTTAAAACAAAATAAAAAAGAAACAGAAAAAGTCTGCACAAAATTCGATGAGTGTATAACATGAGAGAGCTATCTTTAACAAAATGAGAAAAATATTTCCCATAAATAAATTAGAATAATTTTTGAGTCAAAAAGTGCAGTTATTGAGACTTTTGGGATAAAATGTGTGTAAGTAAAATTACCCAGAATTTAAAAGTAAAGCTAGAAATATTACTGGAAAAATATCTCAGACCAATGAATAAAGTTTGAAAGAGAATGAAAAAGCACTAGGTAGATAAGTTTTTACCCAGTTGGAATTGACCTACTTACGTTAAATGTTTTAAACTTAGGAATGAGACACAAAAAGCCTCCTATTCCTTCTTCGTCTTCGTGGCAGCAGAGAGAGAGAAGCCATTATTGTTGGATGCTCAAAACCCAACTTCTTCATTTTTCCACCAAATCCATCCATTCCAAAATAAAAAACTCTTAGAATCTTCTCTTCATTCAAAATCCTAGCTTAGTTTTGAGTGGGAAGCTCTTGGTGAATTCAAACCCAACTTCCTCATTTCTCCTATTCTCTTCCAAAGATTTCGAACCTCTTGGTGATTGGAGGAGTTTGGAGGCATTTCCTTTCATGGGAGCTTAGGAGATCCACATTCCTTGGTTGTGTGACCTTTTGTGGTAAGTTTTCACTCTTCAAACCTTGTTTTCATGGATATTTCATGAGGTTGAAGATGATGAATAATGTCTTTTTGGGTGGTATGAGTTTCAGTTTGATTTAAGCTGAATCCCTTTGTAAAAGTTGTTAGGAAGGGTAAATGATCGATAGAAATGAGTTTATATAGTCATTTGGATTACTCATAATTTTTTAGAAAATCATGCTTGGAGTTATGAGAATTCTTGCATTGTAAGCCATGGTTTGGTTAGATGATTGATTGTGTCCATTGTGGTGCTAGGATTGAGCCTTGTGGACCAACATTGAAAGGCCAACCATTGGAAGAAACGACGGAGCTTGATTAGCTCACTTGGATTGGTGAGTTTATGCCTAGTATATGGCATTCGATTGCCTTGGATATGATGAATATATTGATATTCATTGGTTGATATTGATTGATTGTATTGTACCTTGATGTAGGTATTAAATTGTAAAGCTTGATTGTTTGCATTGGTGGTAAACAAAGGTTGAATTGAAAGCAATTGAGGTAAGCCTTCAGACTTTGAGATTTATCCCTTTATTGTTCACCAAGCCCTGATGGGATAGTGATTATTATTGGTGTATGTAATTGCAACAGAGTAGTTTAATACATTAATATATGTATGTGTATGCACTAGGTGTGGCATAGGATGGTGTTTCCCTATGTTCGTATGTTGCATGACAATGCGTAATTCATATTTGGTAGATTCCTAAACCAGTAGGACTATTTGCATCTGAGTATCCTTAGGACGGCAAGAGAGCCCGATGGATGTCTTGTGGAGATATTTTACACACTGCACGGATAGGTATGTATTGCATTGTTTACTGTTATTGCTATTATATTATAAGTGAACTGTGGGGTGGAGAGATCCTTCAAGGATCCCTGATTTACTGAGATATATATGTATATCTCACATTGTGTTGTGGCCCCCCCTTTCAGGTATAGATGTTGCAGGAGCCTCTTGTGGCAAATGGCCATACTTGAGCTAGATTGATACATGATGATGTTGCATTCTTTTGGTTATGCATGTCATTTGGTAGTTCCCATGTATAGGATTTACATTTGATAGCCATTTGATATATATACATCATGCTTCATTTTGGTGGGCTTAGCCTATGCTTACCTTCTTTGGTATCTAATGTTATTAATGGAAGCCAAGGATTTAATCATAGTATTTTGTATTTAAGTTCCATGGTTATGAATTAAATACATTAGACATTGTGTAATATTGTACTTGTTGTGTATATGATGGAAGCGCATGGATGCCTATTTTGATAACATGTGAAACTCAATAGGGTAAGAATTATGTATTATAGTAGGTATACAATGTCAGTTAGGTGAAAGAAGACATTTGGGTTGAGAATTAGTATAGATATAAGGATGCCCTGTCTTGTGGTCCATTTTTCATATCCTAGATGATAGATTTGGATCCTTTGGTCTTCTTGAAAGTTATAGATCTTTTCCTAGCTTTCCAACGAGATCAAGATTGCGTTAATCGGATAAGTATAAGCCAAGTTATGGGTGAAATACTAACGTAGAGTGTAATCCCCTGTCCTTGGCGCTGATGGCACCGTAATACATTGGGAAATTCACTTTCTGGCGTTATCAACGTCGGACCATGTGAATTTCAGCACCATTTTCTTAGAAAATTCATAACTTGAGCTACGGTGCTCCAAATTAAGCGCAATTTGAACCCACATGTAGCTAACGAAGAGATCTATAATATAATGGCAGAAGATGATTATAGAGGAGTTATAGAATTCCTGGAGTAATTAAAAATTGAAGATGTTTAGTGTTGAATATGCATAAAAATGAGTTTTAAGCCTTGTTGGATTAAAGGGATTACTTGGCGCTTTGAGGGAGCGATGTATGACATAGTTAAATAAACCTTAGGTGTTCCACGTATTGTTTAAGTTCAACTTTTGGAATTGTTTTAATTACGAAATTGATTTTAAACAGAAACGTTTATTAACGTAAAAGGAAAAAGTGTATCTATATTTTAATTCAATTATTGCGATTGTAGCTGCGCTTAATGCCATACGTAATGTTAATAAATTAGTTCTAAAATAGGACATTATAGGCTTCTACCATTGTAAATGATATGAACTTTTTGCCAGTCTTCAAATGAGTGACGTGGTCACTTTCTTAAGTAATTCTTTATATCTCTCACGTGCCTCATATAAAGGTTCTCCTTCCTTTGGATCGTAGCAAATGATCTCACTTTTCATCTTCATGTATTTGGATGATGGGAAATAACTATACAAGAATTTAGAAACCATGTCCTCCCGTGTGGTGCTTTCTTGAGGCTGAGCGTACAACCATCACTATATCTTTCATTGAGTATGATGGCATCGTCAATGATACTATTCATCTTTATAGTGTCATAAAGTTGAAAGAAATTAACAATATGATAATTAGGATTCTTTGCATATCCTCCCCCAAATAGGTCTTCTTGGACTAATTGTATCAAGAGCTAACTTAATCTTAAAGTTATTAGCCGCAAAAGTGGGTGTCACAATATCAGTAAAATCCCTCTTTGCACTAGGAGCGACATATTGCCCCCACTCGGTGATTATTGAAAGGTGAAATATATTAGTTTTGGCTTAATCTCAAAATTATTAGTTATAATAATGTCTCACACTAGTGGTAACACATCTCTCGTAAACAGGTGTGAGATGCTTTGCATAAGTTTTATTGCTTATAATTTAAAAGTTTACCTCATAATTTTTCAAAGATATTAATTGTATTGTCACGTTTCTAAAAAAAATTACATGAATATCAAGGGATGAAATTTTTTGCCAAATTGCTATGATTCTGAATTCATTGGCAGTTGTAGCGAGTATGATTTGTCACATGGCAATAATCAAGCATAGGGAAGCGTGTTGTAATCTCTCCGGTACCACCTTTAAAAGGGGTTTAAAGCCTTAATCCTGGACCCGCCCCGAATCAGATTATTTGCGAAGTAATGAACCGATTGGAATATTTCCAAAAAAGGGAAATGTGTTGTAATATTCCAGTGGCTGACGAGGGCGGGGAATGATCGCTGGTGTAAAGAGACATGGACAAGGAGCGTCTCCCATCGTATGGGTATCGAATATACACCCGAAAGAGAGGGATTCCAAAGACTGTACAAGTATATGACTCTACAGTTGGGGATAACTTATAAGAATTGATTGGTACTATCTAGACTAACAAGATGCATATACTTTTCGGTAGCCCGGAACGTAAAAACTCCATAGTTAAGCATGCTTAACTTGAAGCAATTCAGGGATGAATGATCTCTTGGAAGTTTTCCCATGAAGTGTGTTAGTGAGGACAAAGTACGCCGAAAAGTCTCGTATTAATTTGTGGGGACAATCATTGATTTTTTGAAGCGACCGGGTGGTACAGGTGTCATATGGCCAACCATGCTCGCTACAACTGCCAACGAGTTTAGAGTCGGGGCAGTTTAGAAAATTTTTCCAACCACATAATAGGTATTTTTATTTTTATTTTTTAAATGTGACAGTATGGTCAGTGTCACTATTTTATCGTGTCTTAAAAAGCATTACTTTAATTGAAAATTCCTTTTTTCAAGCATTTTGAATAAAGCTTAAAAACAAAAACTAAATAAATTATTATATTTTTTTTGTCTTGAAAAGCTTAATTAATATTTGTGGATTATGAATGGGGATTCTAGCATAACATAGACATTCCCGTGGGCTTCGTCCACGATGAAGTTAAGCCAGAACCTAACAATACAATCAAACCACCCACCAATGCAAACTAGAATTCATGTTCCTCTTTCTGCAGATATTCCAATTTCACAGTGCTTCTCTCTTCCCACTTCAATCTCCCTTCAAAAGAGCAGATTCCCACGTGTGACACGTGCAAAGGCTAACAACGAAGCAATGATTCCAACCATATCCGAAATAGTAGAAGCATCAAGAGCACAGAAACTCGACCTTCAGCTCCAAACTCTGGGACCCTTTTTCAGAATCACCGCGAGGAGCTTGGTAACCGACACAGAGCTTGGAAAAGCTGAGGGATTGATAAGAATATGGATACGAGGCAAAATTCTTCACTTGGACTCAATCAAACTCCAAAGAGAAACACTGGCCATGGAAAAATCAATCTTTGGCCTTGGCTTGTTCATTGGGGCACTCGCAATTCGACATGGATATGATTGTGGCTGCAAAATAGCTCAGTTACTTGCCATCAATGATTCTGATCTTTACCATTCTAAGGTTCTCCTTTTACAAACCTTATCCGAAACTTCTCATGTTCTCATATGTTATGTTTTGTTTTGTTTTATTAAAATTTGATGTCTTATTTATTTATATTATTTTAACAGTTGGTTAGGTTCTACACTAGACTTGGGTTTAAAGCTGTGTACGAAGTGACTGGCTCATCGGTTGGGGATCTTGCCCACATGCTAGTGTGGGGAGGTGTTGGTACCCGCATGGATGCTAGTATTGAAGAACTGATGATAAAATGGTGTACGAGATTTACAACACCCCATAAGTGATGAGTCATAGTCAAGAGTGAGTGTGATTCACCCACCTTTCTTTCTTTTTGTTTTTTATAAATCACACATATTTTTTATGGAAGGTAATTTTATTCAACACATGTTCAACTCTCGTACACTATCTGTGCTATTAACTGCTCGGATCAATTTTCTTTTGTGTATATATAATATACATAGACAGCTTTAGCCTGTGTTCGGTCCTAAGGAACCGTGATCATGTACTATATAGTTGGTTGACTTGTAACCAATATCTCAATCACTGCGCACAAGCAATAGGCTTATAGCCGAGATGTGGGTGTGTGCACAATGTGAGCAGAAGTAGTAAATGAGTTCAAAGTATATACGTGAGATCTTAAGCCTTGTATTTTATAGAGATTACCTCTTGGGTTGTGTAGATCTCCTAGTTGTAGTAGGATTCAACTCTTTTTCAGTTGAGATAGAGATTCTATCCTTGGCAGCTTTATTGTTTCATATAATTAGAATAATTGAGTATTTATCATTCTTGAATAGGTAGTTAAGATATGGATATATATTTCATAACATCCTGCAAACTTAATATGTATATTTCAACTGATTTGTTTCTCACCAATCTAGATATTATGTTTAACCAATTTTATTTTTGGTTGAGCAAAAGGAGTGCGTATGTGAAAGTTCCATGAGAAAATTATTCTCTAATTGTTATAACCAGGAAACTATTCATTATTTATATTTCTTCTGATAGTATGATTTGATGCCTTAATAGCTAATAGCTTGCATAGACACTGACAACGATCAATGAGAAGGAGTAAAGGACTATTGTTGACGTATTTTATTTAATTTTTCAATTGCTGAACCACTCTTCTTGAAGTTGGTATGAAAGAGACACCAGAGCAACTAATATATTTGCAGATGCTCTGGCAAAAAAAAAAAAGGAAACATCCCAAGATGCTGAATGTAACTATCCTTTCCTAATTGAGGAATTGGTACAACAGATATAATTCTTCCTTCTGAAATAAGTTTAATAATTTTCCTTGTGGAAAACAAATCTCGTTGTGGTTTTGGTGGAAAATTTGGTGCACAACTTCTTCAATTCTCTTGCTAAATTAGATGGGCCACAATAGAAAACCCCTGTACGAGAAAACCCACGTTCTTAGTTAGGAAAAGCAATTGAACCTCTTTTTTTCTTGTATTCATGGAGATAGATAGAGTGGTTGGGTAAAGATTTAGCCAGTAAATTAAATGTGTCTATTTCAATGATTAAATAACATGCAAAGTTGAGAAAGTATCCTAAGTAAAGAGCTTCAGTCAAAAACAATATTAAATTACGGGGGATATTTTTCTCACCAATCTTAGCTCCTCCATGCTTGCGAGCCAATCTGGAAAATATGTTGAACCAATTTGGTCGAGCAAAATGTGTGTGTATCTGAAAATTCCGAGAGAAAAATTTATTATTTAATCAAGCAGTAGCAAAATATATGTGCAGTCCATGACATGCCACGGATGTTTCATCTTTTTCTGTTTTTTGTCTGTGTGTGTTTGTTAGGATTCTTCAAAAGTCGTACTAGTTAAGAACATAGTTTGAAATGACATAAAAGTTAGGAATATTGCTTTGTTATGCCCAACTTGATCAATAGCATAAAGACAAACTGTAAACAGAATGCATCAAACCTAAACTATCCTATTTGGTATTCGTTAAGGCCACTCCTGTAAGTTTAAATCTTCCTAGTAATTTCTATATTTGTGGCTATATTGGCCATAACTAAGGAGAAGATGCACTTACTGGAGTTCTGGAAACCATGTCAATTCCATTCTTGGCATGGTGCAAGGCCTGAATGACACTTAGCAAAGCTGAACGAACATCTCCCTCCGGATATACACTGGTCAGAAAATTGTGCATCTCCACAACCGACTTAAAAGATTACCAAAAAGTCTAGAACGGTGAGGAAATGCTTGAAGATCTTAATAGTAAAAGGATAATATAGTTTTACTAACAGATTTTTTTCCTGGAGCATCCAATGTCACCATAGTCAAAACAAATTGCAGTTAGGCATACCTGCTTTTTGGTTGAATTTGAGATTTCCTTCATGACATCTCTAAACCAATCAAAGGAGTTTTGCTCTCTTGTAATCCAATAGAGATATGCTTTTAATGGACCCTTTGTTAAGCTGCATTCTCTGAGACCACTCTATTTTAAATGCCCAAATTTGGCGTTTGTTTAATGGAACAGAAGCAGAGCAATTGAATTTTAGGAAAGGCATTATCACAAAAAGAAAATAGATAGTAGAATAAGAAAATCTTACATGATCACTTTGTGCTGTCTGGACACCTTTAGTTACATCTTTGAGGATGCTAATAAAAGGTGTGGCTCCTATGCCAAGGCCAATTAGTACCAGAATGTCATACTTTACATGGTCTTGAGAAGCAGAACCATAAGGGCCATCTATGTATAATTTTGGACACCCTTGTAATCCTGATATCACTGCCTGCGGATAGAACAATTTTGAGACTGGAAAATTTGAAAAGCATAATTCTGCACTCAAAAATTGCTATGTTTACCTCTTGGAATAGAGCATATAATTGGTAGCTCCAGTCTCCAAGAGTCCTTATGTGCACACTAAGGTAGTCATCTTGTGGCCCTGAAGTCAAGGAAAATGGATGCCTGAAAATTTAGACAAAAGAAACTCAAATAGAACGTCAATCTTGACTCACCAGCTTGACGTCACAAAATTTGCAAGAATTAACTGTACAATGTTGAATCTTAAATGAAAAAGGTAAAGTACCATTCAAAATACGAAATTTGGGGGCACTGAAGGAATATATACATGCCACTCTGGTACTTAAAACCTTCTGGTTTTTGCATTTTGAGGTACAGAACTTTTCCTGGATAGAGACTTGCCTGCATGGAAAATCAAAGTGGAGGATAAGATCATAACAATAAAAGAAATTGGTATATTTCACATTTTGGACTGTACCATAAAAAACTATCAAATGAAACAGAAAATTCAAACCCACAGTTTCTATTTAAATAGACAAAGTTGATCAAATACCTTCAAAATATCGACTTCGTAAGATCCTGATCTAATGGCTCGAAAGACCCTCTCTCCAGTGTACAATAAAACTGGAAAAGCAATGTACATCCATGTCTGTACATAGAAACATAAATGAAAAATGAAAATCTACACCAAAGTCTGCTCAATAATTATTATTTTCAATTGAAGAGCTCTAGTATCTCTTACTACGGTCTTACACAAAAATGTGAGTCATACAAAAACTTTTCATTATCTAAATTTTGAGATTAGAGTTTTCAAACTTAAAAGGAACATTATAATAAGGATGGGAAAAAGACATAACAAGTCTTACCGTTTTCTCCATCAACTTGTCGGTTAGGAACAAGAACATAGAGTGAACAATGAGCAATGCATAGACAAGGACAAACAAATGGTGCGAGTACCAAAAGGTGTTGTATCCAGTGACACGTCTTAGGGACACGGGTAGCACAGTTGAGCGACGCCTTGGCCACTTGGTTGCTAATGAAAATGCAATGGCCATTAACACCACCATGCCAATCCCAGTCGCCACCTCAGTAGTCGTCAATATTTCCATGTACGTCGGTTGGTGATACCCAAATCCCGCCGCAATTGTTTGCCGGAAAATTGATCTATCAGACTCACTAATTCTTGGGAAATCACATGCAAGATGAGTCCCACCGTGCAATATCACACCCACCACTATTCCTCCTGCAATAAGCTGCATATATATATGTATCCCAAAAACTAAATATCAAGTACTCTATGCAAATATCTATGATATTCTAGTAGACTAAAGTTTAAGAACTTAATTTAGATGTATACTTATTATTGTATCAATTTGCATTATTTAATAAAACTAGACCACGAAATATAAGGTATTAGAGCATCTACCTTATGAAAGTTAATGTTGTCATTAAAGGGAATAACAGAGTTAACATGATGGTTCTTGCGGAGCCATGTGATTGTGTTTCTACAAACAGGGAGAAGAACAAGAGCCATGTTGAGTTTTAAGGTTTCAGCTGCACCTTTGGCCGTGGGAAGGCAATAACCCATGATTTCATAGCCTGATCTATGTCGGTACTGAATAAATTTCCACGCAAATAACACAAAGCATGCAAGCAACCAAACTAGTACAATCCAAGCTCGTCGCCAATAGGTTCTAAACAACACTTCTGCCCTTGACATTGGTTCTTGTTCTTCACATAAGTCACTGTCGTGAACATCATGTGTGCCTCTTGTTGATGATGCTGGTTTTGTTAGGCTAGCCTTGAATAGAGACTCCATTTGAGATATCTACAAATGATGATGAACCTTTCCATTAAATGGAATATTGGAAGAGGGTCATCTGGTAAATCCTCAATAGAAGGTTGAGGCTAAAATTGGTACCTCAATGTAGCCTTTGTTTTTGTCGTCGAGAGATTCCATGAACAAAGCTGCATAGTCCTCTGCTTCTTCATGTGTCACGGATAGCTTATTTGTAGAAGCAGTTAATAAAATTGTCTGCATAAGCAACAAAATAAACACAAACCCAAAGAACATGAACATGCATAAAAGCCAATTATAATCACAATTTATAAGCACCCTCTAGAATTAATTATAGAAGCGCATTATCGAGATGTCTCCACAAGTGCCAAAATCAACATGAACATGCGGATGACGACAATTAACATATAAAAATTTAAACAACTTCACACCTAGTAAAGTTAATTAAAAGTTTGAAAACAAGTAGCTATTCATTAAATAATAACCTGCTTTATATCCATCTCGGTAATTCTTCCATCCATGTTTCTGTTACACCTAAAGTAAAGCAAAGCAAAAATTACAAACAGATTTCAAAATTGTGAAGAGAAGAGTCTAGTGGAGGATTTTTACATGTCAAAGAAGATTCGCATTCTTGAGTTAATGGAATCATCTTTCATACGAAACCAAAATTTATGCAATTCAGTTTTGGTGATATTGAATTTCCAATCCCTGTGTCCTCTTAGTGCTCTTAGCAATTCGTTGGCAAACTCTGGTGATGACAACATCCCTATACAAAACAACAAATTTGTAAGTGAATAAATAAATAAGGTAGTGGTTGGCAAAATAATATGAGAACATGTAGAGGAATAGATAAATTATTTTTTTAAAACAAAAAAGAAAAACTAAAGGAGAATTAAAAATGAAAAAGTCATGAAACATTAATCATTGAAGTAAATTAAGTTGTCTTTAAACGAACAATATAAAATGATCCAATTGTTGTCTTATATTCTGGAATTAAAGCATATGCGAAGAACATGGCAAAGGTGGCTAACTGCTCTGGTCATTATTATGATTATGAAACAAAATGATAATGTTTATGTACTTTCTTATTCCTCACCAATGCAGAAGCCAAATTCTGACCATGTCACAACCGGTTCAGGGCCATTCCCGGTCCAGGCCACTTGGTCGAACCGTTTCTCCACATCCTTCCACTCCATTATTCCACTGTGACCAACAATGCCATTGATGAATCCCATGCCTTGAATTGCTTCATTTTCTGCCACATGAGATTGTTCTCCTTCGTGGGAAACCTTGAACCCGGACCGAACCGGAGAGGAGGAAAGAAGGACTTTTTCATTGGTCCAAGAAGAAGAAGAAGAACAAGAAGAGGAGGAGGAAGATAATGATGAGGAAGATGGTGATGATTTAAAGAGAGCAATGAGAGAACGATCATGATCAGCAGTTTGGAACTTAACGAGCCCATCCATTGATGGTTTTCCAAAGAACGAAGCTTTGATCAAGTTGTCATGGAAAATGAAGATTTTGTTTCCATCATATTCAAGAAAACGTGAAGTGTTGTGGTGGAATAAATTTTCTTTCAGGGAAAGAAAGTGAATGATTTTTTTTAAAGAATTGGGGTGCACAAAGTCATCACTTTAATTGAATAATTGCATTAAAGTTTGACCCACGAAGGAGAAGCAGTTAGCTAGCTAGCTAGCTGGAGTTGCTAAATGCTTTTGTTTATATAGTTTTTACTAAGTTACAAGAAAGTGGCCATTTTGAGTTTCTTTGGAATTGAGTGGTTGAGTAAGAAGGAAAATAAGAAAAGACAAGTTTGATGGTTTAATGAAAAGAATAATAGATGATGTGTTTGGTTTGGTAAGAGTGCGTGAACTACACATAATAGAATCCAAGCTAATTAAGAACATTAGTCATATTGGAAGAGGATGAAGATTAAGTAAGGGCAGTTGAAGGTTTTAAACAAATCCATGGCAATGTAAAGGCTGTGATATTTATGTGCTTTGTGTATGTTGGTTGAAAGGAGGAGAAAAAGTGAACATAGTTTTCATTTCATTTTCATTTTCCTAGCTGCCATTATCAAGAACAGCTCATAATATTACAACGTAAGAAAGAGAATGGAAGAATGGTAATATGAGAAAGTCTTTTTATATGTTTCTTTGCAGTTTGAAAGGATCAATCTGCATAAATGCTATTATTATTTCGGGAAAGAAAGAAACAGTCACATTTAGGAGTTTCTGTATATCAGTGCTCGTGTATATAAACAGTAATGATACATCACATTATAGTTTATTACACAGTTTCACACCTTAGTGGGGCCATACAGTTGAAAAATAATTATGGTATCACGCTTCTTATGCTAAGGAAAATTTTCCCCACACTATGAACATCCCTATACCTATTTAGAAGAGACATTTTCCCTTGCTGAAACTTTAAAGAAGTCACCACTCACCAATAATCGAACGTATTAAACTCCCTCTTAATTCTCAGTTTGGCTAAGGCTTCAACCGTGATTTCTTTGTTAGAGAATAAAATATAAAGTATTAAAAAGACCATCACCTATTACCTTAAGGTTTTGGATTGAAGTGGTTCTTTAATATGGGATTAAAGCCTCAGTAACCACGAGGTCACGAGTTCGATCCTCACAGCCCCACTTTCAGGTGAAATTAAGAAAAGCACGAGACAGACCAAAAATGAGCTTGTGCAGCACAAGGTAGACCAATAATGGGCTTGTGCCATATTTATGCTTCAGTGATTCTTTAACATGGTATCAGAAGCGTCAGTGATCACAAAGTCACGAGTTCGATCCTAACCGCCCTCCACTTTCAGGTGGAATTAAGAAAAGCACAAAGCAGACCACAAAATGGGCTTGTGTCATATCCACGCTTCAAGCCCAAAGGGCTCTTGCGTGAGGAGTGTGTTAGAGAATAAAATATAAAGTATTAAAAAGACCATCACCTATCACCTTAAAATTTTGCGTTGAAGATTCTTTAGCGCTCTTTGAATTATAGTTCATATTATTTCCTTTTAAATCCTTGTTATGTTGAACCACTTCACCCGCTAACAAAAACATCTGCATCATCACCCCTCTAATCAATTCATATGCCTACTTGAGTCCCATTATTGATTAATATATGATTGTTAAATAAATTTCATTATAAAGTCTTGATAATTAGTAAAATAAAAAGTATTGCAATAAAAATGCTTTATGAGAGTGAAAAAGCTGTTGAGTGTCTTTGCAATTTGCATCCTTTATATCGAACTAATTTTTGTTCGAATGTGATTCCCTCAACTTTGAAGTATGAAAATAATATCTGCTTGGAAATGAGAATTTGGGAAGTGAATGTGAGTAAATTGGGGCAGCCTCCTTTTACTAATGCAACCGCCAAAAATTTATATGTATGTTTCCTAACTCTCAACACCGCACCGCATGTGCATCAACACGACTTTCAAGAAGAGAGATAAGAAATGCTGAGTCAAGAAAAAAAAAAAAAAAACAAACGAAATTGCTTGTACAATGGGCCATGATTATAAAATTAAATAGTATTCTTTGACTTGATACACGATCTTGGTAACTTTTTTTTAGACAATATAAGAGAGGAAAACTATGGAACAAACAACTGAAATTTTTGTATCCAAGAAAAAAAAAAAACCAACTGAAATTTGCGATTATGCAAATGGCTTATTCATGCAATAAGAAAGTTTTGTAAATTTATTAGTTTCGGTATATATACTTCAAAAGAAACGTATAATAAGAACTAATTTTAAGTTTTATATCTTGTATAAAATAATACTTGGCTCAAATTCAGGAAAGATAAATTTTTGGAACAGAGGTACATAATTATGGCAGTATTCGAATTGGGAATTTATAGGCCGGCTTTTAAAAAATTAATTTGTATGCCTTGCTTATTTTATAAGTATTTTTTATAAAAGTTAAAATTATCTAAATTTTTACAAAAAATTTAATTTTTTTAAAAAATATTTATGTTTTTTTAGAAGCTAATTTTTTTTTCTTTTTGCCTTTTTTGTGACTTTTTAAAAAAAAAAAAAAAAAACAGACATCTAAATAAATTTACAATAAAAAATGCTCTTTTAAAAAAAAAAAAAAAACAATCCATCCAAACAGATCTTTAAGCTATTATTCTGTGCGACCCACTTGTCTCAAAAAGGATAATTAAAGTTAAAGAATAAAAAGAACATTATATATTTTCAATTAAAAAAATCACATTATCTTACATGCAATTTTTAAAGCCGGCGACCCTAACATGCCATTCCTTGATGAATAAAACTTATTATATATGTATTTTTAAAGCACATGCACATTTAATGGGTCTTTAAAATAGAAATGCTTCTGTGCTGGCCTTTATGGATAATATAATCATACAAATGTGTAGAAGGATCGGCACTGATAACCATATGTAAAAAATTTCATTTTCATTTTTGTCGAAGATAGATTGTACTCATACAATACAAGGTGGGCATAATACAAAGCCATAGCCCAAGGTGAATGGAGGAAAGCTAACTCATCTAATCAATGTGACCATGGAAAATCGTGAGAAAGATTTATGCATTTCTGAACTTCCTTAAACTCAATTATATGAACAAATAATTAAAAAAAATGTCAGTTCAAATAATTCACAATCTTAGCATACTGGGCTCATTATGTATCAAATTCGGCCCATTACTAATTAACTCAAATTTAGTCCATTGAGTCAACCTGGATAGAATGAACCAGCTAACGATTATTGTTTCTGAGTTTCACTCAAATAACTTTTATTTCTTGCTTTTAATTTAGGGATTTAGAATTAATAGATGTTCCCAGCATATCCATTGAACTTTGTGATGTTCTTTTTTTTTTTTTTAAAAATGGACTTACACTTAAGGGGCGTTTGGTAGAGAAAATATTTTTTTTACCAGATAAATGCAGTTACCAATAATATGGTAGGAAAAAACTGTTTGGTTGGCAAAATTTTATCAGAAAAATTAGGTTAAATATTGTGAGTCTTTCTTTGATTGAGAGTGAAATAATAATTGGTAAATGCATTGAAATACCGAAAAATCCCTGATTTAATTTTTGAATGTGAAGATGGGTTAAAACACATATGTGAGGTTAAGGGTAATATAGTAACGCGTTCGTTCACCTTTTTGTGATTCCACTACTTTTTTAGGAATACCACCTTCGAATTAGTCAAATTCTACATTGACTTTCCTTTCCTTTTGCACATATTTGTCCAAAGATGGAGAAAAGAGAAGCATGACATAATTTTTGAATTCTGTCTATCAAACAAAGGAATCATTAAATGCCAATTAGATTTGGACTGGGAACTAAATCAAAACACTTAACCAAACGCTCCCTAAATATATTTTATGACATGATTTATCCATTTTCTTGCAACATAGTTATAAATCATCCCTTTAATTTATGGTGAAAATTTAATTCCACAATTATCGGGGCTGGGCTGAGTTATCCGGCGATATTTTAATGTAGTTTTAGATTGGAGAATGCTTCTTAAAACAAGTAAGTAAGTATTTATTTATAGCCTAAACTTACAATATATTTTAAATTAAATTAAATTTATTTTAGAGTAATATATTTCTTTTAGATTAATGTATTTTTTAAATTTAAATTAGATTTGAAAAATATAATTTAATACAACAAAATATTAATTTCTGTGCCATATACAATATATTGTAATTTATTAAATGCAATACTGTACAATATATAAAAATTTATTCCATTATTACTTTTCTTCTTCTCAGAAGAAAGTAATATAATTATACCACGTGTGTTCGGAAACACTGGGTACTCAAAATATTGATAAAAGTTTTTTTTTTTTTTTTTTTTGTAAGATTGATTTACCGTAAAGTGAATAAGAAGATATTTATTAAAAGAGTAAAATACTTTTGCTTTACAACAAAATTTACAGGTTACATTTTAATGGGTTTATCTAAATTAGTCTTTTTTGTGCAATTCAAAATGTGAAGTAAGTTTCCGTATTCTATTTGTGAAATGAAATACTTGAAATTCAACCGACCCCGGGTCTTCTCTCTTTTTTTTTTTGAAGTTAGCGGTATAAACGAGTTTTGTATCATATAAGGCCCGTCTTTTTTATAGATATTTTTATTGATCAGTAAGGGTAATGACACTAATTTTGAATTTTGTATCAAAAAGAATATTCATTTAATAATCCATTTTTTTTTTTGAAAAAATGGATTATTAAATTTGATTATTAATCAATTCAAATAGATATAAAAATTATATTTATATAGATTCATCAAAACTTGACAGAAATTGTTGACTTTATTCTCGTTGTAAAATATTATGTTTCTATGTGTATTATTTAGATTCCTAGTATTGAAACAAATTAGAATTCTAAATTCTCTACGACGCCTGGTGGATAAAATATTTTCAGGAACAAACAAATCATACGTATTTTTTTCTTTATTTTCCGTTATCTTTTGATCTCTTGTTCTTCGAATGTATTTCTCACAATTCTTCTTATCAACACGACCTTTTTCTGAATATCTTTCATGAATTTGGTCCTTACTCTTATTAATTAAGGAAAAGCCTGTGGTTTGATACATAAAAAATTGTTCGTTGTTTTTTCTAGACAGACGCACTGGTTCGATAATCAATATTCTCTTTTTCATCAAGTCTTTAGTTTTCTTTAACCCTTTCAGAGTCAAATCTTTATGACTCTGAATCACCATAATATCTAGGCTTAAATCTCCCCTTTGAATAGAGGCTATAGCAATTTCTTTTAAACTTATCAATCTAATTATGAGACAAATTCGATCTAGAACGATTTAGTATTTCTACATTCATTTCCATCCAATCAAAAGACTTTCTAGTCATATGAGAGAAGAAATCTTATGTCATGTCACGTAGTGGTAGGGCCTATCACCTAAAAAATAAAAAAGAAAATAAAAAAGTTGTATGATCATGTTGATAGTTTTTCCCCCACTGATGAGAAGAAATTTTATCACTGAAGGATATCTGGGAAAGAAAATTTACCTCATGTAATATGAGAATAATTTTTTTCCCATTTTAATACCTAAAAAAAAGGTAGGATATTGTAACAACCAATTAGAGTTACTACCAATGTTATTACCAATCGATTTCACCGTTAGACCATCGATTATATTGATTCAACGATTATATTTATTTTCATCTTTGTATGGTTATGATTCCCCATATTTAATGTGAAAAAAGCATTAATTATGAGAAATCATAACCATACAAAGGTGAAAATAAATATAAAGTATTAAATATTTAGAATCATAACTATACAAAGGTGAAAATAAATACAACTGTTGGATCAATATACTCGATCTACCGGTGAAATTGATTAGTAATAACATTGGTAATAATCCTAATTGATTGTTACAATATCTTATCCAAAAAAAAAAAAAAGTTAGATTCAGTCTCCTTATGAAATTTAAAATAGACCCATATATTAGTCTTTTTGAGGTATTAATATGGGTTTTCTAGAGTGACTGCAAATTTTTTTTATTAAGGAATTAAAATGGAACACCAACAATATTTTACTCTTAGGTAGTGTTTGGTTCAAGTTTTTTGTTGAGATCCCCCATGCATTTGACTTTGGCAATGGATGATGTCTTTGTTTGGTAGAGGAGATATAAAAACTTACATGCCAAAGTTATTTGTCCAGCAATTCAGAATCAAATGCAAAAATAGGGTAGTGTTTGGTTCAAGTTTTTTGTTGAGATCCCCATGCATTTGAGTTTGGCAATCGATGATGTATTTGTTTGGTAGAGAAGATATAAAAACCTACCCACCAAAGTCATTTGTCCACCAATTCAGAATCAAATGCAAAAATAGAAGAAACACATTGTTGAAGTTGTCCAATCTCAACGTGGTATTTGTATATAATTGGGTAAGTGGAAAAAAGTTGACAAAGATTCACAAAATTTAACTCAATTTTTTCTTGTAAAATTTTTACCAACCAAACAACTTTTTGTTTAGCTTTCCTACCAAACTCATTTTCCTGATAATTGCTTTTACCTGGTAAATAAAATATCTGCTCTACCAAACACAAGAAACACACTATTGAAGTTGTCCAATCTCAACGTGATATTTGCATATAAGTGGGCAAGTGGAAAAAAATTGATAAAGATTCATAAAATTTAACTCAATTTTTCTGGTAAATTTTTTTTCAACCAAACAAATTTTTTTAACTTTCCTTCCAAATTTATTTTCCTAATAATTGCATTTATCTAATTAAAAAATATATATACTCTGCCAAAAGCAGCATACGTTCATTGGATGAAGTATGTATAGTTGGATTGGATTGTTCAATGATAGTAATGAATTTATTCATGGTCCTTGGATCTTCTCCCCAAACTTCGATTGTACCAAAGAAATAGACTCGCCAACCCCCGCAGCTTATTTACTTTCAGAGCCACTTCGAAATATCTCATTTATTTTTTTCTCGATTTGCAAATTTTTTTTCCTTTTTCTCTTATCACAATTTTTTTTATGAGAAATTATTTATAACAGTGTTGTAGTGTAACGTAAGTAGCGCGTGTCATTCTTTTTTTTGTGGGAATCAAACCTTCGGTGCAGGTTGCAAAAGTTGTTGGTCGTTGGTTGTGTGTCATAGTCATAGATTTTGGTTTCAAAACTGAAGTTTTTTTTTTTCACTCTTTTTTCCCTATTATTATTATTATTATTATTATTATTATTATTATTTCTGGTTGTTGAATCCTCCGTCCATCCACTTGGGGAATAGTCTCCTATAATTATATTGAAGGATTGGATTCTTGATTGATGATAATATTACTGAGAGTTGGGAGAAGAATATATGTTTAGTTAGTGAATCAGGGATTGTGGTTTTATTTTCCTGGAAGTGGTTTCCAGCTAGCTCTCCTACCATTTTTTTAGCCTAAATTGATGGAAAGTTTGTCCCTTTCATGTTTGTTGCTGGTAATGGAGGTAAAGGGGTTTATCTGTTTTGTGGAGTTTGGGTAGTGGCTTTGTGTGTGTGTGTGGAAGGGGGAGCCAAAATGGATTTGTGGGTTGTTGCAGCCGTTGCTGGAGCTTGGTACTTAGCTAAATATTGGAACAGGTTTTCAAAGAATGGTGATGGCTCATCTCATTTTTCTTTAGAGGATTTCAATTTTGAGAATCCTGAGTCCCTAAGCCATCCATTTTGCAAACAAGCACAGAGAGATGAATTGGGCAACGATGTTTGTTTAGATAGTAGGGCTTTAGATGTGAATTCACCTGATGGTTTTTTGACAATAGAATTGGCTTATAACAAAGGGCTTGGTAGTGAAAAATTAAGAAGCTTCAGGAATTGCAATGAGAGTGATGATGTCCTTTCTGCATCAAACTTTAATGATGGAAATGTGCAAAGCACCAATATTGGTGGCAATTGTGGTTTCCTGCTTCCTGATTTGTCTGCAGGAGAAGTGGGTTCTGTTCATAAGCATTCTGGAAACAAAACCTCTCTCAGGACTAAGCATTTGTATGGCCATATTAGTAGGCCTTTAAACTCCTTAGAAAGTTGTCTAATGGCTCAGCTTTGCAAACAACATGTCAAAATGGAAGAACGCGTCTTTAGTTCCCTCTCATCACTACCCACGGCTACAAGGTCATTTCTTGTTAGTGATAGAAGCCAAATAATCAGCACAACAAATGATGAGGATAATACTGGAAGTGAAGAAAATAAGTTGCATAGAGAAGTCGGTCAAGTTAAAGATGAAAATCTATTATTTGGAGTTCCTTACTTACCGAAAACAGAATCATTTAATGATGCCAAGAAGATGAAATCCAATGCAGGCAATGAACAAAGTGGGAGATTGAGCTCTTCCAATGATGTGTTCAGTGGAAGTCGCATCCATACTCAACATGGTATGGTTCTTGATTTACAAACACCTTTGTAGCTTTTGCTGCTTTGCACATATTTGTTTTCTGTACATTCTTTTATGCCTACATTTAGAAATGCTTTTGTTTTGTCTTGGGAGTAATACACTTGTTTGCTCTTGAGGAAATTTATCAGTCTGCTCATCGTGATATCAATTTTTTTGGGATTCCTGTGCATTCTCTGGTTAGTTGCGGTCTCTTGTGAAGGAATCTTGTTTCATTTTCACTCTCAGGTTTATGTTTATGTACAATTCACTAGTCTCAGAGAATGAGACTCATATTATCAGTTATTTGGAAATCAAATGGGTTTTGAACTGGTCTATACTCCTTACATATTGGAAGGATATTATAGAATCTTAGTTTCACTATTCAAAAACCAAATTTTCCTGAGAATCGACATCTTGTACAATTGGTCAATCTCATTATTCCTTTACAAATGGATGTTGTTTTGGTGCAGAGGAGGAAATAAATTGCTTCAGGTCCTAAAATGGCATTCCCAGCATCAATTAGAAAAGGGTTTTATTCTCTGGTCTTAACATGTTGGTCACAGCTAGTTTTATAACCCTAACAAATAAACGGTATAGGACTATAGGTAACTTCAAATATTGGCCTTTAAATGATGTGTGTTGCTATTTATTTCATAAGTTGATATTCATTCTCTGGTAATTGATTTCTTGTATGGTGTGTTGCTTTAATAACTACTCTTTTTGACACGTGCATAATCATCAGATGCAACATTTCTCTTCAGTCTCGGCATTTCTTTTGGGATAATAACTTCCATCTTGGCAAATAAAAGAGAAATGGATAAGTTAAGAAAGTTGTTGAAGCAGACTGAAAACTTGGTTCAAGATCTACATGAGGAACTTGAAATTAAAGATTCAATGACAGTGAAGGAGTTACACAGTGAAAATTATGGTTCACAGGATACGTGTGATCATTCTTTCTGTGATAAGGAGCTAAATGGATTTTATGCTGAACAGCACATGGATAATTCTCCAATAATTGACTGCAAAAAATCATATGATCAGAAGGAAGAGGAAAGTTCAGACGCTATGAGCAAAATTGAAGCTGAGCTTGAAGCTGAACTTGAGAGATTGGGTTTAAACATGAATGAATCTAGTCAAGAAAGAACACTGTCTGAGCTTTTAGAGGTAAGCATAAATGTTTATCTGTCCATTTCCTAGTAATGACATGATCCTATAGGCACATACCAATGTCTTGGAATATCTCTGTTGTGATGTGCTTTACTATTTAGCTTTTTATTTATGAGGACCCTAATTGAGTTCCCATGCCTGATAGATGTGAGTATGTGACAGAGAATTGAGTTAAAATAGCTCTTTCTTATTTATGTGTGTGAACTCTGAAGAGATATAATATTACTATATTCCTCCCTGTTTTCACTTCTACAATGCATGTAATCTAGACCTGTGTCATGAAAGACAAATGCCTCATAATAGCTCTTTGATAGGATCTTCAACTCAGAAACAAAAAATGAAAGGGATACAGAGTAATTCCTAGATAAACCAGATTTTGTATATTAAAAGTATAAAGGAAAATTACAAACAATAATGACAGTAGCCAATAAAAATAGAAAGATTACAAAAAATAGCAAGAAATCAAGAAGGTAAATTACCCCTTCTCTCCCAAGTTCCTAACTCAATCCCAAATAATTGCCTCCTTCTCCATTTCTTTCCTCTCTATCTATTATCCATACCCACTTCTAGAATATTCTATACTAACTAACCATTTTGCTAAGTCAGCATTGAGAGGTGGGATCTCCTATTATGCTTCCTACAATACTCTTTTACCACTGGTGTCGTATCACTCTTCCTCTATTTGATCTGTTTTATGTCACTTTCTTTAAACCATTTCTTATACACTTATGTTTAGTTATCTTAATATGGCAAATTGCTTTTGTTATCTTTTCAAATTTTAAGTAGCTTTGCTTATGTGAAAATATCTTGGATGCATATTGGGCGCCAGACTGTGGATACATTCTTGGATGCATATTGTCAAATATAATGTTCCTTTCGTGAACTTAAAGGATCTTATGGTTCTGATAACCTCCTATACCATGTGCTTATTTCCCACCAAATATATATATATATATATAGAAAGAAAGAAAAATTAAAACCCAAGAAATTTTAGAGAAATAGTTTAATACTATTTGTTATGGCTCTGGATTTTGTAAGGCTTGGTACTTGCAAAATGGAAAAGGAAAAATGAAGGAAAAATGGGGAATGGAAGAGAAGTTTTGTTTATTGATGAACAAAGATGAAAGAACAATTCAACAAATTAGTCAGACATCTGTTATAATATGTTGAGCATGCAAAACAAATTTACATGTGAAGTGGCAAGTCAAAGTCATCTAAGTTAAGTCTCTGAATATTTAGAAGTTAGGGTAGCTAAATGCATTTGTTACTTGAAGATCTGCTGCATTATTTTTATGCTGCAGCATGGGTTTCTCTTTCATATGATTGATTTTGTTATAGTTGAAATTGGAATTGCAAACACTGACTGAAAGCTCCTACTTCCTAGCAAAAACTTGCATTGGTGGGAAAAAAAAATGTTGGTGTTATGGCTTGGACGACAAACTTAAGTCTACCCTAGTTTGCATAAAGAATTGAAAGAAAATTGAAATTGGGACAGAGTGAGTGTTTATTGACTTTATTATAGAATTTTTTTTATTTTTCAGTTGGATAATCTCTTTGAATTCTTTAGGAATAAGGCTAGCTCAAATTTGTGGGTATAGTGTACTTCCCAAGTTTTTGTGCTTTTTTCTCTATTTTGTTCTCCTGTGTTTCAGTGTAAATTTACCACTTTATGTTTTTCTCCGTGACATTTGGGTTCAAGTTAACAGTGCTTAACATGGGTCCATGGTGTGCTAATGTTGCAAAAAATTTCTTGCAGCTTGACCCAGACTTCGTAGCAGATTTTGCTCAAGGTGAGTTGCAAACTGACATGATCAATGGGAAAGATTTTGTTCATCCAAAATTAAATGACGATGCTGGGGACAATATGAGTTTCCCTGCAAACTATGCTGTTTCGGCTCATGAACTAAGTCTGCGTTTGCATGAAGTTATCCAATCCAGACTTGAGGAACGTGTTAATGAGCTTGAGATTGCCCTCCAAAATAGCCAGAGGAAAGTACGGTTTATGGAATCAGAACATGAAGGTTGTTCCCAAAAGTACTTTCCATCCTCCTTTACTAAAGGAAATATATTGACTTATGATGGTTGTGACCTGATTTGCCGACCCCAACTAGTTTGGGATAAAGGTGAAGTTGATATTATCTATAGTGACCCTATAGCCGATACCCAAGTTATGAATTTATCAGGTGAAGCTCTAGGTGCACACAATGATGCCTGTGAAGAATTAATAAGGATACCCGACTTGGAAGAAAACTCACCATCAGGCATCCATAGTCCTGATCACAAAGTATGTTCTTGTTCACATGATTGGCATGTATTAGGGGTTCAACATTGTGGAACAAATGGTCCCCTAACTTATTCCACTGTTAATGGAGAGAGACTATTAAGGGAACTCTCTTCTGGCGAGGTCACAATGTTGGAAGGGCAAAGCTCCAGTATTCATGAAATAAATGATGTTCCTGGAGATGAAAATTGTGACTGTGATTATGAAGTAGAAAGGCAATTAATAAGACAAATTGTTGAAAGGACCAAGAAAGGTTCTCCTGTTTTCAAAAATGCACGAAGGATATTGAATTCTATGGATGAAGGTGAACATTGACATCAGATACTTTTTAGGTGTGTATAAATAGAAGAGGGGAGTACATTTCTTTTTTTTCTCTTGGGGTACACATAGTACTCATTAATACAACAAAGCTTCCCTTGACCTTATTTTTGCATCCTATTCCGTGTGATGATCAGCATAGCTCTCTTTGCATGCTTTAGAGTTCACTGCCTTAAAACTCAGGACCAGTGAAAACTTTTTTTGTAGCCTATTAGACGGATTAGTCGAATTGCATTGAAGCATGCTTGTGATAACTATTAGTATGGATTTTTTTTTTTCTACTGTGAATAGTGTGTATGTAGCGTTTGTTTCTCAAATAGGCTCTAATTTTAGTTTATGCGCACTAGGTCTAACTTTAGTGGCGGTAGCATTGTTTGGTAAATTTTAGTTGATTTTCGGTGGGGGCACCGGCATTCCTTTCTCCATCCCCATTAGGGGTGTTAACGAGCCGAACTGAGCCGAGCCGAGCTTTGATCTTAACGGGTCGAGCTTGTGTTCAAATGTGTCAGACTGACCTTAGCCTGTTACCTGTTACGAATATAATATCAGCCTGTGAACTGGCTTATTTATAAAAAATAAAAGCCTGGTTTAGCCTGTTAGCCTGCTTTAAAATAATAAGACAACAAAAATTTATCCAAACAAAATCTACAATCAACAGCACTAGTAATTCCATAAATATTCATAAATTTAATGTATATCCAAATAGCATAATATAAAATAAAATCATTCAAAAAGTCTGTTTAATTAATAAAATGTGATGAAATGAATTGAGAAGAGAGAGAGAGCTATCACAAGTAGTATATAAAATATAAAAAATATATATTAGGCAAGCCTGAGAGGCTCTAAGGCCGAGCTTTTGAATTGGAGCCTGATGCCTTTTTATTAAACGAGCTTTTATACAAGTCCAAGCCTGGGTCCAACAATCAATTTTAGACATGTAAACTCAAGCCTTCCCGAGCCGAGCTAAAGGTCCCTGGCTCGTTTAGCACCCCTAATCCCCATCATCTTAACCCTAAAAAGAATATAATTATTTACAAAAAAGAAAAAGAAAAAAGAATATAATTAAAAAATACAAAGATATTACAACAATTTATTAGTGAATTCATTTTAATTATTATACTTTGAGTACGCATTAAACCAATTGTGACAGTATTTAAAAATAAAAAATAAAAAATAAAAAAAAATCCTAACTATATTAGCCACTGTCTGGAACATTTGCAACAGTATCAAACTGTAAATTACAAAAACAGCAATATAACAATGACAGCAAGTTAAAAACCTCATATGATTGACTTTAAAGATACACAGTGATACTAAAATCATGTTTCGTAGATATGCACGTAATTGCATATAATAAAGAGCATGAGGGTTGTTCCCAGAAAGATTTCCCTTTACTATAGTAAATCGGTAGGTTTAGGACGACTGGGATCCTATGCCCCAGCCAATAGTTATGAATTTACTCGGTGACGGTGAAGCTTTAAGTATGAGGCTAATGAAGAACTAATCTACATGCTCTGAAGAAAGTTCACAATCGGGCATCATTGATGATGAGCACTCACATTTACATAATTAACGTTTATTCGGGGGTTCAATATGGTGGAGCATGGTGACAATTAAGAGACAATGTCAAAGGAACTCTCTTCTAGCACGGTGACAATTTATCCTTTCTACTCTCCCGTTAGAAAGACCAGAGTTTAAGATTAGTAATTGGAAAGCAGAAGATAACAACGCCCAAATCAACTAGACTTATGATTTTTAGTTTCTTGATGTGAACCTCGAGCTAGGACCTAGAAGTTTAACCGAATTGACTTGCAGAGTTAACTATTTTAAACAAATAAATCCTATCATAATTAAAAAAGCGATTCACACCCTCTGCCACAATTTTTTTTTATGGGAAGGTATAAATCACAGTTCGAAAATAAAATTTCGCACAGATGTAAATTACTAAAAATGGAGGACTCATCGTAAATTCCAACATCAGTCTTAGATTATTGTTGCAACAAGTCACTGATTTACATGCTGTATAAAGATCTCAATTTGGTCAATATACTAAATCACCTCAAAGCCACAAAATTGAGATGCCCGCCTCTTAAGGAGAGTAGGAAAGAATGACACTTAAATAGAACGACACTTAAATAGAATGACACTTATGATGAAATGACATTACTTTCTTTCCAGTCATGTATTGCTGACCAACATAACATGATAGAAATGCGCATCAGGTTGAAGTCCACAGAGATTTAGGAAGGGATAGGCTACAGAGCACACGGGCAATAGAAAACTAAGAGCTATTGCTACAAGCTTCCTCAAGCCCTTTTGGCAAAATTATCAGTATCATCATCGTCGTCCTTGTAATTTCCTTCCAACGAGTCACCAAAACCTCCCAAATCCTCATCCACATTGCTGCTTTCTTTGGTATCAAATTGGCCGCTGCTGGCATATTCCGATCCTGCACTTCCATCATATCCACCAGTACCTGTACCACCACTGCCATCCACAGAACTTCCATCATGTCCACTACTAGGAAAACCATAGCTGCCACCCCCACCAGCACTGCCATAATTATCACTGCTAGGGAAACCAGCAGAGCTTTCATATTTGCCTACACCACCAGCATCACCAAAATTCCCACCGTTACCACCATAGCCTCCACTACTTCCATCGGTGTAAGTGTTTCCACTTGCAAACTTACCATCATTCCCATAATTCATTCCACTCCCACCAGCACTGTCAGCAGCATAGTCATTGGCAGAGCCACTGCCCCCATAATTGCCACCTGATCCATAGCCACCTCCACCATATCCACCACCACCATAACCTCCACCAACATTCCCACCATAGCCGCCGCCGCCACCACCACCACCACCACCATATGGAGAGCTACCATAAGCACCTGCATAGCCAGCACCAGCTCCAGCACCATATTGTGTGTTGCCATAAGAACCACCAAAACCGCCTCCATATCCACGAGGTCTATCATTAGCATAATTTACCCTAACCCGGCGACCATGAAGATCCTGAAAATGTCATGGAGAAACGGTGAAGCATTAAGTGGCAGTGATACAATATCGCTAGTCATTAACTTTTCAAAATAATAATAATAATAATTTAGGCTAATAGAGGATTTAAAAATATAAAACTTTAAGATAGTAAGCATCGCCAGGAAAAGAGTACACTTGCATAAATCACAGATAAGTTGCTGAAAATTTACCAGTTTACCCCAATAAAATATAATTAGGTAGATGTGTTTTAAGTGCCTGGCACTTAACTAGATACTCCTGCAGTCTTTAAATTGCACATGCCTCTATCAAGTGAAGGAAAACAAATAACAGCCAGGATAACAGTTCTCTCTTCCTATGGGTTTTCTAATGATTAATAAAAATATCTTCCCTTCATTTGAAAACAATAAAGGGCCACTGTTTTGGTATTACTTTCATCAGGACCATGCTAAAATTTGACATTGTAAGAACAGTTAGCAGGTGAGGTCATGATGAAATGATTCCAGAAGACAAAAGTGACAACCAAAACAGTCCCGACAGACATCATCCGAAATCTACACATGCTCAAATAATGCTGATTGGTATCTGTACCTAATAAATAACCACTGCATTTCTAAAAACAAAGGATTTAAATATTGGTCTGCATCACCTGATGCAGCCACGACAACATCATCACCCTGCGATTGAGGACCGCATAAGGCCACCACGCCACAAATATTCAAATTTAAAACTTTGCAAAGGAAAAAGGACAAAACAGCAATATTTTTTCAAACTCTCAACAAAATAAAACACAAAATACAGACTGCTAAGTAAACAAAATTTGCATCGCATATACAGCATGCATATCCCACAAATTCAATGGCTTGCATATGTAGCTTCAGCAAATAGATGTGATCATTCTGCAGCAACCACAACCAATGATATTCACAAAATTATAATACTAAGAACAAGAAGTCCGTGTTACCTGACCATCCAAGGCTTGAATGGCACTTGCAGCCTCCTCAACTGAATTGTAAGTAATAAAGCCAAATCCTCTGGATCTCCCACTTTCTCTATCCATAATTATCCTTGCTATACAAAGAACATGACATTAAAAAAGAAATTATTACTGAGTTGAAAATAAACTATGAAAAAGAAAAGATTTCAAAAGAATTTCATTGGTTACCCCCAAGATAAAACACGTTATAGATGACAAAAGAAAGCAGAGAATCTAACTATTTACCATCAACAACTTCACCATATTTTGAAAAAGCTTCCCTCAAACTCTGCTCATCAGTAGAATATGAAACACCTGCCACAGACAAATGTTATATATTCATACAAATCGTTATTATCAAACATGTAAAGAAGAAAAACCATAAAAATCATTCAACTTATAACGTAGTTCAAACGCACCTCCTATAAACAGCTTTGAACTTGGAGCAGAGCACATACAGCGTATAGCCTGGAAAACAGATGGGGATGAACGTAACTCTGGACTAATCCGCCTATTTGCTGCATTTCTTAGTATATTCCCAAGTCTACCAAAGAAAGCCATTGCTGTAACCCGAAGGAAACCATAAACGTTAATTGTTATATATTCTCTACAGCATATCATTCAAAACACAATTTAAAAAATTAACCAATACCCCAAACATCAGAAAATGCGATTGTCAACACAAACCTGAAGGAGACGTGAGTGATCTATATAAAAAAATTTACAATCATTTTTTTGTTTTTGTTCCAAACAAGAACAGAAATTCTAAAGGAAGCTACGTTTTAAACTTCATCATCACTCAAGACAGTAAATATTCAGATTTAGCTGCCAATAACACTAATTTCAAAACGAATCCAAGTGTCGAACTCTCCTATCTCTTATCCGAGCACGAAAAGAGAGAGATCTTTTGATCTCCGACAAAGACTGAAAACGCAAAAGAATAGCACATAACATATGGTACCGGGATCAATTTGTTGTTGAAGGAAGCAATATATCGATCTAAATGAAAAATTAAATAAATAAATCGAATCGGAAATAAAATAAAAGGAAACAGTGAGATGAAACAGAAATGAAGAGAAGCATGAGAATTCAGCGAATACCTGTGTTCTCTTTTGAGCTAGTGAGAAATCCAAAAACCCTAACCAAGATATTTTTTTTTTCCTTTTACGGGGAAGGGAAAGGGTTTATGTAGATTTAAGAGAAAAAATGGGCCCTTTCAATATAAACGGGCCTAAGCCCATGTTTCGGCCCGGCCCAATAAATGGGAGAAAGGAAGTGGCAAGCAAGGTAGCATCGATAACGATAACATTCATCTTTCGATCTTTGACTGTGATCTCACTCTCAATTTCCAATTTCTAATGGCACAAACACAAACACAAATCGAAAGATCCTCTTCAAGCGTTATTGACTCTTTGGGGGTTGAAATTGTTAAAATCGTGGCACCTGTTTCAATTTGCATGTTCCTTGTTGTAATCTTGGTCTCAACTCTCGATACCAACTATTCCCTCGAAGCATCAGTGGCAACCATAGCATACACCGAGACAACCTCTGACTCTTCCTGGGACAAATTCCTAGGTGCCCTTTTGAACTCCTTGGCTTTCGTAGTTGTTGTCACTGTTGCAACCTTCGTTTTGGTCCTTCTATTCTATTTCAGATGCACCAGGTTCTTGAAACTCTACATGGCTTTCTCTGCTTTTGTTGTCTTGGGATTCCTTGGTGGTGAAATATCATTGTTCTTGATTCAGCATTTTAGTACCCCCGTTGATTGCATAACGTTTTTTCTGGTTTTGTGTAATTTTGCTGTTGTCGGTGTTTTGGCCGTGTTTATGTCAAAAATGGCAATTCTTGTGACCCAAGGGTACTTGGTTATTATTGGAATATTGGTTGCTTATTGGTTTACTATGTTGCCTGAGTGGACCACGTGGGCCATGCTTGTTACTATGGCGTTGTATGATCTTGCTGCTGTTTTGTTGCCTATTGGGCCGTTGAGGCTTTTGGTGGAGCTTGCAATATCAAGAGATGAAGAAATTCCTGCATTGGTTTATGAGGCTAGGCCAGTGAACCATGGTAATTTGGATCCAAGTGATGCTGTTATAACTCAGGGGCGTGTGTGGAGAGATAGGAGGATTGAGAATTCAAATCTTTTAACTGATTCGGATGTGAATGCCAACTCTGTGTTGGGTCAAGGCCTCAATGCTGATTCACATTCCAATTCTGATGCAAACAATGTTTCGAGTTCAAATCCGATCAGCAACAACCCGGATGACACGAATTTGGTTAGGGAAAATGCTTCTTCAAACTCAAATTTGAATTCTAGTACTTCTAATGGCACCTATAGTGACAGAAATTTGGTAAGAGTTGAAGAGGGACTGGTTCAAGAAACTGATTCAGGCCTTTCTGCTCCCTTGATTAATCACGGAATGAATGTTCAGCCCCATGGAGCAGAACATGCCATGTCAAATGAAAATTTGATGCTAGAGGGAATTGGATTGGGTTCATCTGGCGCAATCAAGTTAGGGCTCGGTGATTTTATCTTCTATAGTGTTTTGGTTGGCAGGGCAGCAATGTATGATTATATGACAGTGTATGCTTGTTATCTTGCGATCATTGCTGGCCTGGGCATAACTTTGATGCTTTTGGCTTTATATCAGAAAGCTTTGCCTGCTCTTCCTGTGTCAATAGCACTGGGTGTGTTGTTTTATTTCTTGACCAGGCTATTACTTGAAATATTTGTAGTACAATGTTCCTTAAATCTCTTGATGTTCTAAGGTTGGGAATAATATTGCTTGAATTTGGTACTTGGCTACAAAACATATTCCATGACTATGTATATTAGTTGAAAGTCTGGGCTTAATGTCCCGTCTTTCGTTGTAGGGCTTTCAAGAACTGTATCCTTTCTTTCTATTTATAGTACTTCACTTTTGATGCCTTCATTTTTGGTTCTAAGGAGATCCTAAGAACCTAAGGGTGAAGTGAAATGGAGATGTGATGGATCAAACCCCCTACCACATAACCATGGTCCCAGGTTAAGACCAGGTGAGATACCAGTCGAGCTATGCTCAGCAGTTCACTTTTGATGCCTTTTAATAAACTATTTGTTCAGCAACTCTTTCTTTTCTGTTTGGTGGCTAGAAAATACCTAACGTGTTGATCTGAACTCCATTCCTGTTCTTTAAAGTAGGGATGTCAAAAGATCCAAAATATATTGGCTTTAGCTATTGAAATCAATTTATAGCAAATGGTCGAAAGACATATCATTGCTTGACCAGCTGACCGTGAAACATAACATATCAATCACTCAATCGAAATTCTTAAATCATGATTTTTTGTCGAAATAACTATAATTTGGTAGATAAGTAGGAAATTCAATAAATCTCTTACTTACCAAAAATAAAATAAAATGAACTTACAGATATGTATATAATGGCAGCTAGTCAGAGCTAGTAGTTAGTAATTGATTTAGAAAACATGGGATATTGCATGGCTACAGTGCAAAATGGGATGGAGCTAAGTAGCCCTTTGAATCATTAAATGTTTTATTCTTGTATGAAAAAGGAAAGCATATGATATTTCTTAATACGTGGATTTATCAACTTGAATCAGCAGGTTCCAAAAGCAGGTTTTTAATTGAATTTCCTAGTTTTGAAGGATTAACATGTAGGAACTGAGATATGATCCAACAAAGAGAGAAATTAGGGTGGAAAAACCACAACTTTGAGTCTCACAAGTTCACAACCATCATTACTTGGAAGCTACGTGGTTGATACTCATTTACAGGTTCCGTTGGAGTTTAAGTTTGTTTAGGGGGTTTAAGTTTGAGTTTCTGGTGAGCTTTTTCTTTCATTCAGGTTCTGATTGCTACTTCATTTATCGGTATGCATATTACCGAATTCACTTTACTTTTTGTTGTACTTTTCACTGAAACTGTTCTACTATTATATTGTTTTCTCTCTCGTTTCCGCATGTTTGTAGATCTACTCCAAAACATTCTTTTCAAATTACGGAAATTTCATGCTGTGAAATGAATGTGTCTTGTCTCGTATGTAGATACTTTTTTAATATCAGGCGCACAATCTGCACCCTTGAAGTATGATTTCACTAATTATATAAGAAGCTGCTTATTATATATGAGGAGAGCGCCTACTTGAAGAGAATGGATATAGGGTTATAGATTGAGGTTTGGAAGGCCAAAAGGGTAGTAATTAAAAAATGTGTTACTAAACTTTCAGAGCAGCAACTACTTAAGGAATTTAAGTGGCCAGGATTAGGCTCAATGAGCTAAAATGAGGAAACTGGTAGGGTTTCTGCGTTCAGATTGTAACAGAATAGTGTAGTTTAGAGTTGTAAGAGTTGAAGAGTTGAAGAGTTTAAGTTTGGGGAGATCTGTGATATGGATGTAAACAGTGGCAAATGAGAATTAGGAGAGAATTAGTGCATTGTACGAAGGAATCAAATGAGTGTTTGGTTCGGAAGAAATTTTTTTTTACTAGGGAAATGTAATTGATAAGAAAATAATTAGAAAGTGAGTTTGATAGGAAAATGTAAAAAAAGTTGTTTGGTTGACTCAAATATTACCAGAGAAATTTATTTAAATATGCAAAATCTATGTTCGGGAGAAACTTTGCACCTGTTTTTTCACTTCTCCAGTCATCTCAAAATACCACATCTCAAGTGGTATTTTGTAACAGTGAATTTCATCCAAAAATCAACACAAAATTCATTTTCTCATCTATCCTATTTGCCTGGTATTTCTTGAAAAAACCTGAACCAAACATGGTATTTTCCAATATCCACCTACATTTTCCCATCAATCCCAAAATAAACCTTCAAATGCTACCTTAATTTGCATCGCCATATGCATTGACGTATATCCACGGCCTCTCTGCTATTAATAGCAGATGTATGAAATTGTATGACCTCTTCTATTGAATGTCACTGTCACCATCTTCTCAGCCTTCTGTCTTAGGCCAATAAACTTAAAGAATGTGTGCCTTCTTCATTGTTCAACATGCAGCCCCTAAAGTATGGGACACGAGTTGCCTTGCATAGAAGAGTCAAATCAAAAATCTTATTGCTATGAAAAAGTCTGTTTCAATCTGGGTAGTGCTATTAGTATTTACTCCAAAACGCTGACTACTCATAAATATTTTTTAGACATATGGTAAGATATTGGCTTGAATATATAAAATAAAATTTGATTGGATTCTGATTATGTCTATATATTGATGTATTGAACTTTCTTAATGAACAACTGTCAAGTACTCAACTCTTTTGAATACAGACCTCATATAAAGTGATTTGGAGCATGGGTAATAGTAAATGTAAAGGGGTCCTATATTTTAAGAATATTACAGAAATCTTCTTCTTTTTACTATGATTAGGATACATTGTATCAGAAATTTTTCCTGTAGCTGGGTATAGTTAATTTTTTGTTCAAATAAGATAAATTTTATCTGTGTTTAGATTTTTTGTACGACTATTGCACTTAATTTTTGTTTGTTAACGTTAAATAACCAAAAATGTTACACTGTTTACATTTAAAAAAATATTTATAAGAATAATGAACTAGGGATTTTAAAATACTTTTGGGGAATATAAGTTAGCTTGTTTAAATTTCACGTGCATCTAAATATAAAACATATTAATAAATAATAAGAAAACTTCTTATAATTTCAAAACTAAGAGATGGCTTTTTTAATATTTGATAGAAATGTTATTGTGATTTTCCTTTGTCAAATTGTAGGTAATTTTGTTCATTTATTTGATTTTTTGTTTTTAATAATCTACACGGTGTTTGTATTGCGTAGATGATATCGGCATTCCACAAAGGGTAATGTTGATAAAGAAGAATGAAGACAAGGGGGGCCATCCTAAACTTTAATGTTTCATCACAAAAAACTTCTCATCAAATAAAAAATAGTGTATCTTGGTATTTAACCTCCGTTGTAGTCTAGGTGGTTAGGATACTCGGCTCTCACCCGAGAGACCCGGGTTCAAGTCCCGGCAACGGAATATTTTTTTTTTCTATTTCCAAGACCGAGGACAAATGGGTCATCACGCACCATATTGACTCTATTAGAATGGAAAGGAATACTCAGGCTTTAAGCATTTCTTGTGCTAAACAAGAATGTGGACTCCTCTCAAGCCTCAACATAGTGAGGTGTAGAATTATGTAGAGTTAATATCTCCAAAAAAAAAATTAAAAAATAAAATAAAATATATATATATATATATATTTCCTTGTGTCTACAATTTTCATTCATGGACAAGCTTTGCAAACTTTGGGTCAGTGTTCAGATTTCATCAACAACTTTTAAATACTCAGAAGACTCCCCGGGGCAAGACAAGGTAATTTAACATGTATTAATTGATTAATCGATATGGTACTTAGGCATCATCGTGTTGGTTGAAGAATGAATGTTAGGAATTTCACATGACAACAACTTAATGTGAAAATTTTATATCTCTCATATTAAATAAGTGAGGTCCTATTAAAATTTGTAAATGTATATGAAAAGAGAGATAAATAAAAAAACCTTCATACAACAAAATCGTGTAAAAATTTAACATAAGAAAATCAATTCTAAATTAGTTTAGTTGGAAGGCTTGGATTTTATACATAATATTTTAAAACATCTTCTTTGGTCCACGCTAAATTGACAATTACTATATCTTTATGACGCATGATATATGAAGACACAATTTTTTATTTTTTTTGCTAGAGCCATGAATAAAAAAATGAAATTGTAAGCTTTATGCGCATTAAAGTAAAAATTTTGCACAATTGCTGAAAGGATGGTTCATGGATGAATAACGATATAACATTAACAAATCACTGGACGATTAAGTTTGTTTCAGGCGTAATGTTTTGCCACCCTTATTTTTTGACTTATATAGAAACTTTTGAGTGATTTATGCTGAGAAGGAGAAACCTGAGTTGTACATTTTGATAACTAGAAAAACTGCTAACTAGATTTGTCCTTATCAGAAGATCAAATAAGGAAGCCACGTCATTCATGTTACAACGCAATATGAAGAGGTTAATAGTTGGCATAATGTCATCTGAAATTTGTTACTTAGAAGAAAACGCCTAAACTTGTGCAACACCATCTGTTTTATTTATCCTTTTTTCTTTCTTTCTTGTTCCAATTCATCACTTTCTCTCTCTCTCCATCTGTCATGTTCTTCAATTTAACTTTCGCCTTATTTTCTTGACACGCTTCATCTTTGTTAGTCCGTAGAGGGAATGGGACTGCTGATTTCTTGGCCATATCTGGCTTAGTTGATTCGGCAGTCTCTTTGGATCTTCGGGCACATTGGTGTTTTTAATGTAAAATTCTCATTTTTCAGCACGTTTTGAATTGAGTTTTTGTTTTTGTTTTTGGAATGTATTTTCTTTTGTAATTTTACTTTCTGCATGAAGATGGGGTTTGTTTGTTTTGCCATTATGTCCATAAAGTTTCAATCATTTTGTAGTATTCATTTGCCTAGGAGATTTTCCCTTTGTATAAATAAATATATATATCATGATGAGGCATAGAATCTTGAGTATTTTTTTCTCTCTTTCGTTTTGGATGTTTTATAGACCAATTGCTATGTTGAATTTTCATGTTTTATAAACCAGATTGTCTTGACATTGTGATTTTATTCAGATTCTATTGATCTCACAATTATGCCTGTTTTTTTAAAGAGAATGAAAATTTTAAAATTTGTGCACTTCTTTATATAACGTATATGCAGATGCAATTTTGTTGTTTCTTTAGATTTTTGCATCATAAAAAAAAAAAAAAAAAAAAAAAAACACTTTATTGTGATTATGATGTTTTAAGAAGTGAGTTTTAATTTTAGATTCTGGTTTTACAGCTTATCAAAATTTCCATTAGAATCTCTGGACATTGTATCACTTGACGTTGTTGGCTGATGGAAACTGGAGGTGATAACCGATCTAGTGCTGGTTTGGGAACTGGTCCTGCCACAAATATAGGTGAACAGGAATTGCATCAGAAATCTCCATTGACAGAAGAAGAACATGTAAGCACAGATAATATTAATAGCCATTTGGAAGTTCAACCTTCTGCATTGGACAACAACCTAGTCCCCCCTTCTTCTTCTTCATCATCATCCCAAAACCCCTTCCTACATCCTAGTGATGCAACCAACAACATAGGTAATGGGGGCATGGATAATGATCCGAGTGATTCAACCAACAACACTGATATTGGGGGCATGAATAATGGTAGTTCAAGCACATATCCTGTTGGCTCTCAAGATGAAACACATCGTTCTTCAACTGATGATTTGTTAGGCCTCAATTCATCATTTGCACCATCTACATATGTGTCATCACCAGGAAATCCATTCCATGAGCTTACAAATACAAACAACAAGGCTCCTGTTGAATTTGATTCATGGCAAAACGAACCATCTGCATGTGAGACTGTCCCCACAAATGTTGAATCACATAATCCCTTTCAAGTAGTCACAGAACAAGGACATCAGGACATGGCTAGTAGCAATTTGGGGACATCATTTTCCGAAGCTTCTGAATCTTCAAGCCAAGAGCACATCCATGTTACTGTAAATGATGACAATAAGTCCCAGACAGACACAAATGCACCTCCAAAATTGGGATTGGATTCCCATATAACTGCAGAACATAGTGATGATGATATCCCAATCAGTTCAATGCCCAAGCATGGACAATCTGGTGATGTGGCAGGACAACATTCATCAACAGTTGAACCTGAACCTGAACCTGAAACTGAACCTGGTTCAAAGAGGGAATTAGGCACAAGGAAAGGATCAGAAATACAAAATCCTCCAGTGCAGGTGATGGAGCGTCCAGTTGAATCAGATACCTCTTCCCAGTATGTTTTTCCATCCCACGTTTTTGCTAGAAACAATACAAACTCAAAAGTGGAATGGAGCACAAACTCCAATGAATCATTGTTCAGCATTTACATGGGAAATATGAGCTTCTCAAGTGAAATTACTTGCTTTGGTAAATATGAGCCTGGTGATACATCCATGCCTGATCCACCTAATGCTTCACCATATCATCAGCCCCCAACCCCAGTGAATAAATTCAATGATATCAGCCAAAGAACTGCTAAACTACATGAACAAGGTTCGAAAGAAACTGAAGCAAAAGCTGCTGAGACAATGAGAGAGGTTATAATGGAAAGTAGTCGAACCACAGAGAAAGTAGGTGAAAGGGACAATAAAAGAACTAATTCTAATCGCCAGTCAGATGGGAGCTCTCAATCCTATGCTTTTCAACAGTAAGCTTTGATCACTAGCTACCCTTTTTATTATATATACAAATGCATGCTTGTTTAAGTTACTATTCTATTTAGGATCTATGTTAATTAATACATGAATAATGAACTTAGAAATAAGTCTTTCTATCAAATCTACTATTAGTGAAGGGATGGTGATGATGCTTCTTGATGAATGCTTTAATTGATGGAAAGTTTCTTGAGTAAATAGTTGAACATTTTTTTTTATACTTTAATGTGAAGATCGACAGATGGAGATAAAAGTGTTTCACTTAGGGGTGCTGGAGAGAAGCAAAAGCAACAGAAGCAGACAGAGCAAAAAGTAACAACAAATGCAGTTGATCAAGCCCCAAATTCAACCACAAATGCACCTCCAAAGAGATGGCTATCTTGTTTCTCATGCTGTACATTCTGTCATTAGGACAAGTTAGGTGATCATCACATCAGAGCCTATTTGACCATATAATAATATCTCTGTCATCTTATCAAGCTTGTATTATACATCTGCATTGCAGAATAGCTTTAGCCAGTTAGTTTTAATTATACTGTTTATCTATTTTTTTTTTTTTTGTCATGTTTACTCTGTACAATGTACATCCTAGTTGGGAAACCAGAGACCAAATTTGTGATTAACATTGTATAATAGGTTGTTAGTCAAAATGTAATATTAACAGATTAACAAAAAGGAATGACAGAGGTAATTGTTCAGGTATTCCATAGAAAGCTTGTCATCTCCCATGGAGTGCACATCAAGATTTGGCTTGTTTACAGAATATGTTGTCAGCTAGCTGAAAAATCTCTTGTTTACTAGTTCACAAAATTATGATAATTGAATCAGGAGGAGGAATCTAATTTCCAAGTGTAAATGAAATATAACTTTAGGAAAATTGTTTTTTGCTATAAGGTGATGTATTCATGTCAATATTTATACATGTTTGAAGTTGCCTGCCATTTATGTATGTGTAATTTTTCATACGAATTAAATCATACCAGAAACTTTCACCAAATGAATAAATAAGTATACACGGACACACACTCAGTTATACTTTCACCAAATAAATAAAATAACTATCTCTGGCTTACTCTTTGCGAGTCCAATTGTTACATGAATCTCATATATTCATCTTTTCTAGCCAAATCGGATATTCTTAATTAGTCATTCCATTTGCATCCGTTATTTTATTGGGAATATGTATCCTTTTAAAGGATATAACTTTATATCCTTTTAGATTCTAACCATTGATTTCCGTTCATCAACGGTTATAATTTATTGGATTAAAATTATTAATTAATTAATAATAAATTTGGCCCATTAAGTTTGGCCCAATAGATTATAACCATTGATGGACGAAAATCAACGGTTAGGATCTAAAAGGATATAAACTTATATCCTTTAAAATGATAGATATTTTTCCCTATTTTATTTATTTGTTTTTCGGGTCCCGCATTATATTTTTGAAATCTGATAATTGCACCTCTAATTGAAAGAATATATAATTGTTGATGTACCTTAAACTTTTTAGTTTTATTTTTTGCCTCCGTATCTTCAATTTTGATTTGTGAAAACTTATTGTTTTACAAACTCTTCGATCCAAGATGAATCGACTGCCCTATGGCTCCAAGGAGAGTGATCAACTATAGTTTTGGCATGACTTCTCGTGAAACTGGTGAAAATCATAAAAAAAAATACCGACATACCGTTGCTATGTGTATGATTTGTTGCTATGTTTATTGTTCTCATGTTATAGGAGATACATATTAGCCATGTTGGCATTCTCTGGAACCATCATACGATGATTTCAAATACTGTGGTAATTGATTTCAAATGCTTCCGCGCTGTTCATCTGGGCATAGATTAACGATAAAGGAAAAAAGAAGAAGGTATATGGCAGCGGAAGAGAGAAAGAGGAGGAAAGAGAAAGGGTACGGGAGTAAGTGAGAAGAAAGAGAGAAAAAAAAAAAGATTTATTTTATATCACAAATATGGACCGTTAGATGAGATGATAATTGAACGGTAACGAAAAGGGTAGACAAAAGTAGATAAAATGAGAGTAGGCACAATAACCTATATATATATATATATATATATATATATATATATATATATATATATATATAAGTGTGTAGGGTCAATATTTTTTTCTTTTCTTCTTATATGAACCCCATACATTTTTATATATGTTTAAAAAATAAAATTTATCTTCTACAATATGAGAAATATTAAAAATATTAAACTCTTATTTTATTGTTGTGTCAATTAAAATGCCTCCCCTTAAAGTAACTTTAAAATTAAATGGGTTATGGAAATATGGTTGTCTTTAAGTAAGATTTGTATTTACGTTTTTTTCCTCTTTTGATCGGTTACTAGAGGCTCTAAGATTATATTTTTTAATTGGAATATGATACTTTTTTATTAAACGAGTTTTTTAAATAAATCCAAACATGATTCTAACAACTAATTTTAGATATGTAAATGTAAGACTTCACGAAACGGATCAAAGTCCCATGGTTCGTTGAGCAGCCCTCGACACAAGAAATTTTTTCTTCCTTCGTTGAGAAAAAGCTTAAATACACATGCCATAATAAATTTGCTAAACAGGTTAATTCACGACAAATAAAACAAAACCAACATATTTTGGGCAACGTTACCTATATATTAAGGCCCAGAAATAATTACACAATAACCATTTCCTGTGTTTTTTTTTTCCCTTTTGTTGGGCCTATGGCCTTTATGTTACCAAAAAAACAAAAAGGCCCAGAAATAATGTACTTTCTTGAAAGTGATTAAATTTTACAATGTTATTAATAAATAATATTTTATTTTATTTTAAATATTATGAATCCAAATTCTTTTAAATTAGTAATCATGAATATTTTATAATTTTACATGGTATACGTTTTTTATTTTATGATTTTAAACTCATTCTAATTTTTTTTTATCTGAATTCTTAATTTTATTTGAAAGAAATATGGCGCCAGAAGTTCGAAGCATTGTGAAAATGTTCCGCCATAGACACAGCGAACAAATGAAATTCCCGCTCTTTCTCACATATTAAAAACACTCTCTCACTCACACAGTTTCTCTGAACCCTTTACCTTTCTTCTTCATCTTCTTCAACCAAAATCCCTAATAACATCAACGGTTCTTTCCAATGGCGAAATCAGTGAGTCCAGATGCAATTTCAATTTTGTTTGCAAACCCTTCACCCGATTCTTCATCGGATATTCCGGACATCGTCGTCCAAGTTCTCGATCTCAAGCAAAGCGGTAACAGATACATGTACGTTTTCTTTTTTCTAAAACAGAGCTTTTGTTAGGGTTTTCAGTTTGGGTTCAAGATCTGTAACTTTTTTTTTTTTTTTTGTTGATCTGGTAATAGGTTCACTGCTAGTGATGGAAAAAAGAAGCTGAGGGCGATTCTTCCTTCGGATAAGAACTCTGAGGTTCTCTCGGGGAATATTCAGAACCTTGGTCTTATTCGCATCCTCGATTACACTCTCAACGACATACCCACTAAGTCAGAGAAGTAAGAACTAGTTTCGCTGCATCCATCACATCACATGTACCCATTTTTTGTGGCTAGGTCGTGATCTGTGTTTTGCTTTTGGTGTTTCAGATACCTTATTGTCACGAAATGTGAACCCGTCTCTCCTGCGCTTCAGATGGAGATAAAGAGTGAGGAAACTGGAGTTATTTTGAAGCCTAAGCAAGAGGGTGGAGTGAAGAGTGAAGGTGTTGGTGGGCTTCTTTTGAAGCCGAAGCAGGAAGTGATGGCGAAATCTGCTGCTCAGATTGTGCACGAACATCATGGAAAGTGAGTGCTATTGTTGTTTTGTTTCAATTCAATTCGTGTTGAAATTTTAGGGTTCTAGGGTTTTGTGTTTTTATGGATCTCTCAGCAATGTGTGTGTGTTTTTTAATTGCTTCGCAATTTTGGGTTTTTCAGTGTGGCTCCTGCTGCACGAATGGCCATGACGCGCAGGGTGCGTCCTCTTGTTTCCTTGAATCCTTATCAGGGTAATTGGACAATAAAGGTTAGTGTTACGAGCAAAGGGAACATGCGCACTTATAAGAATGCTAGAGGGGAAGGTTGTGTCTTCAATGTGGAGTTGACAGATGAAGATGTAAGAAACATATTGTCTATTTGATCAATATCTTGCATTTATTTGACATTTGGATGTTGTCTTGTTCGTCAAGTATAGAGGGTAATGTTATTTTTTCTTTTTTCCTTTTAAAATATTTTTCAGGGTACTCAGATTCAAGCAACCATGTTTAATGATGCTGCTAGGAAGTTTTACGACAAATTTGTTATGGGGAAGGTTTACTACATTTCAAAGGGAGCTTTAAAGGTTGCCAACAAACAGTTCAAAACTGTGCAAAATGATTATGAAATGACACTTAATGAGAATTCTGAGGTGGAAGAGGTGGCCAATGAAGTGAGTTTTGTTCCCGAAACAAAATTCACGTTTGTCCAGATTGATCAGCTGGGCCCTCATGTCAATAAGTCTGACCTTGTGGGTGAGTGTTGTTTAGGAAACGTGCTACAGCTGTGTTTTAAACCTTTGCTTTTCTCTTATTGATAATATCTGTTATGAATTTCAGATGTCGTTGGAGTAGTTCAGAATGTGTCTTCAACAATGAGCATTCGAAGGAAGAGCAACAATGAGAGTATCCCAAAGCGTGACATTACTATTACTGATGAAACGTGAGTGTTTTCTCTTTCTCAACCTGCAGCAATTAGCATTTATTCTTTTGTATTATTGTGGAACTTTAAATATCTATATTTGGCATTGCAGTAAGAAGACAGTAGTTGTGTCTTTGTGGAATGAACTCGCAACTAACATAGGGCAAGATTTACTGGACGTTGCTGATACATCTCCAGTCATTGCAATCAAATCCCTAAGGGTTGGGGACTTCCAAGGTATGTTAAGGCATAAGCTTTGGTGATTATTGTATTGCATAAGTGCAAGAGGCTGACATATATGTCATTCTTGAATCTCTTCTGTTTCAGGCGTTTCTTTGTCAACTATCAGCAAAAGTGTAGTTCTGATAAATCCAGACATACCCGAAGCGAAGAAACTCAGATGCTGGTATACCAATGTCCATAAGGCTATTGTACCCTTGTTATGATTTTTTTTTTTTTATAATCATATTTATATGCTCATTTGGACCACAGGTATGATTCTGAAGGTAAGGATGCCGTAATGGCCCCTATAGGCTCTGGTTCAAGTCCGGCATCTAACAATGGAATTAGATCAGTGTACTCCGACCGTGTTTCACTTTCTCACATAACCTCAAACCAGTCCTTGGGGAGTGACAAGGTATTTGTTGCAAAATAGTATAGTTTCTGATCTAATAATGCAGCCCAATGTTTTGTATTCTAGTTCCAGAATGTTTTGACATTGCCAAGATGGTTTTATCTGGTTATTGTTTGATATGAACGTTCAATGAAACTATTCTTGGAAGTCTTGCAAATTTAAATGGATTTTCCTCCGGTCACTAATAGATTATTTTGTTGGTTTGGACAGCCTGCGTTTTTCAGTATTAGAGGATATGTAAGCTTCATAAAGCCTGAGCAGGCAATGTGGTATCGTGCCTGTAAGACTTGCAACAAGAAAGTTACTGAAAGTATCGGAGCTGGGTACTGGTGCGAGGGTTGCCAGAAAAACGATGAACATTGCAATTTAAGGTAATGCAGCTATCAAATTTAATCCGGAAGTTTTCCATATATTGTCAGTTTTTAAAATTTTCAATTGCTCTCTTTCAGGTATATTATGGTTGTTAAAGTTTCTGATGCAAGTGGTGAGGCTTTTGTCTCAGTCTTCAATGAAGAAGCTGGGAAAATCGTTGGGTGCTCTGCTGAGGAGCTAGATAACCTTAAGTCACAGGTAACATTAGTTACCCGGGTCTTGATTCTTTGAGCTGGATGACTCAATTTTGTTTTGATGTTAAAATTCTTTTTGTTTATTTCAGTGGGGAGAAGATAATCCTTATCAACTGAAATTAAAACAAGCAACTTGGGTTCCGCATCTTTTCCGGGTTAGTGTTTCCCAGAATGAGTATAATAACGAGAAGCGGCAAAGGATAACTGCCCGGGCAGTTGTTCCTGTTGACTTTGCTGCTGAGTCAAGAATTCTCCTTGAAGATATATCAAAGATGATGGTTTCTCACTAAGATGGATATGCTGGATTTTGTAGTTTTTAGATCTTTTGGTTCACGGCTCTCGAGAAATTTACTGCTTGTAATTATGAATTCCTTAGGTGGCATGTGTTATTCATTTTGCTGCATCTTAAGTTTATATTAACAGTGGTTCTTGCTACTTTGGATGCTTATATTTACAGTTATTTAAAGCTTCTAAAATTGGCGAGCCCACCCCCGTTAGATTATTTCATGGCTAAAAAGCCCATAGGTACAAAAAAAACCCTAAATAGTGATGGTTTACATGAGTCGAAAGCCCTACAAAGTTGTGTCAGAATCAATCCACGGGCCTTTAATTTTTAATATTTTTATTTAAAAAATTAAAATGTAAAAGAAATTAATAATAGAAAAGATGATTTTAAATATATTTTATCTAATACAATATATAATAGTTTTACCTATCAATTTTCATCTTAACATTAATGTGAAATTCTATATTATAAATAGTTTATAAAATAAAATTATCACTCACATGATTTATTATTATTAAATAAATAAATGCTGAAATATTATTATAATTTTTCTTAGATTATGAAAAAAAATTTAGGATTTTATTTTTTTATAATAAAATTTAAGAATTTAATTACAAAATATTAACTGATATATAAAATGTTTTCACTCGCAGTGGTTTGGAGTTTTGGCCTTTTGGGTGCTTCGTGCCGTTGCTATGCTTACCTCTTGTCTTGCTGAAAACGCAACTCCGAGGCTTTCAAATACCAAATATAAACCTTTACAAGGCGAGTTCTTCAGTGTAAGGAATTTTTTTTTTTTTTTTGATAAACAAAACGGCTAATGAGCTCCAAAACAAAACAAAACAAAAGATGAAACTATCTAGGGAGTGCCAAAGCTCACTCCCTTCATACCGAAGTCAAATCACTAAGATGTAAATGTTGCATACCAAGTGGAGGATGACTAAAAAAACACTCAGCTAGCTCACCAGAATCTAAAATAAAGTTAGGTAACCAATCTGCACATGAGTTGTTTTCTTTGAAATTGTGATGGAGATAAACCTGTCACTCCTTTCCAAGCCACGTCTGTATACGAGAAACCAACTACACCTACACCACAATTGGTGAGCATAGTAATTGCCAACAACGAATCACTTTCTAAGATAATTTTCCTGTAACCCTTGCTTCAAGCCCTTTCCAAACCCTTCAGAATACCTTATAATTCAGCTTTAAAAGAAGAGCAGAAACTCAACTTATACAATACCCACAAGTTGCCACACCAGGATTACCACGGAAAGCTGTATATGTATTTACCTTCACAAACCCATCTTCAGGAAAGATTCAAGACACAAGGATGTTGCTAATAAGTAGCCACATATTTCATATATTGTTCAATTTTAATGGGTAATTTTTATAATCCCTTCAATATTTAATTGAATTATGTTAGAATTTTTCTCACATTGATCTGACTATAAAACGTTTAGCTTAGCTTTTATTTTTTTATTTTTTTTAAGGAAATACTTTTTTAAAATTTTCTCTAAATTCTATTATAATTTTTTCTTCTAAATAAGTTAATCCTAATATACACATAATCTTTAACAGTACTTTAAAGATGGGCAATTCTTACAAACTAAATTAAGCATCTAAAATTTTAAAATTTAAATACAATTTTATAAAATAAGCACGGCAAAATGTTGAATATGATAAACTATGATCTAACTTCAATTTTAGGTTAAATTATAATATAGATCCTTATTTTACTAAAAATATGATAATATAAATATTTAGAAACTTTATTTAAGTTTTTATATCTAATAATTTGTAATTATTATTTTTTTATTTTAATTTAATCCATTTTTAATATATTTATAATATATATATATATATATATATATATATATATATATATGTGTGTGTGGGCAGGTTATATTTACAAACTTTTCTTTTACAAACTACACTAAGTACGACCGGTCATATTTTAATCATTCAGTGTATACGACCGGTCGTACTTAGTGTAATTTGCAAAAAAAATTGTAAACAGATCATATTTCTCTCTCTATATATATATAGGATCAACTTACACCAGTGTGAGAATAATAAATCTTACATCAAATCTTAACCGTTGATTTCCGTGCATCTAATGGTTGAGATTTATTGAGAATTAAAAATTAATTAATGAGTGAGACCTAATAAATAAATATATATATATATATATATATATATATATATATATATATATATATATTTCAATGTATGTTTTTGTGGGTGAAAAAGTGGTTCTGATGCGTGAATAAGCTTCAATTCAGTCTACTTACTCAATGAGCTTTGTGGATTAGCGCTGAAAGCAATTTCCGCACAAAGTGAATTTTGTAGATAGAGTTGAGCTTTGAAGCTAGATCCAAGAAATTAGGATATTTTGACTGCTCTAAAGTTATTGATTTTCCGTTATTGTGCCCTTATCTGGTTGTTTTAATTCATTTAGGCTAAAGTAAATCAGGGTTTAATATTATTGACCTGAGATAAAAAAAAAATAGAGATGGTGTGGAATTCGGAAGGTGTTAGGAAAAAGTAAAAGGAATATATTTCAAACAAAGAAAATTTGGTAGTGGATATTTATATAGATGTCTTAATTGAGAACTTGCAAACATTTTTTTTTAGTAAGTGAACTTGCAAACATTTAGATTTGCTAGTACAAGAGATTAGAGATAATTTTTTCTTTGATATGTATAAAAATCTTGCAAAGATGGTAAAAAATCTATCTATAAATTTACAAAGATAATGGATAAGAAAAGTAAAAACTTGACCCGAGATAAATACATCAAGGATAAAAATAAAAATATTTTGATAAGAAATATAAAAGTTAAAGAAAGGTAGATAAACTATTTTAACAAGTTTTTTAATGGGGATGATAAAAAAAATGAGGTGGATTTGGAATACGCTTACGATGATTTGAATAGAAGATTTATGCACAGAATCAAATCGCATGAAATTAAGGAGACATTTAAGAAGATAAAGAAGAGTAATAAATCTGTGTCCTAATGACGTCCCTATTGAAATGTGGAGAGGTTTGAGAGACTTGTCAATAAATTAGTTGATAAATCTTTTCATAAGATTCTCCAAACTAATACGATGTGTAATGTATGAAGGAAAAATATGCTTACACCTATCTAAAAAAATAAGGGAGATATCCAAAATCGTTACAACTACACAGATATTAAGCTTCCGAGTAACTATACTGTTGCTTTCAGAATATTATCAAGACAAGCATTGAAGTGATAGAAGAAGTCAATATTAGCAGTGATGATACATGTTATCCGATACTTTTTTCTTTAAACATTTTTATTCAATTTCAGTCTGATTAGTTATTTACAAGATGAACATGGCATACGAGATCGCTTCCAAGTTGTAAACAGAAATGGTTGAGTTTCTCAGCATCCAAAAATCTGAAATTTATCCAGGGAAAAATGACCCAAGTTCACTTTTTCCTTTCCTTATTTTTTTTTTTATTTTTAGGGTATGGGGGAGATCAGTACTCAGTAATCCTAATTCCCAGCTTCTATATTTTTCATGTAAATGCAGGCCAGAATTGCAGCTGAACTCTATAATTCTTTATTCATTACCTGAAAAAATAAACCTTATTTGTTGGGGGAACAAAAATCCCCATACAGCTTACAATGCTGGTATTGTCTCACTAAGAATAGTGTTTTTTTGGTTTTGCTTAATATGTAGACAAAACAGCTCTTCAGTCAAAAGCTGTCTTGACTCTTGAATATGCTGATATAAGCATTTCTAAAATTAGCTATAATCCAAGTACACACTTACTCAGACCATCTGACTTCTCATTATCTTTTATAAGATGAGACCAACAAAGCAATTTTATGCAATAGCTGGGATGCAGTCTTGTCATCTTGATGGTTATGGGAGGTCCATTCCTGAAAATTATGAAGACTACCTGTGAAGTCTGTAAACAGACCATCAACTCCTATCTTGTTGATCCAGTAATCATACTCTATATACGGATCTTGACTGAAGTTGAAGTGCAAGTACGAGTTCTCATTTCGGTAAGTATATGGATGCACCTGCATCATTATTAGCCATTCATATTGTCATTTGTTTAGCTCTAAAACCATTCATGGAATACACTCAAATATATTAAAAATTAAAGTGGAGAAATGTCCAACAGATTCTCATGAAACATATATGACAATGAAATCAATGAATACATACATCCACACAATCTTGTGAGAATTATCAAATCCATGAAATCATATGAAAGAAAACAAGCTTTAAACAAGAAGTTTACCTGCAGGTTATGAGCATGTGCCCTGGCAACAAGATCAGTAGGAGTTTTGATATAATTATTTACCACAGGTACCACCGTGTCCTTCCAAGGTCCAATTCCCACAACATATTGCTTAATGTAGTCTAGGTATTTATCAGATGTGATTTCCCAATATGACTGCACATCATCGTTACAGTACTATTTTGTTAGGCTTTAGAATAGACAACTTATAATTGGAAAACAACAGTAGTAAAATGTAGGCAGTATTACATTAGTAAACAATCAGATAGTACATAAATCTGGGTGAGATCAAGGGATTAATCAAGGTACAGTCATGTAGGAATGGATAATCTCCTAGGGCAGGGGTTTTTCCAATTTCAATATATAATTTAAGGAAGCCAGCATTGAGCGTGCTGGCTAAGAGTGAAAGTGGAAAGCTGAAAAATAGAACAGTGAAAATTGACAAGGTATTTGGACAGAACATAAGTCTAGATATATTCTCCATTTTCATTCCTTCATTTATTTAACAATAATAAGAAAGAAAAGTGTTTACTATTCTCCTCCGTATAAAATGAGTATAAAGCTGCACTATTTGGACTACAATTTGTTTTCTCTTTGTAGTGTATGAATTTTTAATGTCTAAAATTATTATAATATCAATCATTACTTTCACAAGTATAACAAACTCCACTAAAAAAAATCCATTTTGTTCCAAGAACTTGCAGAGAGTACTGAAGTTCAATAATCCTAATGCAGCTTCAGAGAGGCTACACCAGGGGTAAAATGCATTACGCACCTGATTAGTGTCTTGTGTTGGAACAGTAATATCATCAATTAAGAAAATCTTGGGCAAGTCTGTTTGATTTGCTATATGCACAAGTGAAGTTGGAGCAAATGACTGAATAAATGCAGGTTGTTTTAACCAATCTTTTGACAGGTAGGAACCCTTGTATCCATATTTCTGAAGTATCTCCACAAACTTGTCCTCAAATCTCTTTCCGTCTGACCATTTCACCTGTTGATTGTATCAAATTAATGAACAGAAAGCACACACAACCTCTCAAAGAAATTGGCTAAAACATATTACTAATTAGAGTAAATTACACTCCCTTCCTTGGGAAAATGGTCAAATTACACTGTGCTCACCTTTATTTTGAAAAATTACAATCTCCTCCAAAGATGAAAATGTGCAGCACTTTAGTCCATTTAATTGTAAACGACCCTCATAATGGTCATAAACAATTATGAACAAGCCTCCTAGTTCCTCTCTCTGCAACTCTCAATGTCACAGGAACCTAATTTTAAGTACCTACTATCGACTTTGGGACTTTAGAAGATGAAACTAAGTTTGGAAGACCCCTACTATTGGTTTTAAAACTTCACCCAGAATTTTCATTTCATCTTATAAAATCCTATAATCGATAGTTGAGATTCAAAACTAGGCACTGATAACACTGCAAAGATAGAAAACCTGTCCCTAAGAGGCTTGTTAACATTAAAATAGACTAAAGTATACAACATTAATCTCTCAAGGAAGGCGAGTGTAATTTTCAAAATAGAGGGGATGGAAGATTTAAGGATCTGTCAAGACCAAGTTATCAAGCATGAAATTGTAAGATTTTTTGCATAAAGCATATTCTATCAGGTGATAAAAATACCTTTTTCATACCATTTTCCTCATTCAAAACTTCCAACAATATAATCTCACCTCATATAATAGTCATTAGCCTTAATTTAAAGTAAAGATGAGAGTTTATTTCATTGACTGTACAAGATACCACCAGCACTAATCATCAGATACGTACGTGCAATAAGAATGAAGGACTCTAATATATTCTTCCGGTAGATGAATGATATATCAATAGTTTTGCCTTTTGGAACAATTCATCTTTGTTGCTACAAGTTTTTTTCCACCCTCTCTCTGAACATTTAGTCAGTTATTGGATTCTAAGGAGAAATACTCACATGCTGATTAATAAATACTGGACTCTTTATCTCTGGATATATTCCAACAACTCTGGGTGCATCCAGTGCAATGGAAATGTACTCTTCGAAAGTGATGATTTGAAATTTTCCTAAAAGAGATTCCAAGTATAAGGTTATAGACTTACAGTTAGCTACTATTTAATGCGCCAAAATAATAATAGTTTCATGTAATAATCACAAGAGAAAAACAAGTCATCAGCAGACAGCTGGAAAAAAAAAAGTAGTTGCAACCTTCCTTGTGTGTGGTGTGTCTGTATATGTATGGAGGATAAAGATATCTGAATCAAATATTAAAATCTATCATAAATTGAAAAATTTATTGATAATGGTTTTAGAAGTACCATGTAGAGAACTCTGGCAACAGAATAGTTCACAATCAATGCACGAACAAGTTACAAAACGAAAGAAAACTACACCATAATAGAACGAGGAGCTACTAGGTGTAAGTAGGGACTAACCATTAAACTGTTGATCCCTGAATTTATACCTCTGATTCACCCTCAATGACTTTAATTCCTCTAATGTGAAATCAACTGCGAATATACAATTGAGTACAATTATTTTAGCAAATTAGATTATTTCAACAGGAACCAAATTTGTTTAGATGCCATAACGGACGTTAAACACCAATATAGAGCTTGAAACATAAGCAAACCTTCAGGAATACACACCACTAAAAACAATGAAAGTTGATATGTATTTCAAGCTTATGCATTTATGTCATAAGCAGTAGACAGGAGCAATCAGATTAACCTCCTAAAATATTTTGTGAAGGAAATACAAAGAATAGCAACAGTACCAGTAAAAAAGCCAGTGATGGTGTCCCCTTCGACTTCATATGTTCTTTTACGATTAGCAAACTCTTTGTGCTTTGCAATGTCAGTAATATCATCGAGGTTAACATCATGGAAACATATAAGAACACCATCTTTGGAAGATAAGATATCAGTTTCAATGAAGTCTGCACCTTCTTCAATAGCTCTCTACAAGAGATTCATTTTTAAAAAGCTTAAGCCAAAGATGAAAATGATTGTACCTTACAAAAGTTTATGCATAATTGTAGCACGATTGCATTTGATAACAAGAATCAATATTGGCAACCAACCATCTCACCCAACAACTCCAACTGATAAGTGAACACCCATTAATGGTTTTTATATTTTTCTAACACACCTCCTTACGCGAGGTTTGAAGCGTGGATGTTACACAGATCCATTTGGTTTTTCTAATTCTACCTTGTGCTAACTTAAGCCCATTTTTTTTTCTACTTTGTGCTTACTTAATTCCACTAGAAAGTGGGGAGCAGTAAAGATCGAACCCCGTGGTCATGGAGGCTTTGATACCATAATAAGCAATCATCTCGCCGAACAGCTTAAGCTGATAATTAACGACTCATCAATGGTTTTTATATAGCTCTGGTACCTTGTTAAGCAACATCTCACCCAACAATTTGAGCAGGTAAGTGAAGGCTCATCAACCGTTTTAATATTTCTCTAACAAATATGATAACCGAAGCTTTGATAAAAGGGAAAGGCTAACTTACTACCATTTTAACCTTACTATTCTTATTACCTGATTGGTTACTCTTGGATCAATTTGAAATAAAGTTAAAAAATGAGAAAAATTAGCTGCCATTTGATTTCAAATTGATCTAACATTCATCAATTAGATAGTAAGACTAAAATGATATTAAGTATAACCACCCCCTTGATAAAATGAATCTAAAAACTAATTAAAAAAAGCACTGAGCTATTCAGTTTCTGTAGGGTCAACGGATATAATTATATGTGCAGGATAGAGAACAGGGGCATATCAGGTAAACTTCCTATACTTTTTTTTTTGGTGCATATAATTTTGTTCACTGTTCAAATTAGATATAAAATAATAAGAAAGGAATGCAATTTTTCCAAAAGAGTTATGGCCTTACTCACCATGTATGCTGGACGAGTTTCTTCAGGAATCTCTCCATTTGAACCCCGATGTGCAATGTTATATGGGCGAAAAGTTTGTAGAGGTTGTTTACTTCCATCACCACCTTTGCTGGGAAGCGGATAGAGAGGCCTTGCAGTGCACCCAACAATGAGCAATAGAAATACAATAGGTGCAAAACCTGTTAACCTTAGAATTATTACACCAACTTAAAGAGATATTTAGCTTGAAACACTACAGGGAAAAACAATTATTTGCACACAAGCATGAAAAAACATACATCCCATTTTTATGCCTACTTTTTTAATTAGGAAGTGAAGCCTGATAAGATGCGCCAGCTATAAATATAGTACTGATGACTGATAACATCCCAGAAAGAAATTGAAGGAAATTGGTACGTCCAGTGATAAATGGCAAAGGCTCATTGATTAATTAAGAAGCAGTAATAGTTCCACCCAAAAAAAAAAAAAACTTCGATTCAGGAAAAAAGAGAAATCCTCACTCAGATCAATAGAAACAAAATATGAAAGAAGTGGATGCCAAAAACATACAAAAAAAGGTGAAGACAGAGAAACACAGATTCTTAAAAGTAGATAAGCCTTACAAGGCGAGGAAGCCATGGAGATGGTTGTGTTGTGTTGTGTCCCTAACCAAGTCCAATCTTGTCTGGTGCAATTTTTGAGTCTTCCTAGGAACGGTTATATACTAATTGATTACTATGATTATGTTAATAAATAATTGATCAGAGTCGCTCTCTTGCCTAGGATATTATAGTTATGGTTTCCGCGAATATTCCCCACATTTTGTGTTTCCTATTGTCAAACTATATTATTTTCCTTTCTTTCAATATCACAACCTAAAATTATATTACAATTTTATATTTAAAACTTCTTATATCGTGTTGTCAAAAACTCTAAGCCGAAGAATATTTGCTTAATTTTTTTTTGAATAATTACGGGGGCATTTGGTACAAGAAAATTTTTTATTTGTTCGAGAATCTCGATTTTTTAAAATATAATTTTTGCATTTAGTTTATGATAATATCCAAAAATTAAAAAATTTTAAAAATTCAGTTTGCCGAAAATTTTGAAGAATTCCGCGTATCAAACGCCTCCTAGTGAATTAGTATTGTAAACATAATGGACCAATATTTTTACAATCAAAAAAATTTATTATCAACTCATTATCAATTATCATTAGATCAATATTTTTTCTTTCTTCGTAAACTTTTAAATATTTTTTTTCTTTGATTCAATAATAATTAAATAGATAATAAATTGATAATAAATTTTTTTTATAATAAAAATATTCCTACTCGTAAACATAATAATTGAACTTGTATTTATGTAACTTTTGACTAACACTATTTCTCACTCATGTCCCAGCTCGCTCTGTAAGACACCGACACAATTTTTTCGGTGAAATCATGTTTAACAAATTTAATTATATTAATAATTATATAAACCATTAAATTTATTAAAATTTTTTGTGTGTGTATGAAATTGAATTTGTCGATTCTGTTTTTAACGAGAATTTAGGCATAATAATCACTACTAGTACTTGCTTTGCTTTGGGTGGACCATATGAATTATTAAAGCTTTGTGTTTAACATAAATGTATCCGTTGCGTTTTACGGAATACAGAAAAGAAAAAAAGGATCGAGTAGGTGGTTCAGTGCTCTTGAGTTTGGGTATTTGATATATAAATAGATAATCGATGCTATAATGGAATATTTATGTCTTTGACAATACGACACAGAATAATTTATTGGAGAGTTGAATGCCATAAAATTATTCACACCTAAAATTCTTCGCACCTCATCATTTATAATCCCGTTATTGCTGTAATGAACCTGTGTGAAATGAGATCCAAAATTTGACAATACGACACAGAATAATTTATTGGAGAGTTAAATGCCACAAAATTATTCAGACCTAAGAATTCTTCGCACCTCAGCATCAGGCTTGGCCAAGATTTTTTAATACTTATAATGAAATAAATCATTGAAGTAAATTTATGAATGTCTTTTTCAACAAGACTTTTATGTAATATAATAGGTGGCACGCCATTTTTCATCGTTTATCATGCCGTTATTGCTGTGATGATCCAATATGAAATGAGATCCAAGATTAATAATATGACAACATAATTTTTGGAGAGTTGAACACCATTAAAATTATTCAGACCTAAGAATCCTTGCACCTTAGCATGACAACATCAGGCTTGACCAAGATTTTGCAATACTTAATAATAAAATAAGAGGAAAAAGAAGTATCCTTTTAAATAACACAAGCTTGTGTCTTTTTAGGTGTTTTACACAAAATATGACCGGTCGTACTTTTTGTAAATCTAAAAAGTTACTTTTTTTTCTTTTTCAGATACTTTTTTTTCTTTCTCAATCTGAAAAGTTAATTTTTTTTCTTTCTGTCACGTCGCTATGTGTAAAGTGAAAAAAAGCAACTTTTCATATTTACATAAAATATGATCGGTCATACTTTGTGTAATTCACTAAAAGGACACAACTTATGTTCTTTAAAATAACACCCACTAAACCCTAAAATAAATCATTGAAGTAAATTTATCAATATCTTCCTCAACAATACTTCATAAATAAATCAGTCAAAGTCCAAAGTAGCATAACTAATTATAGATCGGCATAACTATCTAAAGGGGCGTTTGGTACACAGTATTCTCCCAAATTCTCGAGAAATTGAATTTTTTTAAATTTTTAATTTTCGAATATTATTATAAACTGAATGTAAAAATCATATTTATGAAAATCAAGATTTTCGGATAATTTTTTTTTTTCCTATTCCAAGCCTAATGTTGTGGCCTTCTCCAAGAGATGCCACTCCAAGAGAAGTCCAAAGTATCATGCCTTCTCCGATAATGTGCATCGTGGCCTTCTCCAAATACATAGGGGCTGGTAATTCACTCTCTCTGTTCAACCATATAAACTGATTGGTGGAATTGAACGAAGTTATAAAAGTAACTTACATTTAACAATTTGAAATATATAAAAAAAAGTTTTACTAATCTCATGACGTGGAAGAGTAATTTTCTCCTACCATAGATATAACCATAAATGAATCCCACTCACTTATAAAAAACAAAAAATAAATTATACAAAAATTGATGGATGTATAAAAAAGAAAACTACTCTCCAACGACATGAGAGTAGTTTTATTCATATAAAAAATATGTTTGAATTTTATTCAAAATGTATTAATAGTCAATTTATTTAACCAAATAAAACAGAATTTTAAAACAGTCATAATCAATTTGATTATAAGACTTAACCACACTAAGTATCCAATTTATTAGCAAACCTGTTCAACTGTACTCCGGTCTAGTTTTAACGACCCTAACACTAATTCGAAAGCTGGCAGTGACACTGAATTGAAGGATAACAAATTGGATAAACCTTTTTTTGAAGATAAGTAAGGATTCTTTGCTTCCTCTAGAAATTCTAAAAGGGGTGAGTGATAAAGGGAGGTCCATCTCATCCATTAATCTAAAATGAGTTAGAACAAAGAGTGATGTGTTTCATGGGATTAGCCACTTCCTTGCCACCAGCATGCATCACAAATTCTGCTGGAGAGAGGAAGCTGCCATGGCAGACACATACAATACACACTTGATCTCTCCTATAATTGTATAGAAGCCCTTCTATTCTCTTCCCATTGGGGCCATCTCCAGTAGTAGTCACGCTATGCATCTGATATGCCTCCAGCATATATATAAATTTAATCCAAAAAAAGAAAAAATCTTGATCAATCCCGGATAAAAAGGGCTAGAATAACTGATAATTTGATAAATCTCAATCAGAGATCACGCAACTGATTTCATTTTGCTTTTGTAGGAAAACAGGACAAAAAGAAGCCCAAGTTGAAGTTTCCAAGCTGAAGCCCCACGCTACTAGCGTGGAACTCACGCTAGTAGCGCCAGAATTAAATTTCATCCCGAGACATCCACGCTCACAGCGTAAAAACTCACGCTAGTTGCGCCAGACTTTCTTGCAACCCACGCTCACAGCGTGGGAACCACGCTAGTTGCGTGAACTTCCAGAACTGTGAACAAAACTCCCACGCTATTAGCGTGGGATCCACGCTAGTAGCGCCAAGCTCCTGTATCAAGAACAATACTCCCACGCTATTAGCGTGGGATTCACGCTAGTAGCGCGGGAGGCACGTGGTGATTTTTCAAGCTTATATCAAACTATATCAGAGGGAGATTGGACCAAGAGATATGATGAAGATTTGATCAAGATTTCTACACAAGGTCACAAACTCTATAAATAGAGACTCAGACCTCAGAGACAAACAATCTTTGGCTTGAGAGAATTTTTGGAGGCTCACGCTGGAGATCAGGATTCCGAAGGAGTTGAAGACTGAAGATCATTGATCCTTCTTCTTCTTCTCCTTCTTTTTCTTTATTGTTCTCATGAATTCTTTTTATTCTTTTAATTTGTTTAAGCCAGCTATGTCTGGCTAGTTTGTTTTTGTAGTTAGGATCACGAACCCGATGTAAATCCTTTATATTTTCTGTATTGATATTTTATAAGTTATTTAGATAGTTTATTTTTTTCTACCTGGTTTAATTTTTCATATCATGTTTAGAACTGATCACTCTAAATTATAGGGCTTTGAGGGTTAGGATTCACAATAGACATATTGGGGTTTTAGTCTGGACAAGGGTAGAATAACAATTTGTGTATGATCTAGACATAAGCTTACATAAATTGCAGACTCATAATTCATTTGCTTAATGCTTAATTCAAGAAGGATTACTAAGACATTAGGATTCTGATTGGGTTAAAGGGTTAAAATCACTAAGACATTAGGGTTCAACTATTTTATAGGGAAATAATGAATTGTCAGAACAAACGAAGTAATTGATTATAAAATACAATATAGGAATATAAGGGAGGATCGGAGGTGAAGTGCATCCAGGCTACATCATTTATACAAATTTCTATCAATATTTTATTACGTTCTTGATTAATTCTTGCATGTGTTCAAATTTAATTGTTATTAATTATCTGTTTTAAATTTAATTATTTTTAAATTTTGTTTTGAAATTCCAAGATCAATTACTTTCACAACTCAACCCAATTTTATTTTCCAACTTAAGGGGAATAGTTAAACTAGTACTTGGTGCATTAATCCTCGTGAGAACGATACTTTACTTATCACTTTATTACTTGAAACGAACGGTATACTTGCCGATTTCGCAACACCATCTCTCTCACAAACTCCATTGCATCACCTTTAAGATTGGGATTCACTTGTTTAAGCTTTTTGGCTGGACTCTCAAGATTAGTATCAAAGGGAAGGTGTGACATTTCCTTAAGCATTGCTTTTGGGGAAACCTTGTAATTATTTTCCTGCATGGGTGATGTATGGACGTTGGAACTAGCTCTTCCTTCAGTATAAACAACATCAGCAGACAATAGAGTTAAGTATCACCAACGAAAGAATAACCTGTAATATTATTATAATGTATCATGAGAAACGTTCAATCAAAATCCAAATGCAAGTAATTTCCAAGCTAAACTTACGTTGATGGATTTAACAAACTAGTAGAAATATACTTAGCTTTAATTATTGCTCTACTCCATCATATCTTAATTCACAAGTGCACATTCTACATGATTGATGAAGTAGAATAAACAATCATACAGAAGTTATCTCGACATTATAGCCAAATGAGAACCAGTGGCGGAGCGAGACCAAAAGTTTAGGTGGTGCCAAAAAATTTTAACATATCAAATTATGAAAATATTTATTGTAATTACACAAATTAATCTGGAAAAAAATTAATTATGAATTCTAGCATAGTGATTTAAATTATGTATTAAATAATGTCACATAACATTGAAAATTCAAATGAACAATTGTCAATAATTATATATCAAAGCAAACATATAAAAAGACACTAACTTTTCCAGTAAAAAAAAAACACAAGCACCTTCTTAAAAGCACAAAACACTAAACACATTTTTAATAGATATACAAATTGCAGAGGCAAGCGCCCAAGCCCCAAGCCAAGTAGCCAACCACAGCCATTGCTATTTCAGTCAAAGCCTCGTAGGAGCAAGCAAGTTGTGCAACAAGTTAGACGAAAAAAGGAGCAAGACACAAGGTTGTAAAAAATCTGATTGCAATTGTAAGTCACAAATTAGGGTTTTGAAAGTGATTTTAATTTATGGGTTAGGTAAAAGGGTCTGGGTATTGGGTTTTATTTTTCTGATTGAAAAACATAAATATAATTATATTTATTTAGGTGGTGCCAAATTATAAATTTAATCTTTGTTAATTATATATTTATATATAATAAATTAAAGAATTTAAAACAAGGCACCTACTGGCATAAGTGTGGCTACGCCACTATTGAGAACATATGTTCCTATTTATGTATTTACTTGCAATCAAGCCACCAGTGTTTCAGAAGTGAAAAATGTCTAAAGGAAAAACCTTTGCAAGGTTTTTTAAGCTTAAGGAAATGCAGTTCTCCAAACAGACCTATTTTGATGCAAAATTACCAATGGAAGCTATGAAGAAGTCATGTACAGAACCACCACCTAGATTCCCAAATTATGAATATTTTTGTTGAAAATGACTTATACTTCGCATTCTCGGACCGTAGAGGCCTGGTACGGTTGTAGGCCTCTGACTTATTGTATTTTATTTTTCTTAGTAGTTTGGGTTTGGGCACATGAATAGCTTTTGTTAGGATTTTTAAATCCTATTTATATTCCCCTTGACAACTAACTGACTTGTAACGAGTGTCGATAAGGAAAATATAGTACAAACAAGCTAGACATAGCCTACATTGGATGAACTAGGGTAAATTGTTGTGTCAATTTCTCTTCCCTTTCTCTTTTCAAATCAAGATCGTGTGTGTGATTGGGTCGATTCCAACAGTTTTAAATTAAATGCAAATATCTTTTGAGACAAATTAAGCGGGGAAATTAGTAAAATTGGAAAATGTTAAGTTTTTGTTTATGATCATTATAGAATAAAGAATTCGGATGGTGGTAATCAGTGCTAAAAGTGGCATCCATAAAATTGGGTTTTCATGTAACGAGAAAGTAAATGAACCTTGTTTTGGAGGATACGAAATCATCAATATTAGTCTCAAGTCTTGACAGTTTTGTCTAAGCAAATTTTGGTCTTGCAAGGTTTCCCCACACTATTTTAGTGTAAGAGTAATTGTTGCTTTAGGTATTGAGGCTGCCCCTCCCCATGATTGCTTTCCATTTGAGTAAACTAAGAAGTCCTATTTTTCAGGAGTTCCAATTTCCAACGAGGTTCACATTAGACAACCTTGGCAAAGATAAATCTTTCCATATACAATCTCAGGCAAAAACAAATCTTTCCCCATTTCATCCCTAAACAGAATAGTAAAAGAACTGAACTGATGTAAATAATTTGAAAATAAATTGGAGGGGGAAAAGAAAATAAAGAAGGCGAGGAAAATAGCATTCAAAAGAATGAAAAAAGTTTCATTTTTTTTAGCAAAATAAGAAAGTCTAAGACTTGAAGTGAAGGGAGGAGGGATAAGATAAGGTGCAAGGAAAGGGGGATTAGTTGGGATTCAAGTATAACCCTAGATCATAGATCAAAAGGTCTCTTAAAGAGACTTCTACCTGGGAATTTTATTTTTTTACAAAGCTCCTGTGTTCTCATGTCATATTAAGTAACATCTTCTGTGCCATAGACACAATAAATTGTGGGACCTACTACTTGTTAAAAAAGTAAAAGAAAATAACACAAATTTCAATACCTCACAACATGACCCTCTCTAACAACATGAGAAAATAATTTTTCTTTTTTTTAATCTTTTAAATGCTATTCAAACAGAAACACAAGGTTTTTTTTTATTCTAACATCCTACCACAATCAGCAAGAGTATTAAAGACTTCTATTAAGAGTAGAGCCGACAAAACGGGCTCGGCTCGGTGGGCCAACCCGACAAACGAGACGGACTAAGTTTTTCAACCCATCTCAAAAGCGGGGCGGGACGGGGTCATTTTTTGGCGGGTTGATGGCGGGCATAAGTGGTCCGAGGCGGGTCAGCATAAAATAGCTGGTGAGCCAACCCGCCCAATGGAACAGGGCAGGCTAAGTTTTTCAGCCCACTTTCAAAAGCGAAATGGGAAGGGCTGACTCATTTTTTGGCGGGTTGATGGCAGGGTGGGGCGGGCCGCCCACTTTGCCACCTCTAATTAAGAGTGAAGAAATTCTTAATTAATATATTTACAAATTTTTTATTTACAAACTCTTATAAACTACACTAAGTATGATCGGTGATACTTCAATCAAGAATGTATGATCGATCATACTTAATGTAATTTGTAAAAAAAAAATTATAAACGGATACTTTTATCTTAATGTACAATATCATATCAAACTCAATTGAGTAATAAACAACCAAAGCTTAACAAACAAACGAAAAAGAAATTACCCTCATGCAGTGAAACCGAAGAAGGATTTGCGAGCATGTTGAGTTTATCAACTGAGTGAGCAAGTTGCTAAGCGCCGGCTGGAAACGGCGGAGACACCGCAAGGGACTTGTCTGGTTCTGCTGGTGCCACCCTCCGCAGCAGAAACCTATTCCTAGTCTTCACTCTTCTCATTGTCTGCAAGTCCCCAAACCTAATCAGACCCTTCACAGCCTCTAGTGGCAGTGAGCAAGACCTATCCAGAGATGGAACAAAGGGAAGAACATTATCTGCTCCAGCCATTGTTAATGACCTTGTCAGCCACTTTTCCTCTGCATTTTGACCGCATGGTGAAAGCTTCAGAGTGAGGTCTATCTGCTCACACTTGTTGGGTAATTTGGTTTTGTTTGGTTTCCCAGCAAAAACAACACCCTGCAAAAGACATAAAAAAAATCTTGCTAGTTTAATATTACTTTCTACCATGAATAAGTCAATTTGATCAGCAGTTGTTGTTTTTTTCTTCTGGTTTATCACCTCCATTGAAAAAATCCTTGAACAGAACAACACCCTTGAAGAATGTATATCTCTGAAAAAAGAACATGAACAAACAAGTTAGACATAAAATTTGGATGAGTGGTGGTCACCTTAAAATGTTACAAAATCTACCATACCGGATGAAAATTGCACGAACTCCCTCCCCAAAAGGAAGAAGAGTACTGAGGATAAATTATAGAAGATAGCGCAAAAGAAAAGGTAAATAAAATAAGGGTTTAATTGAAGATAAATATCTCTTATTACATACACATAATATAATGTAGCCATTATTTATTAAAAAAAAAAATAATGATAGGACACTTTTTTATGTGAAAATATCATAAAATAGTTATTTCATATAGAATGAGATAACAATTTTTCGTAAAGTCAAAATCAGAATGCAAGCTCAAATTTTGTGGAACAAATGTCACATCCAGAAGTGTTAGTTTCACATCCAGAAGTGTTAGTTTTGAACTATAGGAAAAACAAAGAAGAGAGCTGAGAGGGCTTGGCAGGAACTATACATATGGTTCATTCCAAAGGGAAATACTACTCTCATTTTACATGAGGTAGTTATCTCATTTTCTATCACATCAAAAATCGCACCCCTTCTTTTTTTTTTTTCTTTTTTACTTTTTAATGGTGAACCCCACTTAAACTCTCTCTATAACATGAGATAATACTCTCATGTAACATAAGATTAATATTCCCCCATTCCAAAAGTAGCAAAAGATAAGGGAGTTGGAAAGAATTTTTAAAGAAGTGAAGGATACAAAGGGAAGCCCATTTTTCCAAAAATGGAAAAAGGACCACCTAAGAAAATAGGCCCGGATCACGCTTGGCGAAGAGTAACAAAGAGAGATAAAGATGGAGAGAATTTATTGTGGTCCGGGACCATCATTTTTTAGGTGGTCCCTTAGTGTAAATGGAAGGATAAAATTGAAAAAGAAGAAAAATAACAGGAGTAAAATGGGAAAGAAAAAATTAGTGTTGTTAGAAAGAACACCAAATTATTAGGTGATCCTGGAGCATATTAAATATTTCCATAAACATGAAGAAGTGGACCTGAGATGATTGAGACATTTCTTGTTCATGCTTTTAAATACAGAGTGCAATTTGACAATGCTTTTCGAAATTTCCACGTGTTAATTAGTAGGGAGAGAGGTTCATGTATCTCGGGGAGCCCATAAGTCTTTGTTTGGAAATTTAAAAAAATAGGAAGGAAAAGAATTCAAAAAAAAAGAAAAATAAAGGAAATAGTGACCAAAATGTCACTGTTCATCAACTTTTTTACCTAAATACCACGCGAACAGTCTTATTTCCCAATCTGTCACAGGGGCGAGTTCGCTACTCGGTGTAGCGAACTCGGTTTGCTGACGTGTCACGTTTTTAGTGGACACCAAGTTCGCTACATGGGGTAGCGAACTTGGTTTTATGTAGCGACCTTCAAACTTTTTTTTTTTAATTTGGTACTTGTTATCCACTAGAAATGTGACAAATCAGCAAACTGAGTTCGCTACACCGGGTAGCGAGCTTGCCCCGGTGGCAGATTGGGAAATAAGACTGTTCGCGTGGCATTTAGGTAAAAAAGTTGGTGAACAGTGGCATTTTGGTGACTATTCCAAAATAAAAGATATTTTTTTCTCTTATTTAAGAGTTAAAAATTCATCTCATATCCTTTAAATTTGAGAATCTTTGATATTAAAGGCTAGAAGTTTTGAGGGTTTTACAAAAAAAAGTTGATTAGTTTTCTTATTTTTTAAGGGTAATATTTTTCTTATGTTACGTAAAAAAAATATTATCTTCTATACTCACATTTTTCAAATAGAACCCACAAAAAAATTTCTCTAATTTTTTTCTCTCTTCTATTTATTGTTTGAGTAAGAGATAATACTTTTCTTATGCAACATAAAAAAAAATATTATTTTTTTTAAACTCATAAATAAAAGAAAGATATAAATAATTTTTTTTTCCTTACTTTCTTTCTTTCTCAATTATTACTCCCAAACATAACCTAAAACTCCTGTCACTGTCTTCTCCTACGAGGTTACTTGTTAATGAGCCTGAACGAGGGTAACAAGTTATTGTCAAAAGATGTTGAGGGTAATAAGGTCAAGTTCAATTGAGCCAAAGTTGAAGTGACAAATTTTTAGTGGGTTGACAAGAAGTTGTGGCTCAGAGTACACGTGAATTGTAGATGAACTTGTTTATAGATAGAGTACAGTTTTTTTTTTTTTAGGTAACTGATAAAAAAATATGGTCTTTATTCTTTTTCTTATAAAAAAAATATTCATATTAGTTTTTTTTAAGAATTAAATTGGATCTTTATTGAATTTCTGAGAAATTCTATTTTTAAAAAATTAAAATTATAGATGGACCAAAAATTAATTTTTTTTTGTAAGAGACAAAAATAAAGATCATCTTTTTTTTAGGGATCCAAATAAAATTTTAGTCCTTGTAGATTCGTGTAATAAACACTAGGAGAGTACCGAATTTCGTACTTTCCTTTTTCACAATCAGTAAATTTTTATACCATTTCAAAAGGAAACATCGGGGGCCGTTTGGTACGCGACATTTCGTAGAATTTTTGAGAAATTGAATTTTTTTAAATTTTTGAATATTATTGTAAACTAAATATAAAAATCATATTTTTGAAATTTGAGATTCTCGGACAAATAAAATTTTTTTCTATACCAAATACTTAAGTCCTAATAACTTGCCAGTTTGGGAAAAATGTACCAACTACGGTGGTTCTGAAAATTCACTCGTAATCAATTGCCTCTGACCAGGGTTGGGAGAATAATAGCTCCACCAAGACCCAAGCAACACAGAACTGTTGATGAGAAGGGAGGTTGATAATTTGAATTGACGGAACAAGATATGAATTGAACATGAATGTGAATATAAAATTAGGGTTTTACATTTATCAGACCCAAAAAAAAAATTCTTACATATACATTCAAGAAGAGATAATTTTCTAATGTGGTCCGGGACTAAATTAAAAAGTCATGATCTTTCGCAAATAATTCTCATTTTTTTCTTGTTTTTTTAACAAAATTCTCAATTTGTCCCCACTAAATAACACAAAGACCACCTACTCGTGGAGCATGGAATACCTCTTCCAATAATAGATAGAAAGTGAAAGGATAGAAGAGCAAAAAAATTATATGGATCCTATCTCTTGAATGTGTGTGTAAGACTTTTTTTTTAAAAAAATAAACAAAATTTAAATTTAAAAATATATCAAAAAAAATTATATGAATATGATTCGTGTATTTTATGATCATATAAATAATTTGCCAATTTTTTTTTGTTTTTTATTAATTTGCCAATTTTTAAGTATGTTGTTTGTTATATGAGTTGACAATCATATAATACTACTAACTAGTAAACCTCAAAATGTATAGTTTTTTTTTTTTTTTTTTGAATAACCAAAATGTATAGTTTATTATAAAGATTAACACATACAATACAACACAAATAACTTAACTTATAAAAATAATTAATGCGGGTATTTTCATATTTGCTTGTTGACTCATGATATTTATCAACACAAATATGATATAAATTTGAAAATAGATCAACTTCAATACTAGTTTTTCATGTCGTATCTTTGTGAATAAATTAGGTCAAAAATTGCCAAAATAAATAAATAAAATATTTTTTTTATCTTTTTAATGTGGCTAACTTATAATTTACTTTTAGTAATTTTTCAGAATAATCAAATTTTAAGTTTTTAGATTAAAGCCGTGTTAGGTTGAAGTCAAGTGGGCCAGATTAAGTTATGACGACGCGTGACAGGCAAATAATTGAGCTGAATGAAATGAAGATGGGAAGGGAGAAAGACGTGGATTTTTACTTTTCATAATTTTGCTTTTTTGACCGTGGCAACGAGGTGATAAACTTTTTTTTTTTTTTGATAACATAGGTGATAAACTTTCGACTTTGAATAATTTGACGTGCCATTACACCTATGCCATTAAACGAGGGTACTAGCATTACCCAAGAAAAAATTCTTGAGACATGAGTCAGAAAACTTCTTAGTTTAGCTGTATTTCCATGATTAATATGTGGGATATTATTTTTATGAGATAATTTATCTCATAAAAAAAAATTATAGATAAAACTAGTTAAGGAAAAGAGAAAGAAAGAAAACAAATAGACTTCACCTTTTTTTTGTGTTATATGAGATATTTTATCTCATACAAAATGAAAAATAATATTCTCTTAATTCTTGGCAGGTGTCTTCAAGATTTTGAGATTGCATATAAAATTGATAAATTTTGTTTACTTTTCTCATTTTAATATAAGATATTAATGTTTCTCATGTTATAAAAAATAATTGTATATCTCTTACATACATATAAAAAATTGCATGGCCCGTATAAAGCCATATGAAGAGAAATAAAGAAATCACGAGTCTTATACACTTTTTACTTTTATATATGTAGGAGATAAAATTATCTTGTATAATATGAAAAATATTAATCCCTTAAAGGAATATAGATTTTCTCTTCTTTAAGTTATAACTTTAAAATTTGAGAAATATTACTCTTCTTTTACATGAGATAATTTCTCTCATGTTCTTTTACTTCGCTTTTCGCACCCCACCTTTTTTTTTTCTTGTAATGGTGGGATCTACCTATTTTCTCTCTACAACATAAGATAAATTATCTTTTGTAAAAGAAGACTAATAAAGTCCTTAAAATATTTTGAAATATTGCGAGGGTATAAGAGTTAAATTTTAGTCTGAATTAATTTTGCGGAGTGTATGATTAGCATATCACATATTATATGTTTAATAGATTAAATTGTAAAAAGAATTGTAATATTTGTGTATGTTTAGATTAATTTATTAAAATCTCATTCAGAAATCTTTTAGAAAAGAAAAATGAAATTTTTACTAAAAATTAATCTAATACAAACATCAAATTCACTGTAAAGACGCAAAATTAATCAAACCAACAATGTATAATTTAAAATATTGGGTGCACCTTAGCGTCTAAATGTTAATGATGGAGAAAGAAATAGTTTTATTAATAAAAGTATAGAGCCACGTCATTAGCGTCTAAATTCATTAAAACAAACCTTTTTCATAAAAAGCTCTTCACAAAATATAAATGCTGCTTTAAGACTAAAATAATTATTTCATTATTTAAAAAAAACTTAAATATTAAAGGGATTTTTTTGTCATATAACATAATATAATGTGAAGAAAAAAAAATTGAAATTAAAACTGAAAATGAAAGCCGCACACAGTCTATTCTTCATTCTAGGGATTTCATCAATCGATTAAAACTAGATAACCAAACTAAAAAATCGATAATCAAATTAATCAAAAACCAAAAAACGGAAAGAAAGAAAGAAAAATTCGCATATTCTAATTGGATTGAATCATTTTTTTGATTTTGTTGGTGAAAATTGATCCAATATATTATGTGTTTATTATTTTTAAAAGTTTGTGACTTAGAATCTCGTTATTTTGTAGATTTTGAATCTTGGATGTTATTGATAACAAATTATGTTATTTTAGTTTTTTTATTGTCTATTAATTTATGTTAACACTTTATGAGTTTTAAGACTTATTAGTTATTTTAGTTTGAAGTCTTAAATTTTTATTTTGATATAAATAGTAATTTGTATGGTCGAAATTTTAGATTTTTAAAAAATTAAAATTAAACTGAATAAAATTAAATTTAATCGGATTGAATTTAAAAAAAATTCAAAATTAAATGAATGATTAAATAATTAAATCAAAAGAATTGAATCAAATATTTTTATTTTAAAACCGATCTATTTCGGATTACGAACACCCTAGCTCATGCAACCATTTCTAAATCTGGAGCAAATGGTGAGAGTTCCTAGGTCATCCTAGTTATTTTGTTGCAGATAAATACAACTACATTCCAACTCTATCCTCCTTGTAGCTTCCCCAAAGCTCGAGGGTTGCAATACTCTATATCGTAACTAAAACAGCCTAAAACCAAGTATGAACCTTTTTTTATATATAATTAGCGAACTTAATAGAATTGACTAGTTAACGCTCATCAATAATAGCTGTGAATTTGTCTTTAGCGTCAAAAAAAACAACTAGAGATAGAGAGAAATGATATGCCGTACATACCACAGGTGTCTCACAAAACTGAGTAATAACGGTGCTTTGTTCCAGATCACTAACGTGTTGAAGATAATATCTGGAAAAACAGTTAGGTAAACACGCACAAACGCATGGTATAGATAAGATAAATGAGATGTACAAATAGGAGATGAATATCTTAGTTCTAAAAACTCTCATCTTTGGGAAGCGGGGGATACCCTTAAGTAAAGGTGAGAGTGAGTTGGGATGTGTCAAACTTAATTCAAAAAGCTTTAAGTCTACCTGAATGAATTTTAATTTGATGTGCTCCAATAGCATAGTATGAATTTAACTATTAGCCTGACTCATTTACAAGAAATAAATGGTCTGGTCTGATTCGTTAGCCTGTTAATTTTTAACTTTCAAACAGAACATGAATTCACTTCACAAAATACTCAAATTTTGTTGTTAAAACAAAAATCACAATTTCAACGTTCAAACAAGATCAAGAATCAGAATAACAACTTATCACAATCTGTATTTAAATCACTTTCAGAAGCAAGATGCTTAAACTAAATAATATATATTTCATCAGATCCCACAAATCAATCTATACTATATAAATTGAAATAACTACATAAATTCAACAAATGCATCATAATGATTGTAGTAGCCAAAAATTTCTCATCATCTTCTCTCCTCTACAAATACAATTCCAAAGTTACATAAGTTGGCAAACAATTTGTAAATGTAGAAAAAAATTAAAAACAAAAAATCTTTTTATACCTTTTATTTTTTCTTCAAACCATTTTTTTACGTCACTCTCCACCTTATATTAAAGCTTGGAATATATCTTCAGCCAAGCTACAACGATATGCATCAAGAACTCTTCCTCCAATACTAATTGTTAATTCTGATGGTACTATAGAGTTGGTACAGATCTTATGTTACTCCTAAAGGTAGTATTGGTGGGGGATCAAACCTTGGTCCTTCCACCGCTTACTCAAACTCACATACACCAACTGAACTATTATCATTTGGTACTAATATGAATAATATTATTTTATTTAATTAAAATAAATAATGTGACATAAGTCAACTTGTAAGCTTATAAACCTATGACCTACTTTCTAAATAATTTTTTTTAAATGTCCGAGCCTGTTCTATTTGACTATATGTAATAGACTAAGTCTAACCTAATATAGGCTAGGCCGTAAACCCTTGTAGGCTGAGCTGGCCCACTTTCACCCGTAGCCTTAGGGTAGAGATTATGGTCTATTTAATTGTGTTATGTATTTTTTGTTAATAAAATACATATTTTATTTTATTTTAAAAGTTCAAAATTAAAACACATAACAAAAACAACTCAAATATGTTCTCTAAATTTGATTCTAAAAATTAAAAATAATTACAATTTTTAAAATTATTTTTACAAAACAGGTGTTATTGAATAAATCTTTTTATTTAATTTTTTTGAAAATCAAAAAACTTTTTTAAAATACAATTCAAACAGACCCTATAGCTTTGGTTTTTCGTAGATAACAATAATAATAATAAAATCTCAACTTCCTAGTAAATATGATATTTTTATTTGGTACAGAAAAGATTAGACCCTAATCCTTAGAGCTTACTGCAAATAGTACGCGTATCACGTAAGTGCGTGAGAGCAAGAGAAAAACTAATCTTGACCCTTGACCATCTATATATCATCCTCTCGTTTCAAACTATATATATTGAGTCAATGCAAAAATGCGGTAATAGTTATTTCATATCCAAAACATCTGAGCACAAGGAAAATGTGCACATAACATGACTAATTCGGACAAGTATTCTCACAGCTCATCAATAGGCTAAAACTCATTTCAGATTCAGAAAGAGAACATACACCAATACGGTTTAAGTACAAAATAGCAGCTCACTACAGACAAATTATTCTTCTACTTTCAAATTGCCATAAGGTCACCATAATTTCGCATAAGCACTATTGATCCTGCAAACAATCCCACAGCACGCAGCAATTTCTGCAAGGAAACAACAAAAAAGAGAGTCAACAAACATTCTAAAATAAATCAAGCTTCAAGATATAATCATTAATTAACATGAACAAATACCTATAAAAATTAAGTAAAAAAACACTAAACAGCCCATTAACCACACACAATCTTAGGAACGGCAATTCCTCTAAACAAACCTCATGAGTAACCTTATACAATACTCCTGGATAATCAATTTCTTGCGTTCAATTGGCTATGCTGTAACTTCCACAATAGTCACAAATCATGCACACTGTCATATGAGTTTCCAAAGCAAAACTGATCACAACCAATAATGTTTCACATAAGAGAACACCCGAATTCCAGTATGAAACTAAAAGACAACGACTTTATCACTAAGGTGCTGGCAATAAGAAGAGGATCAACGATCTCAATACGTATAAGTAACATAGCAGGAGGCTAAACTAAGTTTAACAATTTAAAAACAGGATATTCGAGTTTGATAAAAGAACTGAAACTTCTCCATATTACATTGATGAATAAAATGGCAATCCACTATTGCAGCAAGTAAAGGCTACCCATATCACAAGAAATAAATTTTCAAGCTTCTTCCTTCTCGCAATAAAACGACACAGTTAACTGTAGTTTAGAAAGGGGCTTGCGATTTTCATAAGAAAATTGTAAAAATTCAAAAAACAAATATTGGGGCTATTGCTCTCACTCTTACTGTTTCACCGAAAAAAAGAGGGGCAATTTGATCTGATGACATAACAAATCAAACTACGCACCGTAATGAATCAGACATTGTATATTGGGGGCGAATCGAATACAAGAGTACGGAAAGAGAGATTACCACATTGAAGGCCCATTTCTCTTCGTCATGGATTTGAGAATTCACGAAATCTTTGAGGTACTGAATCGAAATCACAGAGTCGGCCATTGATATGAGATGAAAAGCGAAAAGCACCAGAATGAGAGCTTCGAAATTTAGGGTTGGGGTTCTGGGTTTTGAAGACCACGATAAGGGTTTATATATTTTGCTGACTGGCACGTGCACACGTGCCAAAAAAGAACCTAAAAAAAAGCACATCACTTTTTTTTTCTTTTTTCTTTTTTCTTTTTCTTTTTTTTGGAGTTACTCAACCTTAATTATCTCTTTGAGACGAGTTGGCTCCCTCCGGTATCCCCACGAGCTTCGACTCTTTGAGCCGGCTATGGGACTAATCCGGAGTGCGGGGGAACAGTGATGGCTAAAGGTTCAGCCCCCTCCCCAAGAATACATTCAGCGGAAATCGAATACATATCCAACCTTTTTTCTTTTTCTTGCTGAAATATGAATATTTTTGTCTTTAATGTTTCCATCTGCAGATAAAAAAGAACCATGGTTGGCAATATTTTCTGTAATTAATTTTGGAGAGAGGTCTCGTTATTTTATCAATTTGATTTAGGGGTGTATTGGATTAGGATTTTAAAATATTTTTTTGAGATAAAAAATCTTATAGATTTTAAAAGATTATTTAGAATTGGAGGGACTTTAAAGACTTTTCCAAAAGAATTTTTTTACAATTAAGATTTCATAAGATTGGATTTTAAGGAGTGTATTGGATTGAGATTTCAAAAGATTTTATTGGATTATTTTTGGACAAAAAAATCCATTGGTATTCAATTATAATTTTAATGGATTAAAAAAAAGTCATGTGATATTCGATTAGGATTTTAACAAATTATTATCATCTACGATTAGAGTCCAAATCCGTTGGTATTCATTCAAGATTTTAAATAATGAAAAAACAATCCTGTGGTATTCAAAAATCTTATGATTTTAATGAATTTTCTATTGATGTGGATTTCGTGAGACTTTTTAGTAAGAAATACAAATAAAATGACTCTCTCACAATCTCACCCAAGGAAGCACGAACACTTGTAAAAACAGGAAGAGTCGGGTCCGACACACTCCGACACACTCCGACACGGCGACACGCTCCGACACGGTGTCGGACACGCTGTTGACTTTTTCCGACACGTTGACCATTTCGACACGCGAATTTGACCGTGTCCGACACAGTCAAATGGCATTTTCGTAATTTTTTTAATTTTTTTTTTAATTTTTTTTTTAAAGTTAAAATATATTAATAAAGCTTCCACCTGATCATATCAATTTTATCTTTTTGTCTTTTTTCCCCTTAAGTAGATAAGAGATCATCTCAGCATCATTGTTGTCAATTCCTATCACGCTCTTGTTGTTTCTTCTTCTCTCTGATCTCTCTCTAATATGATTTCATCTCTCTATCTGATATTAATCATATTATATCTCTCTCTCATACCAGTTCTTATTTTTTTTTATTAAAGCTTCCATCTTTATAACGTGTTGATGGGTATTATTAATTTAGTTTCATTTTTTTGTTAAATTATTTAATATTAAATGAAATATACACTATACAAATTAAAAATATTATTTAATATTAAAACGTGTCCCAACGTGTCGAAATCCATAATTTTTTAGGATTGACGTGTCGGAGTGTCGTGTCGTGTCGTGTCGTGTCACGTGTCGCGTGTCGTATCGGTGCTACATTCTCACCCTAACTCCTAGGATTTCTTGAGATTTCTCCATTGCAGTATTTTCATCTTCCTTTGGCAGGTTGACCTGCCCGAAATCGGGTTCCGCCATGGGAGCTTCGTCAAAATTCAAAAATAGTATAATTTTGACCGATTTTCATCACTCAAAAAACCCAGAAACAACGTACCAATGAGATTTTAATATAATCTATCTCAAAATAATATATTTTTTAGCTATTTTTGAGAAATTTTGGAAGTTTAAAAAATGATTTTTCAAGCTATGGGTCGCGATTTTTTTTTGTAACAAAATGTGTGATTTTTGTATTAAAAACAACATAAAACAGTGGAAAAATAACAGGGAAACTAAAACCCTCAAACCAATTTTCGGTTTACATCAACGAAAAATATCAATTTAAAGAAAGATTGAAACTTTCATAATATAAATCCTATATTTCGTAACAATACATTCATGAATGAAATTCCTTCACTATAACGATTTCAAACAATTTTTGTGTTAATAGATAACTAAAAACTTGTTTTTCAAAAGCTCTAAAACAATTTAAGGTTTCAATGTATCAATTGAAAAAAAATTGAATTTTTTTCTAAACTTTCATGTAATAAAACCCAGAAATTTAGATTCGTAATTTTTTTAGAATATTCAATGAAAATATGCATATGATATATGGTTAGAAAATTTTCATCACATTGAACAAAAACCCCAAGATTTTCAAGATCAATTGCAAAAAATTTCAAACGAAATTTTATCAAGAACTTGAGGTTCTATATGCAAATTTAGAATTATTTTAATAATTAAAAAAATTGGGTCTTATACATAGTTTTGATACCAAATGAAGAAGATTTTCAACCCATTGGTCAAATCCAAGAACATGAACGAGAAAATGTTAATGCATGGAGGACTAGTATAACTTTAGGTATGTGAAGAGCTGTTGCTTAGTAATTTTGAATGTTTATTAAAAATTATATTATATTTTACTGATTGAGAAAATTATATTAGGTTTTACTTTTTTTTATTAATTTCATTCCATTTGTTTGTTATTTTTTCATTGACTCTTGTAATTTTAAATGTTTATTAAAAATTCATATAGTTTTTTAAAATTTTATAAATTCATATTGTTCTTTCAAATATTATAAATTCTACTATTAAAGTGTTTACATGTTAAAAACTTAAAATTACAAACATAAGCACTTAGAAGCATTTGGCGGAGGATTTTTTTTTTTATTCTTGGGTGTGAAAGTAAATTTCTCAAAAATATTACCAAAAAATCATTTAATAGATCAAAATATTATTAAAAATGTTAACTTAAATTTACTGATTCTATGTTTAATTGATTATCAAATATTGCTGAGAATATGGTGTAGGACAACCCATCTTCCCGTATTTTCATATTCTTCAACTACTATCCTTTTGTGGATCATAGTTTTTCAGCCCAATCTGGAGTTCAATGGTCTCCACAAATTTATGATTTTTCTCATTGGAATCAACCATGATTCTTGAGATAGCTTCCTTTAAAGCATCATCACTCTGAAGCTTATTGCACAGTCAACAGTCAAAAACAGATTATAAAACGTAGGTTTTCAAGCGCATCATTTCACGGAACAATTTTCATTAACATCAGAAACACCATACGAATTAAATGCACCCAACCCAAATCATCAATGAAAAATGATGAATAACAAAACGCATAAACACGCTAAAATATGAGAACAGAGGGACAAATAGGAAACGAAAGTATAAACACCTTATATTTGAAACTTCGATGTTTTTAAATCAGCTGTGAAAAATAATTCTGCACAAAACAAGGAAACAGGAATGGTTACGAGCTGAGAAGGAAAAAAAGTCCAATAGCTGAAACTTCTGATGAGAGAAGGTACATGGAAGCTCGCAACTCACCGGAGCAACCATCAAACTTGTCTACGGAGGAAGGGGTATTTCTGTCCGACTAAGTTTGGAAAAAAATTTCACCGGTTGGAAATCCAAGAATATCACCCACCCTGTGGTATTCTTTGTTAGGAATCATCTTCATAATTTTAAATTTTGGAAATTTTACTTTTTTAATTTTTTTTTTCACAATCCTTATATCAATTATGAGTAAATAAAATTTTTAATGTCAGTTTTTCCGAATCTAAAAAAATTTCTTCTATCAAATATTCCTTAGAAAATTAGGATATTAAAATAGGAAACGGATCCTATAGAAATCTAGAATTACAGTTGTAATTTAATTATTGAATTTCTTGAGCATGTGTTTTTCTATTATTTACATAAAAACTTAAATTTAAAAATTGAGATTTTGTGCAGTTGAAAATTAAAAAGATCTCTCTCTCTCTTATCTAGTATGTTGCATAGAATAAGAGTTTACAGCTTCTGATCATGCATCAAGTGTTACCACTTCAATCATTTTTTTTAGCCAAAAAAGGACATAAAATCATAAGTCAATTCTTTCATATTTTTCGGCATTTGACCTTTTAAAAATAATATATTTAAATATTTCACACATAGTTTAAAAACTCGGTCCGACCATCAGCTCGGCCGAGGCCAAGGGTCACTTCGTGACCCGATTTTATACATTAAAAAATTAAATATATATCCTATATGAAAAATTCAAAAAAATCAAACCACCAATCATCAAATATTTAAAATATATTTAACATAATTCAACAAATTACATCCACAATTCCATATTACAAAAGCTAATCAAAGTATCAAACTATCAAAGTATAAAATACATATTCCAATGGAGTTAATGAAAAGTTATATTATCAAATTGAGGACCTCCTTGTCCTTCTCACATGCAACAACATGTGAAAGGAGATCTCCTACCAAAGAGAGAACGACGGAGGAGAGGCATGGGTGCAACGAATCAACGGTGGAGAAAGAAGAACCAACACGACAAAGGAGAGGGAGAGAAATAACCGAAGAGGATAGGAGGAACCATCACCACGGCGGAGGAAATCACCAGATCAAGGAGACTGAGTATATGCCTGGGAGAGAAGATCAGAAGAGAAGAATAATAATTCAGATTTCAGATCTAGTTCTAAATATAGACAATAACGAATTTTTATTTTATCCTATTCTTTGTTTTTTGTTTTTACACACTAAACGATGCGTTCAGTGACCTCCTCTGACCCCTTTGACTCGGGAGTCACGGGTTCAACCTGGACGTTTCGGGGTCTGAGGGCTCAACGTGCATGCATGGTCTAACTATTGATTCCAACCCTCAGAGAGGAGAGGTTAGTGACTCAGCGGAGCCGACGTCGAGATGAGGCAGGTTTTAAAACACCGATTTCACATTTTAAAATTAAAAATCAACAATTTTAATTTATTGAATAAATTAAAATAAGTTTCAATTACACTCTTCTAGTAGAGGATTTATGGGAATTATGGTTTCAAAATCTCGTACACAAAAGCTAGGAAGACCAAACAGAAAACGATAGTGAAAAATTTCAATGATTGGGATGAGTAGTATCGAAATGGTTGCATTACATGTCATTATTTGCTCCGGATTTTGTGTATGGGAATTGGGTTGACAATCAATTTCAAGTGTTTCATCACTTATTTCTGACGTTCAAATACTGTTGTGATGCTTTGAATGATCTCTTACAAGGAGGCCAAATAAAAAGTGATAGTGAAGGTTTTCGGTGATTATGATGAAATCATATGCATATTTGCCAAGCCACTAGAGTTGATATACTGATAAGGGATTTGGTAGTTTATATTAGATTATGTGTTCAATTATCAAATCATCGCATAAAAAGAGTGCATATTTATCAAGATTGTTGGATTAAAAATCATTATTTGCTCTTGGTTCAGTGTATCTAATACAAACAAGTGGTTTTGTGTATGGAAACCGGGTTCACAATCAATTTCAAGTGTTTCATTGCCTTTTTTGAACTTTAAAACAATGTTGCTATGTTTTCAAGTATTGTAAACCTCTAATTCAAGTTGATGACAACTACCTTTGTGATAAGTATTAGGAGATACTTTTGATTGCCATGACACTGGAAACAATTGCATCCTGCCTAATGCATTTTTTATTGTTGAAGCTGAGACTTTGGAGACTTGGTCATGGTTATTGGCTAACATAGATGCATGTGATCCAAAAGCAAGGTGTATGTTTTATTTTTTATCAACATCAAAGTATAAAGTAGCTAGCAGGTTATATTTATATATTTTTTGTTTATAAATTCTTATAAATTTAAGTATGTACTAAGAGTAGTACATGAGTTTGTTTATATACTACTCTTAGTATATAATTAAGTTTGTAAATAAAATTTTTATAAAGATAACATTTCTCAAGTATAAAATTGGCAGTTGCAAATAAAGCTCTTGGTTAAAAGCCTCTGGATATACACCACATGTACTACATTTGACCCATTGCCAATAATTTCAACCATAATTTCAAGAATGCGAAATTAAAGAAATATTTGTTGAAACTATATATTGTAAGAGTTTAAAAACAAATTTTTTGTAAATATAACTTTCCTTATAAAATTGGCATTTGCAAATAAAGCTCTTGGTTAATGGCCTTTGAATATGCATCACATGTACTGGATTCAACTCATTGCCAATAATTTCAATCATAATTTTAAGAATGCGAAATTAAAGAAATATTTGTTGAAGCTATATATTTCATTTATTGTTAAAGTTAAATTCACCAATGGTTTAAGTGTGTTATTATTAATTTATTGTTTCTTCTCATATATTTTTCCAATGATATAAAATTTGGACCGATTTTCAACTCGGCGTGGGTAATTGGTTGAACCGGTGAGTTATAAATTCAACCGGATCAACCGGATTTATATACAAAATAAATATAATAACAATATTTTGATTGATAAGCTATGTTAATGTGCACCCTTCATAATAATACTAACACAACTTTTATGTGATTATCAAATGATCACGGTCTAAATGAAAACAAAATCTTGCTAACAAAAATATGTTGCAATAAAGCTAATGCAGTGATATGATGTAATGATCTGTTGCTAAAGTCACAAGTCACAACCAACAAGAAGAGATCCATCATGTTATGCTGACTACCGTTAAAAGGATGAGCTTTGTTGGTCTTCCTTGATCTGGCCTCGTTTTGTAAGTACTAGTAGACAGCATATACGAAAAAATATTTCACCAATGTGAAGTGAAAATGTAATATATAGTAGTTATAGAGGCAAGTCAAACATCGTATTTCTTGAGGAATAGAGACGTTTGAAAGTAATTCAGCTACCATTACTGTATTAGGACACTTCTCAACTAACCATGTTGCAAGAGACATGTTCGTCTTTAAGGCAATTTGGACCGATTATGCAACCGGTTTACTGGATACCGAACTGAACCGTCGAGCCGGGGTTTTTTTCCCTTCCCATCAACAATTAAGAGTTGCTTGTGTTTTCGTGGCCAGCCCAAGTCAGAGGCGATTGATTACACGTATCAATAGGCAAGTTCGTCTACAATTGACGTGTACCCTGGAGCAAGAATTTCTCGTCTCCCACTAAAAAATTGTCACTATAGTCTATAACCTTGCCTCAATTGAAATTGACCTTAGTGCCCTCAACATCATTTGACAATTACTTGGTACCCTCGTACGGGGCTCATTAACAAGTACCCGAGTGACAGAGGACCAATTTTCAAGGAGCTGTTCCTTAGTGCCACAAGATACATGAACCTCTCTCCCCATTAATTAACACGTGGAAATTTCAAAATGCGTTGTCAAATTGCACTCTTTATTTATAACTTAAAAGCATGAACAACAAAATTCTCTATGATCTTCTCACTTCTCAATCATCTCAGGTCCACTTCTTCATCTTTATCATTCTTTCTTATTATCTGCCAAGCCCTCTCAGTCTCAGCTATCTTCTTTGTTTTTTCTATAGTTCAAAACTCACACTCCTGGATGTGATTTCTTTTGCTTTATCTTCTATATATAGTCCTCAGTACTCTTCTTCCTTTTGGGGAGGGAGTTCGTGCAATTTTCATCAGGTATGGTAGATTTTGTAACATTTTAAGGTGACCACCACTCATCCAACTTTTATGTCTAACTTGTTTGTGCATGTTCTTTTTTCAGAGATATACATTCTTCAAGGGTGTTGTTCTGTTCAAGGATTTCAATGGAGGTGACAAACCAGAAGAAAAAAAAAAACAACTGCTGATCAAATTGACTTATTCATGGTAGAAAGTAAAACTAAACTACCGTGATTTTTTTTATTTCTTTTGCAGGGTGTTGTTTTTGCTGGGAAACTAAACAAAACCAAATTACCCAACAAGTGTGAGCTGATAGACCTCACTCTGAAGCTTTCACCATGCGGTCAAAAAACAGAAGAAAAGTGGCTGATAAGGTCATTAACAATGGCTGGGGAGAAAGCCAATAGTACTGTGGTGGCAAATGGAGCAGATAATGTTCTTCCCTTTGTTCCATCTCTGGATAGGTCTTGCTCGCTGCCACTAAAGACTGAGAAGGGTCTGATTAGGTTTGGGGACTTACAGACAATGAGAAGAGTGAAGACTAGGAACAGGTTTCTGCTGCGCAGGGTGGCAGCAGTAGAGCCAGATAAGACCCTTGTGGTGTCTCCGCCGCCTCCAGCCGGCGCTCAGCAACTTGCTCACTCAGTTTATAAACTCAACACACTGGCAAATCCTTCTCGGGATTCATGGCATGATGGTAACTTCTTTTTCTTTTGTCTCTTGATCCTTTGGTTATTTATTGCACCTAAAGAGTGTGGCGAAACCTTGCAAGACCAAAATTTGTTTACACAAAACGGATATTTTTATCTTTCTATGTCATATCTGAATCAATTTTAAGTGTTAAGACCATTATTCATGATTTTATACCTACCAAAACAAGGTTCATTTACTTTCCCGTTACATGAAAACACAGTTTTATGGATGCTGCAATTAGCACTGATTACCACTATCTGAATTCTTTTATCTATAATGATCAGAAACATACTTAACGTTTACCAATTTTACATAATTTCCCTGCTAAATTTGTCTCAAAGATATTTGCATTTAATTTTAAACATTCATAATTTGGGAATCTGGGTGGTGGTTCTGTACATTACTTCTTCATAGCTTCCACAGGTAATTTTGCACCAAAACAGGTCTGTTTGGAGAAAATAGCTTCCTAAGCAACAAGATTCCCTTATGTTCATAAGCTTAGAAAACCTTGCAGAGTTTTTCCCTTAGAGTTTAGACAATTTTAACTCCTGAACAACTGCTGACTTGTTTACAAGTAAATACATAAGTTGGAACGGCGAAAGCACTCTGCTGGGCCGACACTGACACTGAGAGACGAAAGCTAGGGGAGCGAATGGGATTAGATACCCCAGTAGTCCTAGCCGTAAACGATGGATACTAGGCGCTGTGCGTATCGACCCGTGCAATGCTGTAGCTAACGCGTTAAGTATCCCGCCTGGGGAGTACGTTCGCAAGAATGAAACTCAAAGGAATTGACGGGGGCCCGCACAAGCGGTGGAGCATGTGGTTTAATTCGATGCAAAGCTGTTCTCATTTGGCTATGGCTATAATGCTGAGATAACTTCTGCATGATTGTCTCTCTTGATTGTTTCTTCTACCTCACAAATCATGTGGAATGTGCAATTGTGCATTCCAAGTATATTTCTACTAGTTTGTTAAATCCATCAACGTAAGTTTAGCTTGGGAAATGGAAATTACTTGCATTTGGATTTTGATTCAACGTTTCTCACGATACATTATAATAATATTACAGGTTATTCTTTTGTTGGTGATACTTAACTCTGTTGTCTGCTGATGTTGTTTATACTGAAGGAAGAGCTAGTTCCAACGTCCAGACATCACCCAAGAAGAAAAATAATTGCAAGCTTTCCCCAAAAGCAATGCTTAAGGAAATGTCAGAAAGGCCCTCTGATACTAAGCTTGAGAGTCCAGCCAAAAAGCTTAAACAAGTGAATCCCAATCTTAAAGGTGATGCAATGGAGTTTGTGAGAGAGATGCATAGCGTGACTACTACAGGAGATGGCCCCAGTGGGAAGAGAATAGAAGGGCTTCTGTACAATTATAGGAGAGATCAAGTGTGTATTGTGTGTGTCTGCCATGGCAGCTTCCTCTCTCCAGCAGAATTTGTGATGCATGCTGGTGGCAAGGAAGTGGCTAATCCCATGAAACACATCAGTCTTTGTTCTAACTCATTTTAGATTAATGGATGAGATGGACCTCCCTTTATCACTCACCCCTTTTAGAATTTCTAGAGGAAGCAAAGAATCCTTACTTATCTTATCTTATGGTTCAAGTAATGTGTTCCAGAAAATTTTCCTCAAAAAAAGGTTTTTCCTATTTGTGAACATACACACCAGTGTTATTTGCAAAGAAATTTAGTGTTAAACTTAGTGTGGTTTAGTCTTATAATCAAATTGATGATCAGACTATTTTGGATCAATTAAAAATCATGATTCATTTGGTTAGATATATTGACAATTTTGGTTCATAAAAAACTCATGATTCATACACGCCCGTTAAACCAGAGCTTCCAACGATGGTTTATATAAATCTTATTACTGAAATCACCCATCATTAGAGCAGCAAGAAGGATCAACTGAAAGGTGCAAAAGAGGGCATAAGGCCTAAAGCCCAAGTAGAAGCAATAGCTCCAAATCTCAAAATCCAATCAATGGCAATAAGCATAACTAAAACAATAAAAAGGTAAGAATGTAAGATATATAGGAATAGAAAGAGAATGTCATCGGTTCTCTATTACTGATGTATCTAATAATGTACATAAGAGTCCTCTACACCTTGGAGGAAAACAAGTTTGGTAATCTTATGGGTCTAAAGCACAACACCAGTCTAACACATACGTGACCTTCTTACCATAAGCTTTGCTTTTTCCTTTTGGTTCCTTTTGGCTTAACCGCAATGTTGGTTTCCAACTGTATTGTTGTCTTCGTGTCAGAAAAATGGTTTTGCTATGTCAGATTTTCTTTTCCACAATACTTCCTTTTCTTTTTTTTTCTTGAGAAATTATCAAATTTTTAATTTGATGGATTTGTATGCTAACATAATCTTTTATTGTTTATGTTAGAAATTGTTTCAGTATTCTAAATCCTAATCTTTTATACCCGTTTAAATACGGGTGTAATGTTTCTGTTTTTGCTGCAGAAAAATATTTCCTGCTACATTCATATAAAAGTGAATGAGTCTTATTACATTACAAAGAGAAAAAAGAGAAAATATTAGTGGGATACACTCATATTTATGTAAATGTGGCAAAAAAAAATTATTTGCAGTAAAAGCAAAATTATTTTTTCCTTTAAATAAAATTTAAATTATTTTTTTCTTCTACTCTTTTTAGGTTTTAATATACCTTATGAAAGCTAAGCATACATAGATGATCAGGTTAAAACGAAAAACGCATACATAGATAACAAGTCAATAATCAAGCATTATTGAAAAATATAAATCTCGAATATCACCATCTAAATTTGTATTTAATAATTTAATAATTTTATAATTTTATATGATATAAATAAAATCAAATTATAACATTTATTATAAAATTTTCATTCTTAAATGTATAATATTATTATTATATTATATGATTTTACTATTATCAATCAACTAAAATCAAATTCAAATTTTAACTATTATTAAATAACAAAGTTGTTTGTGGAAAAGAAAATATGGATTAGCAAAACCATTTTTCTGACACCAGGGCATCGATACAGTAGGAAACCAACATTATGCAGCACCGATACGACACGCGACACGTGACACGACACGACACTCCGACACGTCAATATTAAAAATTATAGATTTTGACACATTGGTACACGTTTTAATATTAAATAATATTTTTAATTTATATAGTGTATATTTCATTTAATATTTAATAATTTAACAAAAAAATGAAACTAAATTAATAATACCCATCAACACGTTATAAAGATGGAAGCTTTAATAAAAAATAAGAACGGAGATGAGAGAGATATAATATCATACAGAGAAATCAAATCATATTAGAGAGAGATCAGAGACAAAGAGATACAACAAAAGCGTGATAGAAATTGACAACAATGATGCTGAGATGATCTCTTATCTACTTAAGGGGAAAAAAGACTAAAAAATAAAATTGATATGATCAAGGTGGAAGCTTAGATTTTAATTTTTTTTAAAAATAATTTTTAAAAAAAAAAATTAAAAAAAAAATTACGAAAATGTCATTTGACCGTGTCGGACACGGTCAAATTCGCGTGTCGGAATGGTCAACGTGTCGGAAAAAGTTGACCGCGTGTCCGACACCGTGTCGGAGCGTGTCGCTGTGTCGGACACGACTCCCCTTGTTTTTACAAGTGTCCGTCCTTCCTTCGCTGTAATATAAAGCGAAAAGAAAAAAGCAAAGCTTATGACATGAAAGGCCACAACATCCATTTGTAGCAGCAGAGGAATACCCTTCATCTATTAGTCCTCTCCTCCGACTAAGAGAAGCTAAATAGGCATAGAAAATTGCTACTTTATTGCATAATGTGTTTGGTTTTTATGTTTTGAACTCATAATCATTGTTTGAATAGAAGTTTAAAAAATAGCTTTTCAATCCATGATTTGAGACTTTTCAAGTGGAATTCAAAATTCTTCATAGCGCATGGCAACTCACAAGCTACTTCTCATCAGTCACTAAAACTGTAGGTTTTAGAAAAGTCAGCGCAACAAAATCACTCTGACTTGGTTAGAAAAGTTTTTTGGAATCTGTCTTCTTGCTTCTATCATCTTGGATGATAATCACCCCCTAGTTTTACTTTTTCATATCTTATATTTTGGTAAATAATGTTTATTTTTTATTCAAGTTGTTTCTTAAATCTAAATTCATAATAAGAAAGAGGTAACTATATCTGATTTTTTAAACGTTAAAAGAAACAAAAGGCTAACTATGCTGTGAATTTACCTCTTGAATGCGGTACCTGTTTATTATGTTGCCAAAAAGTGATTTCATCCAATTTATTAACTATTGTTCGGATTTCCTAGCTAAGTCTATTAGTTTTCTCTTTTCTTTTTGTGCTCAGGCCCTCATTGTGGTCCAATAAAATGATAACGCTTCGTTGCAGGAGGAATGTGAGTTTATGAAAGTCACAAAAATCTAAAAACCAGTTTAACGGCACCATTAAAAGCATTCTTTCCAGGGCTCAAATATTTTCTTCCATATACTTAACCATGTGCACACTGCATATAACAATTACACCTCCCATAAGAGTGGAGCAGCCGAAACTGTAGAGCAAAGCAGAAAAAAGTTGTGTCACTATCAGCAGAGAGAAGCTTGGGGTTCACCCTATCAACAATAGAGAAACTGCAAGTCCTCTAAAAAGTAGAAGAATTTGGTGCCATCTGCAGCCACTAATGATATTTGACATTTTCCCTAGCTACAGCAAGAGTTCTTTGTTATCTGATTGAGGATTTTGTTTCCAGTGTTGCTCACTGTTTAGAATTTTATTTCTCACTATGTCATTATAACCCCATTACAGTATACCATGTCAACTAAAGTAGATAGATAAATAGAAACTGCTCAACTAGTCCTCTTATACTCACCTAGGCACATAGGTAAAAATCGTACATGGTTTCCATTAAATTTATGAGAAAAAGAAAAGGAACTCACATAGTTCCAATTTACACATAAAACATCCACAACAGAGATTCATGTTAAACAACTCAGTAGGAGGAACATTCTTGCTCTATATAGCTCAGATATATCTCAGCAAAATAGAATGAAGTGTATTCGTAACGAAAAAACAAAAAAAGATGTGACCGATCCAAAACACCTCCTGCAAGGGCTGATCAACCTATTGATCATTGCAATGATGAAAGCCAGAAACCTGAATTTCTGCCTAAACAATTGGAAAGGAAAGAGGTGTTTGTCTTCCTTTTCCTATACAAATATTATCACCCACCAGTCTCTATTGTTTTGTTTTTGTTAATGTTGTTCTATTCTTTCATTAACCAATATGCTCATGCTGAAGTTGATGGTGTAGAATTAAGGTTCCCCACACCTTGACGTCCACCCCTCCCACCTCCATTCTGACTTGGCCGTTGAGAACTTTCTCCCTTCTGTCCTGTTGAACCCTTAGGTCGCCCTGAGAACTCTCCTTGGTTTCTGAATTCATTTCTTCCATAACTCCGTCCACCACCGAACTTCCCACGTCCTCTGAAGCTCTCGCTTCGGAAACCACCTCTTCCTGAAGGATACCTCCCTCTCCCACTACCGCTGACTATAATAAGAAAAAAAGAGCATAATCAACATCTCTCTGATAACGTTGGTTTTATGCCCAGCAAATATAAATCATGTTTAGCTCAGAATAAGAGGGAAGAAATGAAAATATGTTGGCATACCTCGTGTAGTAGTTCTTTTTTCCTCAACAACAGCTTGTCGCTCACCAACAGTCATTGGTGAAGCCTGAAATTCATTTTAGCAAGATTTATTCCACGAAAAATTTAGACTTTTGGTGGGTCATGATATGCAATGATAGACAAATACAAAAGATAACATGAAGATGCTTCAAAATGAACTGAATCACTGGTAATTGGTGCAAATAAGAATTCAACACCCGCATATTCTCTAGTTATATAATCTAACAAAAAAAATCAAGTTAGTCTTTGCCAAACTTCTGGTTATGGCAAAACAGGTAGGTAAAACTAGACCTATAGGTTTTTATTCCTAAAAATAAATACCCCAAAGAAAAAACTTGACAAGTAATCAAGAACCCAAATGTTTTTTAAATTTGAATTGGTAATCCATATAGGGAAAGTACAAAGTCCAGAACATCCTAAAACCCAGTTGGTCCGATCTGTAGTCTATATCCAGTAAAACAGTAGAGCACAGTACCAAGCTACTTCCTGAAAACCTCAATAGAGTTCCTATCTGGGGTTCATGCTACCTTAAAGCATTTCTGCATAGGAAAAGCCAATGGCATCCATGGCTTCATATTACTAAGTTAGACAAGGTCAAAGTCATTTGGACCTGCCACTAAAATCCATAGGGCATAGAACCGTAATAGTGAACTGATATGTTATGTACTGCAATACAGCATTGTAGATGATTTCCTCATTATATGACAAAGTAACTGCATCTTTTTTACCAAAAAAACAAATGGAGTAGAAAAATGGATCATTAGTTGACTTGTTTCCCCTTCTCTGATTCTTCTAAAACAGGTAAAAAGAAATTGATGTGTAAGGCCAGCGGTGCTCTATATTAGGAAAAGTTGGGCGGTAAAGTGCCAACAAGAACAAAAGAAAAAAGACAAAAAAAGTGTGGCAGAGATGGGAATGCTGAGGTGGATGTGTGGACACACAAGATAAGTTCAGGAACAGATGTATCTGAGAGAAAGGTGAAGTGGCATTTACAAAGGAGAGGATGACAGAAACTTGCCTAAGGTAATATGGTCGGTCATGTGAGAAGACGACCAATGGAGGAAAACCTATTGAAAATTGGATCTTTGATAGAGCCCAAGGACGTCCATTGATCCATTTAGCCAAACCCATCTAGTGATATGGGTCCTTGTTTAATAAGTTTCTATTCAACAAAATGACAAGAAGACGGAAACATACTTTTCCTCAGAAACACACACATTCTATTTCTTACCAACTTTACAATGACAATGGCGATCTATTTTCCAATCAAACTAGATGCCTCCTAGTTCCAACTGAATTTTGTGAATACATTAATTACAAAGCAGAAGCCATTCCACTACTCATCCCCTTCCACATGGTATTGCTTAAGACCAATCATCACAACCATATTGCTACCATTAAAAACCTGCTCTGCTGCTGTCGTTACTCACCAGACTCCCCACCACTTACATAGCATTTTAGTCATGTCATTCACCACCATCCCACCACGATAATAGCCATTTCAAACTATTAAGTCATCAATACCATTATGTTGTCATAACCATCATAATCAACTTGTCAACAACCGACACCCCTCAATCACTCAACCATAACATTAGCTCCATGACTTCTATCTACTGAGTGCTGGTGCCACCACTAGTGCCACATCATCACCAATTACCATATTCTGAAAGCAAGCCGTTTCATCCACTTGCTGCCACTGCAGCTTCACTGCAACACTGCTTCCTAATCATTCTTCAGATTACCACAATACAAGCATCTAGCCAGCTTGAGACAACAGGAAACTAATGGGAAGGAATAGATTTTTTAAATTAAAGTTATTTAAGTTAAAGACACTAGGGGAGTATATTGGCTAAGGATAACTAGTGCTCCTGAAAGAAACATGATTACTCAAAAACCAAACAAAAAGACACTGCAAGCTAAAAGAAGCCTTAATTTCTAATGTTGAGTCAAATACCTGGTGCAACCAAAACCAAGCTTGAGTTGTTCTCATAGATAACATATCATACAGTGATATGTTAGAAGAAACAAACTATGGTATTTTGTCAAATAAATCAGTGACATGATCAAGAAGCAAAGAGATTGGGTATCTCAATCATAAACAGAGATATCTTCTCAAATGCTTTCCAACCATGAGACCTGCTTCCTTATTTCACACAATTACAACTTAAACACGCTCAATAAACAATCTAAGCAAGGTTACCTATAATAATAAATACAAAAAGTCTAAAACTAATCCCATTTCCAAAGTGCATTTATATATTGCTTTAATCAGATTTCCAGAAAGGCCTTCCAGTTTAGAAGCATACAAAATGTTTTATGTACAGAGGCTGCAGAACATATTCAACACCCAAAAGTTCCAGCACCAGAACTGCTCCTGTTAGAAGCTGGAACATAGGAACTACAGGCAAAATTGATCCAAGCTAATGCTAATCTGTACCACTACCAATCAACTGAAAGTATTCTAAAAGTTATCCAAACTTTACCTTAGTCTTATGGATGTCCACAAACAGATACTTCTTTCCTGGCTAAATATACAAACAGCAGTGCAAAACTATAAAATCAATAGTTCAAAAAAATAGCCTGTACCTCAAGTGCACTATGCATGGAACTCAATTCCTCAAATTCAACAAAGCCAAAACAGAATCCATGCTGCAAGAAGCCAAAAGTACAAAATAGCTCTTTAGCTTGCCTCAGATAATGCTTAGATTGTTTGGAAGTGCAGATAGTAATATCCACCGACCTTACTACTTCTAACTTGGATTCCATCATGCTTAATAGGACCAAATTTCTTAAAGACGTCTTCAAGTTGTTCAACTGTTGCATTATATGGCAAGTTCCGTATGTATATGGAGTGACCTTCAGCTGTTAAAAGGAAAGAGGAAGTTAATTGATTTTCAAACTAGAATTTAAGGCACCAGTACATATGAAGTTATAAACTCTATCAATTGATTTAGCCTCCTTTTCTCTTATGTATTTGTTTTAATCTCTTCCATTCACAAGACAAAATTAGATGAAACAGAATTTGAGGAGGATAATATGTGTCTAGATCACAGGAACGGTCTGAAAAAGAAAATAGCTGTTACGCGTGTCAACAAACATCAATATATACCTTCTTCATGAACATCGCTATTCCCAGGTGCACTGTCACTACTAGGAGCTAATGCCTCAGGCCCAGGAGTAGATTTGCCAGTAGCAGGCCACTGTTCACTGGATTTAGCAGATGCCACTCTTGCAGCTTGGCTGGGAACATAGACATGACCAGATGCTGTGTTGCTTTTCATTACCTTCATGTAAATGAAACCAATAAAGTCAATGAACGTAAAAGATCGGAAGAGTACAACAATGCAAAAAAATACATAAGGACAAACTCACAATTGATGCATATGATGTCTTTGGTGCATCATCCTGGACTGCAGAAGTTGAATCATGAATTGTAACCACATCATTCTGACTTAAATCAGTAGAGGGCTCAGCAACCTCTTCATCAATAACTGATCCTTCTTCCTCATTGTCCTGAGAATGATAAACTTCATCACCATTATTAAGATTCTCATCCTCTGCAAAAGTTGCAGGGTCTGCCTCAAGATGTTCGGGAGCATGTATATCCTCTAGAAACATGTAAGACACAATTAAAAATTGAGGTTTAAGAAAAACAAACAACTGTTGAGTACATATAAAAGGAGAAAAATCATGCTAACCTGATTCTGGCATGTGCACTGACTCAGCATTTTCATTGATGACATTTACTGAAGCAGAATTTAACTGCAGTGTGTCATTCTCCTCGATGTACCTGAAGACGTCATTTAAGACATAATAGCCTCTATCTTGTGGAGCCAGAAAGAATGTCTGGGAGAACTTCCTTTTCACATTATCCTTCCCAGTTAAGCATCCAGTTACTAAAACTATCACACCTTTCTCATATGACTCCTGAGAATCTGCAGTTTTTATTTCTGCTGTATAATCTTCATAATTCAGGGAAATAATCTTTTCATTGATTGCCTGATCCAAAAGTTATTTCCTTCTCATTAATGAATTGCAAATAAACCACAAGTAGGGTTAACAAATATAAGAGGTCAAAGTTACTACTAGTATCCACTAGTAAGGAAATTCTTCAGGAACCAAACCATTTATAGGAAGCTTCGTAGGGAGTACGAATGTTATAGTTACTGGACATGTTACATCACAAAAAGTATCTAACTAAGTATACCAATAAGTTTGAGACATCATGACTTTAGATCCAGAAAGAGGGCAAAACAGTCTCAGAAATTGTTAAGCTAAATGTATTCACAGAAAAACTAGTCAAGCGAAATGACAGAACTGTTTGAATAATCAATTGACCAAAAGGTAATCTGTCCTTCAATACTACTAATTTTGTGACAAAACAAAAATAGTGTTATCATCGAAGTTGCATCCTTTAGCCCTCCTATAGTTTTGTTCCAAAGAAGTCTCCTTGGTGATTTTCCATGTCAGTAGTCTCTTGGTTTCGTTTTGTTTGAAATGGGTGCTTTATCAAAAACTTCTGGACAATATCTGAAGTGTAATTATATCATCAGAATTTTATTTCAGAACAAACCTAACAGCCAAGTCCTTCTCCTATTAAGTATATAGTGATCCCATAAAAAATCACAGAAAACTCACCACTAAGTCCTCAAATTACCCTCAGAACACATATACTAGACTGCTATCACAAAACCAAGTCACAATTTTTTTTTTCATAAATCCTTCTTGCTATTAAACTCATACTTTTAGTTCAAAATTCAACTAAGAAACATCAATTCAGTAATTTTAAATCCCAAGCTACAAATCCATAACTGTTACACCATAAATCCATCAAGTGGTGACTTGATAGACACATTTCTAACTGTAAAGAACCAATTCAACCCAAAAGCTTAAGCTATTGGGTGAAGGCCTTTTTAATGGTTTATATTATTATCTAATACTAACGAGTCATTCTCTAGTAAAATACAGACTCAAATTATAAACAATGCAAAGATAAAATGCATAATATGTGACATGTTGGAAAGAAATATTTTTTGAAATGGTCACTAATACTCAATAACAATTTCATAGCATTGTGTCTCTTAGCATCTTTCACAATTAAAATAGTAAATTGGATAATTGTTCTAGAAAGGGTTGGATGTAGAAAATGTAAGCCTTTATCATCTGAGGAGTGAATTATACATGCATATCCTGGTAGACTTACTTTCGTAGTTGTCACAGTCGTCATCACACCATTGCTGTCTGATCTGGTCAAGAAACTTGATTCCTGATAAAATCTATGCACCAAGTTTGGGGATTGGTGCAGAATGTGATAATACTGCTCCACGAAGGCATTGCCAACAACTTGAGCACTATGAGTAGTGGCAGGGCTTGCTTCCTGCATTGCCATCTGCAAAAGAATTTACAATAATGTAAAGTAAAAGAAATCGTAATTAACCATGGATAAATTTTAGTCGTGGAAAGCAAGAGAAATATTTCATTTTTCCACCTTGCCATGCCCCACCCCTGTTGCAAATACCAAAAGAAATCGCATAACTGAACTAATTATATGTCATAACAAAGAACAAAACAAAGACTCAGTGTCTTGAAAACATAATTCAGGGTGAAAGCTATAGGAAAGCATTACATCAGAACCTACAAATAGAAGGAACAATGTAAATGTAGAGTGGAGAAATATGAAAATACGAAACTTCAAACTTGCTAATTGTCAAAGACGCAAATTCCTTAAACAATAACTTCATGGAGACCGCTTGCTAATGTCACCACATGTAGTTTCATCACTAAAGCAAATGACGAGGTAGACTGTTATCACTCATACACAAACGGGTCCAATGATCAGAACACCTAAATCACTTCCCAGTCCTTACTTCCCAGGTCAAGTGTGAGGACTATTGTAACAGTATCTCCGAGATAACATATAATAAAACAACCTAATCAAGTCGCAAAAGTAAAGCTAGAGAATATTATAGTCATACCTAGAAGAACAAAAAGAAAAATGATCAATCCAGAAACTTAACATTGGAACAGTTAAGTAATTTTACGCTGGAAAACCGGCAAATCACGAGAAGAATAAAATCCTAGTAAAACCCTTAACAAGATAACAACCTACATATGAAACATTCGAGCAGTAAAAGAAAAGAATTGTAAACTAAAACCAAAAAACTGTGAACTTAAAAGCCGCAAATCATGATAAGAAGAAAAACAAACTAGGAAAAATCCTCGCGTACATCCTTAAAGGGATAGATACTAGTCCTAAAAGACACAATATTAACAGATCAGACAGCAAGCAAGATGCAGAACAAAGCCATAAACGAAAACTAAGATATCCGACAATAATTATAAGAAACATGTTCGTGAGTACAAGCACGTGTGTACCTGCTTGGTTACAGACACGGTTTATAAAGCAGAGAGAGAGAGAGAGAGATCGACAGCGCAGAGTGTTTGGAGGGCGAAGGAAGTTAGAGAGAGAGAGAGCAAAGATTCTGAAGCTTAGTTTGTGTTCGGAGATCACAAGAGCCGATGACTCCCGCTATTTGCTTTTTCTATTTCTAAGATGCCTTATTATTATTATTATTGGAAATATAAGAATTATACCATAGAAATGAGATTTTTTATCTTGTAATTGTTTAAAAAATATGTACTAGAAGAAGAAAAAACATTTTATAGTTATAATTATGTGCTACACTTATAGCACATGGTTAAAAACGGTTGTAGGATGGGTCATCCTATTACCCTATTATTATTCTCTTTATGGTTCATTATTTTTTTTAATTTTTAATCAGTAATTTTTTTTTTTCTCACTGCAAAAGAAAATAGAAAATAAAAAAAATTCCCTTCGGTCAAACGACATGGTGGTTCGTAAAAGCTATTAAGCTAAAACAAACAATGCCTTTATCAATTGTCATCTCAGCTGAGTTAGTTGAAGTTTTCAAAAAGTAAATAAATCGTTTGACAGTTAAAAAAAAAATTTAATTTTTTTTTTTTTTTTTTTTTTTTGTGTTGTGCGTTTTTGATAATTGAAACACTAACAGAATTCTTTAATCATGAGTAACTTGACCATAGTTCTCTGAGTGGTCCTTTTTGATATTATTAATTTGCTACTACTTGAAAATTCAGTATAGCCATTGTATGCCTTGACGATCGACTAGTCGTGATCAGTGATCACAACGAAGTCTTGGCTTACGTGCCAACTAAGACTTAACATTTTGATTAACTTGTAATTAAAGTAGTGATGAAGTGAATCATTATTTAAAGGCACAAATGTGTTTACCGAAAAAAAAAACAAACAAAGGCACAAATGTAATACGAAAAAATAAAAAAAAAATGGTACAAATGATCCGGGGATGATTTGCATTTTACGTTTTTGAAAAATAAACGAGTTCTGTTAATTTGTTGTTAAGAAACTAATTCTTTATTTGATTTACTTTACTTCCGCTTGAGAATAAATTATAAATGAATTTCAGTTTATGTTTATATTAATTTATGGAAAAAATATTATCATTTTAAATAACATAATTTTATATTATTTTAAATAACATAATTTTATATTATTTTAAATGAAACAACCGTATTTTAGTGTATATTTAGTGTTTTTTATACGATTAAATACTTTTTTGGTCCTCAATAAAAAAATATAGAACTCATTTTAATTTTTTAGAAAAAAAATACTCATCTCAATCCTTTTTGAGGGACTAACATGAATCTTTTTTGAATTTTAAAAAGACTATAATCTCAAAAAACTAGAATTTCATTGGGATCATAAATCAATTTTTTTTCTAAAGATTAAAATAGATTTTATGTTTTTTTGTTGAGGAATCAAAAGAGAAGAGTATTTGCTCTTTTTATATTCTCTTATTCACAAAATCAAGAGGAGAGAGAAACAAAAATGATTGTGAAAGAGAGAGAGAATCTAAGAACCTATCAAAACACAATTGTTTCACTAAAAATGATACAAAATTTGTCACTTAAAATAATAAATATTTTTTCATTGATTTATTTTTAAAAAATAATAAATAAAAAACATATATAATATAAAGAGAGAGAAAATTTTGTCGATAATCATTTTATCATTTTAAAAGATAGTCATTTTAATTAAAAAGTAGTATTTTTTATTAAAAAAATTACTCACTTTCTTATATCTGATTTTTATTGTGTATTTCTTACTCTCAATAAATTAAAAAATAAATTCTATGTCCTTTAAGAGTAAAATACCAAATCCAAATATAAACGGATCGGTCTAAAAAAAAGTGTGCGGATCCGGATCCGGATCCGAGGCGGTTTCGGATTCAAATCAAGGGAAAGGAACAACGCGAGGGTGGTTGATCTGAACTGAACTCAGCTTGTGAAACCTGAAGTTTGTGGTAATCATCTAGAACCTTCGTTGAGTGGTGATGGCGAAACTGTTGCAGAGCCTGAAGCGGTTTATGAAGAAGCCATGGGAGTGGACGGGACCTCAATCGCACCCGGAGTACTTGTCGGCTTTGCCCGGAGCCCTTGAGTACCGGGTCTTCTGCCCCGCCACCCCGAAGGAAAACGCGATCGTTCCCACCTCCCTTCCCGAAACGGTGTACGATATCAAATACTACAGCCGCGACCAGCGCCGCAACCGCCCTCCGATTCGCCGCACCATTCTCAAGAAGGCCGATGTGGAGAAAATGATGAAGGAGCAGACCTTTGCCGTCTCCGACTTCCCTCCCGTTTACCTCAACTCCACCGTCGAGGAGGACGAGAATGCTCACGGCGGTGGCTACCAGAGTTAGGTCATGTTGCAATTCGGGTGTGTAAATCTTTCGTTTCCCTAGAACCATGTTGTTCAATTGAAATTGCATTTTGAATTAGGGATTAGTTAGTTTATAGCTTTCGAAAAATATTGCACTGGAAGCCAAACTTGATAAGAATTTACTCATTTCCTGATGCAGGATGAGTCAAAGTCCTTTTTTTTAAAAAATAAAATAAAAAATAAATAGGATTATTTCCTTCAACATTGCATTATTGGTCTTCGTCAGATATTAATAATGAAAGATTGCTTCATACGGCATAGGTGGTATGTATGAAGACTGAAGAGGAGAGCTAATTAGTGAATCATCTCTTATTAAGTGCACGGTAATTTGAAGATGAAGATAAAACAAATATTATCCTTGTCTCACTTTACTCTTATGATTATTTGTTATAATGCTGCAGAGATAATTGGTTTCTCTGAAGGGTTTGATTGAGTTATTCTGTAAATGGCAAGTAGTTTGAACTATGGTGGGTGAGGAATGTAGGTTACTAGTATAGTCAACTTCAAAATATTTTGGAGGCTCTGTGAATTAGTAATCAAACCAGAGAACAATAGTCTACAGGATCCTGGAAGTACCATTTTGTGGCCTGGTGTGCGAGTTATGGAGTTGAGCTTAATTCCAGCTTATCTTTCCTTCTTATATTTCAATATTTCTTAAAGGTCGAGCAAAGCTGTTAGTTTTGCCTATATTGTTCTTTTTTCCCAATGAGAGGGTTGTGATAGAAGTTGCCAATCCTTGTAAAACTTTTTGAATCTTTATTATATGGATCAACAATACGATTGCACTAATGCTTGTCCTTTACCCTTAAGTAGTGTGTTGTATAGCCTTAGCACAATATTAACTTGGCTATAGCAGCTATGTCAGCGCACAGATGTACTGCACAATATTAAGTATTAACTTTGGCACGCCAGTAATGATGGAGCTAGAAATAAAGATGGGTATTATTATATATAAGACTTGGAGAAATAATGCAGTTAATGTTCTAAGGAGAGATAGGGTCACATCCTTAAAATTTGTCATCGAACAAGAAACATTCAACACTATAACTTATAGGGGAGTGTGTAACTGTGTATGCACCGCACATAGGATTAAAGGAACAAGAAGAATGAGATTTCAGGAAGTTTGGAAGGGGTTAGTTCAAGAAATCCCATAGGAAAATAGTATTATTTTAGGAGGTGATTTGCCACGCTGGAAGAGACATAAGGGAGTACACAGAGTTACACCCCAAATGACAAGGTCTGTTGTGACCTGGCTGCGATAGCAGCAGCTTTGAGTTTTTGTGGAGTGGCATCATCGGCCTGAATTTTAGCTAGATAGCAGACAAATTGCAGTTGTGGTTGCTATGGTTAATGGACCATTAAACCCCTGCTTTTCCCTTTTTTTGTATACTATCCCTCATATTTTTAAGGTGATTTTTGAAATCCGTACATTTTCATTTTTCCCCATCAGAATGAAAATAGGGCTTGAAATCCTTCTTTCTTTGTAAAATGACGCACTAGGTTCCTTCTCTGTTCCTTTGCACCACCATCTCGGGCAGACAAAGCATTTTCTGGCAAAACCCTGCTTTTACAGCAGCCCAACACTTTTTCTGGCAGCTTCTAAACCTCTTTTGAGTCTGCTCCTTCTTCCAGACTCTTTCATACTCGCAGGTCTCTCCCCACACCCTTCCCCCCTTTTTTTTTTGCCGAAACTTCTTCCATGATTCCATCAAATGTTTATTTTCGCTGTGAAACACATCCTTTGTACATCCTCTGTTCTGTCTGTTTTTGCTGTTTTTTATTAATTGTAGCCCCTCTTTGGTGCAGCTATCGCATCTCCCCTCAGCCTTAGCTTCAGTCTCTTCTTGTTATTGACTTGTTAATATGCCTTAGGTTGATGGTGATTGTGTGTCTAGACCATGACTTTTTATACTGGTTGCCTTTCTACTATTGTATAATTTAATTCTTATTGGATGATATCCTTTTACTATACAAACGAAATTGTAAGATATCATTCTTGCAGTACTTGGATTTTGCTGCTAGATCTTATTAACTGTAGTACAGTTATAGTAGTCATATCTTTATGAAGATACACCTGCTATCTTACTTGTGTTTGAAGCTATTTTACAGAGGTTGTGTAACTATGTTTGTATCTAGCACTACGTATGTTTCCATGTTTGGATGCAATTTCAATTTATGGGGCCGATTTGCACACTGGATTACCTGGAATAAACGGGATGCTAGATTTTATAACTGCAGTGCATGTTGTCATAGCTTTATGAAGATACACCTGCTATCCTACCTGTGTTTCAAACAATTTCATGTTTGATAATAATTTCAATTTATGGGGCCAATTTGCACACTTTGATCAGCTACAAAGAACTACCTGGAACAAATGGGAGTCAGAATTTGCAGGACACTACATTTCTCTGGAATACTTTTTTTTTTTGTTCTCTGTTTATATTGTATGCTCTGCATTCCCCTCAGCTGCTCCTGGTGCTCAATTATGTCTAGTATTACCTGTTTTAGTGTTCAGAGAATTGTTTATGATAATAATCTATTCATTTGTTTGGCTTCAACCGTTCTAGTGACTATCTTTGACTGCCTGTCTTTGCTTGTCACCAGGTTCATGCTATCAGTGGATAACATTATTGGCCCAGTCAAAATTGTGTTTCTGTTACAGACGTGTAATGTCCGTCCATTTTAAAGAGGGTGTAAGCATGTTATATCAATAAAGGATTGCTGGCTGCAGTTAAGTTTAACTATTTGTTTACTTATTTGTGAACGTTGCATCATAAAGTAAATTGCCTCAATGACTTCATAATGGATAAATTGGATAATCCCCCCCGAAATTCCCTGTTAATTTGGATTATGAATGAAGCTTGTCGGCATGATTTCAAAGTTTCTTCAGGGCAGCTAGACGAGCATGCAGGCCAGCATCCATATTTTGGAAATGAAATCCATATATATTTTTACGCTTAATTCTTGTTAGATATAAACCATTTATAAGCTTTTACCTAACAACTTAGTTGGACAATCCAACTCTCATCCCTATCGTATCTGTGCCTATCTTTGGAAAGTTGGGGGGAGCCTTGGGGTTTGTCCTTTTTACCTAAGAACTTAAATTTTTGGAAAAAAATTGTTAAAAATTCTATGTTATCCTCGTTCTTTTAAACAAAAGTTGAAAAATCTAAGATCGAGGTGGGCTTATGTGGATTCTCGTGTGTGTTAGATTTAAAACTATTTATGAGCCTTTTTTCGACTAGAAGAAGACTTTTTCTTTGTTTCTTCCCTCCCCACTAAATTTGCTTTTGAACTACCAATTAACACGGCCAGACATGTTCTTTTTTAAACCCTAAACCCACGACACATGACCTCCGTGGTATAATGTAGTAACTTGTAATGAAATATTCTTATCTCTTTTTCCATTCCTCTGTACTCATCCCTTCGCGTAATAGCTTACAAAAAAAGAAGAGTGAGTAATAATTGAATTTTATTTCTATATTTTATTGAACCAAACACTGCATGACCCTCGTTTAAAAAAAATAAAAACTTTAAATTAGTGATTTAAAAATTGGAGTACCATCGTATTAGTTTTTTTGAAAAATTATCATGAAATTAATTTTTTAAAGATACAAAATAGTTATTAAATTTATGTTTTTATATCACAACTATAATTCTTTATAAAGATTAAAGTGATGACGTTTTAGATTTTTGAAAAATTATTTTAATAATAAAAAATATATGAAAGTGATGCAGAATTATGAGAAAAATAGACTTTCAAGAAAATGCAGAAGTTTTTTTGCTATATTATTATTCTCCAAAAGTTAAAAGTCCCCCTTCACATCTTTCTAACAAGCTTTTTTAATTAGGCAATACAGAAAATAAACAACAATAAAAGACCATCAATGGTCTTAAAAATTGATATAAAACAGAAATAATCATAAACCAAACATAAAGTCATGCAAAGTGAAACGTTTGCAATTATTAAAATTCATAAAAGGCCTTAAAACCCCTATAAATGACAATTATAATGACTTATGGTGACTCAAGTGCATCATCCTCCCCTACTAAGGGAAGATTCGTCCTCTAATCTGCACTGTCTTCATCTGCCATGTCACCTTCATCTTCCACACGGTATATAGACCAAACATAAAGTCATGCTTTGCACTTATTAAAATTCATAAAAGGCCTTAAAATCCCTCTAAGTGACAACTATAATGACTTATGGTGACTTAAGTGCATCATCCTCCCCTCCTAAGGGAAGATTCGCTGTCTTCATCTGCCAAAGATTCGTCCTTGAATCTACACTGTCTTCATCTGCCATGTCGCTTTCATCTTCGACACAGTATGGGGATAAATCTGCAACATTAAAAGTGTCAACCACATTATACTGCCCTAGTAACTCAACCTTATATGCATTGTCATTGATTTTCTCAAGGATTCTAAAAGGATAATCAGCTCAAGGTTGCAACTTCCAGTGTGCAAGTGAATCCATACCAGATCTCCTTCCTTGAAGATTTGTTGCTTCCTATGCTTGTCTACCCGTTGCTTGTATTCTTCATTCTATTTTTGAATTTGACTGTGAACTTGAGAGTGGACTTCCTTGATGTGCTTAACATGTTCCTCTACATCGAAGCTAAAGTATTTCTGAATTATGCATAGCTAATGTGCATTGACAGCTGTTAACAGAATCACCATCACCGTACCATTTCCCTATTCCACGTTTTGATGATCTGATTGACCAACTTCATAGTGCCTGGAAATGAGTGGAGAAAAGCCTTTAAAACAAGAGATGATTTGTATGAATGGATGGTGATGTCATTTAGGTTGAGTAATGCACTAAGCACCTTCATGCGACTAATGAACTAGGATTTTTGATCTTTCATTGGTCGATTTGTGGTAGTCTATTTTAATGATATTTAATTTATAGTTCATCTGTTGAACAACACTTGGTCCACTTGAGAAAAATGCTTGAAACATTGCATGAGCAGAAGCTGTTTGTTAACGTGAAGAAGTGCCACTTCCTCACTTTAGGCGTGAACTTTTTGGGTTACATTATCTCAAAAGATGGTATTTGATGCACCCGAGCTGGACTTTTTAATAATTGTTAATCATTTTCCTTTTTGTTATTCTTAGATTAGGTTAGAGTGTGCGTTAATTAGCATTATCTCTTTGATTAGTGTGCGTTAATTGGCGTTATCTTTTTGATTGCGCATGATTATAGTTATTTACTTTTTTTTTGTTATTTTTTTTTGCTTATTTAAGACTTGGATAACCTTATTGTTATTGTTATCTGGTTGTTTTTGGTTAAATAAAATTCAGAAAAGAGAAGTAGTTTTTGATTTCTCGCAATACTTGTGTTCAGAGTCTTTCTTTCTGTTTAGCCAATGAGGTACTACTTCGGCATTAGTATTCAGATGGATCCAGCAAAGGTTGAAGCAATTACAGGTTGGGAAACACCAACAAGCATTCATGAAGTCCGAAGTTTTCTTGGTTTAGCCAAGGAATTGGGGGCTTATTAATTAAAGATTTTAGCTTCATTTCAACACCAATTTCTTATTGTATTAAAGGAAACAATTTCAGATTTTAAAGGTTAAGGTAACTGAGGCCCCTACTATTTTACCTGATTTTTCTAATGCATTTAAAATGCTACTCTTCTGGAGTAGGAATTGGGGGTGTATTAAGCCAAAAGGGGAAGTCAATTGTATTTTTTAGTAAAAAGTTGAATGGAGCAAAGAGAAAGTATTCCAAAACAAGAAGTTTTTCTTCTATATTATTATTCTTCAAAAATCAAAAATCTCCCTTCATATCCTTTTAACAAGCCTTTTTAATCAAACAATACAGAAATAAACAACAATAAAGGACCATCAATGGTCTTAAAAATTGATACAAAACAAAAATAATCATAAACCAAATATAAAGTCATGCAAACTGAAACATATATAATTAACAGAAAAATATTTCTGCAGTTATTGCAGATAAGTTATTTGCATTTATTCTTAAAATGACGTCAACTTCATGATTTTCGTCCCAAAACGACGTCGTATTGGACTTACTGCAGATAACTTATCTGCAGTAACTGCAAAAAAAGCGAACCCCTATTAAAATTCATAAAAAGTCTTAAAACCCCTCTAAATTACAATTATGGTTTAATACTAAAAAAATTATTTAGGAGAACTAATAGGATCTTCAAGACTTTTGTTGAGAACAAGTGTAGTTATCTTTTCCCGTCATAGAGATGCTAGCTAGTATACGGAATAATTTAGATGCGGGGTGTTGAACCTAAGTTTTGAGCAACTCCCTAACCTTTATAGTATTAGTGGGTATTCAACTAGTTGAGCAATTGGTCTGTGTACAATGTTTACAAACTACCTAAGAACTTAGATATTGCTCGTTGCAGCTTATGATCTCAGAAATCAGAATTCCGAGTGTTTAGCATTTTTGTAATCCTTATCCCATCAAGACATATAGATGAATTTGAACAAGATGGATTTATCGTTGCGGTGGACGTAGTTTAGTAACCCGTCCAAGGGGTTTAGAACTTGTAAGAGGAAAAACACAATAAAAATTGGTTTTATGCTTAACTGTTGATGAAACATTTCTTTAGATGCAAGGGATAACTCAAAACTCGAAAGGGACAACAAAGCATCGTTGTCAGTCAAATAATGTATAACATGCCAGCTGATGTTAATTCTGTCTTGTCCCTATCCAGCTATAATTGTTCACTTAGAACTGCTCCAACTACACGAGAACGAAATAGCTAGAAGCCTTGGCTCATGGCCATTTATATTATCTTCTTATGTGATTTTATGCTAATGTGAAATTGGCCTTAGAGATTAAGGTTGTTCGATGTGCTTTGCTATACCCAACAAAAATGCAGCATATAGTGGCGTTTTTACATGGAAAGGAACGTCTGCAACATGTGATTGCTGTTCTTAGTTTAAGACAGTCGAAGAAAAAAAAAAAGTGGAGCCCCTAGATTTTCAGTAATTTCTTCCATAGGGAGCGTAAGCTTTGCATATTCTTTTTCCAATTGCATGCCACTTGATAGGACCACATCCATTATTGTTCTTCCTATCTTTTTTATATGATTATATATATATGATCTTTTATGCGCGCAGTATGTAATTGGTCTTTTTCAGAATCATGAATAGTCCCTTTTTCCCATTTCCCCTTCATTTTTTTAGGGATAAATAAAAGATTACTTTTCGTGTTTTAGATGACCATGAAAATTATATAGGACCCTGAAAACATTCTTGAGGGTTGTTCGTAATTAAGAAAAAAATTAATGCTCATTTTATTTAGGAGCTGTTTTGCTACACCAATGTTTAATGGTGGAATCACATAGGAATTACCTCAAATTTATGGGATAGGTTGTATTTATTAGGGGTGTTCGCGGTCTGGATTGGATCGGTTTTGGAAACAAAAATCATTCGATCCAATTCCTTCGGTTTGATCATATAATCATCCATTCGGTTTGAATTTTTTTTCAAATCCGATCCGATCCAATCCAATTTTTTTCGGTTTGGATTGGATCGGTTTTTGATTTTTTGAAAATCCTAAAATTTATTTCATTATTATTGTGCAAATAACATCTTTTGTATATTTTGACTTTGTAAAAAAAAAAATTGGAAATACAAAAGCATTAGTAAACTATAGTATAATTTTTTTTTGGGCTTTTTGGGCAATGAGATATGAATCTCTAAAAAGATAAAATTTTGTTGATGAGATGTGACTAGATTTTTTCTTAGGTTTAGTTGATGGGTTAATGGGTCTTGAGTTAAGAAATTTTTAGGCTATGATTAGGGAAAAACCCAAGTAGGTAGAGAGGAATTAATATATTGGATCGGTTTGGATTGGATCGGTTTTTATCAACCCATCCAAAAACTGATCCAATCCAATTAAAATTTGCGATTTTTTTTCGGTTTTTGATTTTTCGATTTTCGGTTTATTCGGTTATCGATTTTTAAGTTCGGTCACCGCGGTTTGAATCGGTTGATGAACAGCCCTAGTATTTATCACCATTTTTTCTCATTTGATGTTATTTTTTAATCGTTGATTTGATTTTGATCCAACAATAATAAGATTGGTAGTAAGAAGTGATAAGAAAAAAAGGTGATAAATATAATATCTCCCACCAAATTTATCAAACATTTATGTTAGATTTATATTCAAATTTAAAAGAAATGTAATGTAACATAAGTTCACCCCTCCATTCTTATTATTTCTCAAAGCACGAAGAAAATTTGAAGTGATTTTCGCATCTGACTACGTACTACTATATTGTTTTGCATAATTTTCAGGTTCCGCCATTAAATGTTTTCGTATAAGAGTGTATTTATCTGCGATATTTATTTTACTGTGTTGCGTACATTTAAAGGGTTTTTTTTGTTTGTTAACATACACTTGAAGTTTGGTATTATACAAATGTAACGTGACATGTATATTTTGAATGATTATTTCTATTTCATTATGAATACGATGCCTTTTTTAGGTTAATTTATTTTGAAGGCCCTTAAAGTTTCACTAAATTTTTAAGCAAATCATTATAATTTAAAATTATTTAACAGAGTCCTAGCTAACAATTCCTAGATATTTTTAAATAGGTCCCTAGCTACTCGCTAACAGTCATATATTAACTTTTGCTAAGCTATAGAAATTTATTTAAAATGTCAAATAAATTATAAAAAATATATTCAATAATGAAAAATTAATTTATGTTTTATATATATATATTCCTATAGTTCATCTTTTTTTTCCCGATAAACTCCTATAGTTCATCTTAATTTTTAAATAAATATTTATAATTAAGTAAAAAGTATTTGAGTCTTAACAATTAAAAAATAGTAAATAAAAAATATTTAAATTTTTTTAAAAGTACAAGGATCTTGTTCAAAACTTTAAATTATAGTATATATTTTATTTTAAAAGTTAATAAAAATATAGACATCTATAAAGTAATTTAACCTTTTTTATTATCATGATAAATACTCACACATGCATATAAGTACTAAGGTTTTATTTTATTTTTAAAAGAAATAAAATGAATGTTTCAAATCTAGATATCATTAAATTGAAAGTATGTATATATAAAAGTGTATGTATAGGAGATAAAATTATTTCTTATAACATAAAAAAATACTAATCTCTTTTCAATAACCGATATCGGTTTAACCCAGTTTATTTAAATATAATACTTAGAGCATAAGTTAGTAAAACCAAGAGAATAATTATTGCTCCACATTAAAATATCCAGATGATACGTTAGAATGTGGTAGAAATCCAAACCATAAGGTCAAATGAAATGGGACAGACTAGCATCAAAATTTGAGCTGTTCAGTTGACCTTCTAATTAATTGGACAGTAATACATAATGTTGGTTATTAATTTCCTCTGTAAACAGACATCGCAGCAATGGGGCCACATGACCAAAGCCGCTCCCTCCTTCTCAGTCACTTTCATTCACATGAAAACACACATAGAGGTTTGCAAAGCATACAGTCACTGCTAAAGAATGAATAGTGAAAAGAAGAGGGTGTCCTGCTACTCATGCACCCAACAGTTTCAACATATACTAGGTTGTATATTTGAATGGGTGGCAATTTTCCTTAGTTCTAACCATTTGCTTAATTTGCATTGATTTTATTTTGGGATCATGTTCCTGTTCTGTCTACATTTCCTGCTACCGCTTTTGCAGTTGTGGCACAGTGCAATAACTGCCTTGGCAGCAGATACTGAGAGACCCATAAAAAATATAATCATATAAAATTCAAAAGAATTTATAGTAAGATTTAATGATATCTTATCATATAGATGATTGGATAGGTTATATTTACAAACTCTTACAAATTACACTATTTTTTTCCGGGAGAATACAGTGTAATATATAAAAAAAATCCAAAAAAATTTATAAACGAATTCTTCCCCGTAGATGATATCTTAATTTAATTATTCTATGCAACCTTCCTTCTTCCGGCAAACGCATGAATATTCGTATGGCTCATTTTAAATTTATCACTTTTATTATTTCTCTTGTTATTATTGAATTAATTCAAAATTAATAATAGTTAACTTTTTTTAATCATTAATTTTAAATTAATTTAATAATAATCAAACAAGTAATACAAATAATAAACATAAAACTGTAATAAATATAACCTTTCCTAATTTATATAGATAAATTTCTAATCGCCAACCGACAATGAGAATTTGTAATTCACACAAAACCTCTCAAATTTTCTATTCTGAATACATTTATTAATTGCTTCATATCATGTTGCCAAATAGATGAGGTCTTACCGAAGTTGATGGTGATAGTATATATTCATTTATTAGAGAGTTATTTACTATTACTCAGTGGACAGCGTTGATTGTGATATGACATTTTCAATTGCATGGGAAAGAAAGAAATATCTATTGTATATTGTATCTTGTATCCACTGTTCACCGATGGTGCCAAACTTTGTCATATATACAAATAAATTAAAGCCAGCATGCAAGTTTACACAATATAGACTTATTAAATGTCAAATTCTTAGCTATTTAATTAACCATAATAGCATGCTAAGAATCAAATATTTTGAAGAGTTTAAAAAATTAACTTCAGACTCAAAAGATCATTTTGTCTCTTACCCCAAAACGCTAATATTTGGATAATAAAGGTTCAAGATTTAATAAAAAAGAGAGTTCAAGTTTGACTCGCATATTAACTTATTAATAAATGAGAATTACATAATAATTAGTTAATCTGTCTATATATATATATAATCAGAGAGTATATATTTTTAAATATAGTTTAAATTTTTAATTTATTTTTCCTTAAAAAATAATATATATTATTCTTAATTTCTTTTCTTTTAATTTTTAATTTTTAATTTTTTTAATATATATAGATATATATATTCTATTTTAATTTTTTAATCTTTCCTCCTAACTTTTATTCCTTTAAACTTTGAAATAAAAATATTTTAAATTGATTATATATTTTTTCAATTTTAAATTCTTTTTCTTTTCATCTATATTAATTAGATTTTACTTGTATTCATTATACACATATTCTTTATAATTCTAGATAAATTTTTTTTTAATATGTAAGTTTTATATATTTTGATAAAATTTAAAATACTCATATACAATGCACAGGATATGCACATATTAAAAAAAAACGTCAAAAAATAAAATCTTTTGAAAGCTTAAAAAGTTAGGTTCAGACTCAAAAATTCATTTTCTTTCTTACAAAATGCCAGTGTTTGGGTTAATAGAGGTTAAAGACGTAATTTTATCTAACTAGATACTACATATTAATTGTTATGAAGATGAGGTTCATATAAGAACCAAATTATATATGTGTAACATTTGAGTTATTATGGTATTTAAATTTTTTTATTCTAAGTAATATCTGAGTTATGAAATATCTATACTTGATTGACTCAAAATATTTATTGTGATTGACTGGCTGTGTAGTTTTCTCAAATAAGCTATGTATAATAATTTTTTGTTATTACAGTTAATTAAAACTAGATTTAAAGTTTCTAAAATTACTTTAAATAATTTTATTTAATGTTTACCAAAATACACATATAAAAATGTGTGGGACTCATACTTTTTTTTCTCTCTCTTCTCTTCACATCGGTCCACATGAATCCCCACATACTTTTATATGTGTATTTTGGTGAACATTAAATAAAATTATCTAAATTAACTTTAAAAACTTTAACCCTTAAAAATATAGTGTAGTATCCACTTGACTGTTGGGTATAGTTCAAATGAGTCCAAATAAGAGCTAGTAAGCAGAGGAAAAAATTACAAGAGGTCTAGGTCAATTAAGGTTAAATTGTTATAAACATCCGATGTTTGCCAAACTATCTTCCAGTTAATTAAGTTCATTACTTTTTATGTAATAACTTGTTGAGAGTAAGATAACCTTAGGCACATAAAACAAAAAAATCCTTAAGCAACAGACAAGGGTACGTCAAATAAAATAAGAATATTTCTAATCTTACCATCTTTATTTATATATCTCAAAAGACAAAGTTCTTTCTGTGTTTATGGGTTTGCTGAGTTGAAATTTAGGGTTCCTTATGCCCTATCATAATATCGTTGGTTTATATTTTTAAATTGCTCATGTATAATTAGGGTGCAGAAATGATTTTTCACCATAAAGTTATCGTTGGGAAGATTTTGGGGTTCACAGTGATTTAATCTACTTAGGGGGCGTTTGGTACATGAGATTTTGAGGGATTCTCGGGAAACTGAATTTTTTTAAATTTTAAATTTTTAGATATTATCGTAAACTGAATGCAAAATCATATTTTTGAAAATCAAGATTCCCGGACAAATAAAAATTTCTCCTGTACCAAACGCCCCTTAGGGTTTTAAATTGAAAATTATGTAAAGTAAGTTTAGCATTTGACCACCACACAACTGCAGTTGCCGTGTCCCGATGAACTTCTCAATTATTTCATAAAGATTTCCAATTTCTAGATATGCAGGCTTTTTCTCTCTTTTGGCAGACAACATTTTAACATTTCATAAAGATTACTACTTGTATACGACATATCAGTTGACATAGTTAATTTTAACGAATAACTAAGAAATATAGAAAAGAAGATTCATCAGTTTTTTCATTTTACAACTTTAGATACAACAGGACTAAAGAGCTAGGGTTCCTGTGATTACTAGATTTGTTCTCTTGAAACACGAGTGTGTCTTTTTTTTAATTTTTTTTAAGATTAAATCTTAATATTCTCTCCAAGTAAGAAATAATTGCCTGTTAGTTTTTGTTTCCCTCTTCTTGTTTGACAGGTTATTTGAATTTTGAAGTACTCTGAATATAAAGAGACATACATACAACACCTAATTCGATTTTTCTGGTGTTTGACTCATTGATTAACTAGAATATACATATTTATGGAGAAGTATAAGCATCTCAATATTGAGACAACATATTGTAGAATTAGATGAGTAATCAAATCTAAATATTGTTAGATATCTTGAAAATTATATACATATATAGACTCCAATTTATACCGTGCAAATCTCACTGGATGTGGTCCCTTTTTCCAGCTATAAGTTGATTGAATGCTTTTAAGAACCTAAGTTGGTCCCTCATCTACAGCACAGCTAGCTATATATCTCGTCTGATTACAGCTGATCAGTCTCCAATAGCATATACATCACAACTTTTGAAATGTTAAGATAATGTTTTTTTTTAATGTTAATTAATTTGATATATTGATATTAATAACTACAAAAATGATAATTTATTTTCATTTTATTTTCTATTTTTAAGAGTTTGCAAAGGAAATTATAAAAAAAAAAAAAAACTTGTTCTAACCTTTCCTAAAATGTATATATATATATATATATATATATATATATATATATATATATATATATATAACATTTTTTAATTATAAATAAAAATATCAACTCAAAAAAAAAAAAAAAAAAAAACTGCAGGTATAACTTATCTAGTTGAATTTCTTCGATAAAAATATATCTACTTATCTAGTTAAAAAAAAACTGTTAGCTTTCTGCAACTAGTTGCAAATATCTGTCATGACTATTGGTATATTTATAAAACTGTATATGTGTGTTTATATATAACATATTCTTGGGTTATAATTTTTGGCTCACTAAAATTAGCACATTCCCACATTAGTCCATATTTTGTCATCAAATTAGCCTTTTTTAAGATTAATATGTCATAATATTAGTCCTCGGAGATTTTAGTCACCAAATTTGTTTCTCAAACATCTAAACTGTTATAAATTCGTCTTTGTTTTTATAAAATATTAAAGTAATTAATAATATAAAAGGACAAATTTAATAACTATTTGGCTCACTAAAATTAGCACATTCCCACGTTAGTCCTTATTTTGTCATCAAATTAGTCTTTTTTAAAGATTAATATGTCATAATATTAGTCCTTGGAGATTTTAGTCACCAAATTTGTTTCTCAAACATCTATACTGTTATAATTTCGTCTTTGTTTTTATAAAATATTAAAGTGATAATATAAAAGGACATGCAAATTTAATAACTATTTTATATGTTTAAAGGATTAATTTGATAGTAAAATTCTTTAGATACTAAACGCATTAAAATGTGAGAAACTAATGTGATGAATATATATATATAAAGGAATAATGTCATGCAAAGCTATTCTTAATTATATTTGTATTGTAACACTCATTAATTAAGCAAGTGATTGTTCAGTAAATCAAAGAAGTTAGTACTTGCAATTTGGTTGGCGTGCCAGTTCACAAAGGATGACACATGATCAGAAGTCAACTTTTTGATTGTTTTGTTTTTTTCCTTTTAACATTTACACATGCAACATGATGCTGTAAAATTAATTTCAATATTTCCTTACAAATTTTCTAAATTCTATGCTAAATATATAATTCCTTTGTAGGGAAAAGTTGAAGTCCAAACTTGAGTTCATCTTCTCAACTAATTAACACTGAAGAGTTCATTTTAGATGAATTTTATGCTGTGTCTACATACTTCTGCTTCCTCCTCCATTTCTTCTCTTTTTTGGCTCTCGTGAGAAGCGGATAACAGTTGACAGGTAAGTTTTTTTCTGGCTCTTGTGCTCATCATGCTTCTAATTTTTTCAGTGAAATCCTAATTTATATGCACAATTTCTGACCATGGCGGTGCTTCTGGCTTCGATTTGGTTTCTTAACTATCAATTGACTGAACAGGATTTTCTTTGCCCTTATTTTGGAGCAACATAACTTCAGCTGTCATGTAGAATTAGAAAAACTGATTTGCGTGTAGAACTTCCACAACTTTTTCTTTCTAATAACCCTTATTTAATAATAACACAAAAATATTTAGCAAATATAACTTCTTGTTTTCATTGTTTAATTATCAGGGGTTTGTTTGAAGTGCAGGAGAAAAGAGGGTGATGGGTTAAGTAAGATGATGATTGAAAATTCAAGTAATAAAGGTCAACAAGCCAAGCAAGAGGGTGATAGCAGTAATATTATTGAGAAGTTCTCCAAGGCACCCTCTACCTCAAGACAATGGACATCATTCAGAAATCCAAGAATTGTGAGAGTCTCACGTTCTTTGGGAGGAAAAGATAGGCATAGCAAGGTTTGCACCATAAGGGGACTCAGGGACCGGCGCATTAGGCTGTCTGTGCCCACAGCAATTCAATTATATGATCTTCAAGATAGGCTTGGGCTCAGCCAACCAAGCAAGGTCATAGATTGGTTGCTTGAAGCCACAAAACTTGATATTGATAAGCTCCCACCACTTCATATTCCTCAGGGTTTTGCTCAATTTCATCAACAAACCCTACTGCCTCATCATCATGAGTCAGGTACTACTCTATCCTCTCTTGGAGGCTTTTATGATGCTAATTCCCCATTTATGAAGGATAGGGGAAATCAAAACCTCATGGGAAATAGACTAAAAGGTAAGGAAGCTGCAAGTGTGTCCATCTCCAAAGAAGATGAACAAGAAAATCCAGATGGAATTGGTGGTTATAATAGGCAGAATTCAGCTCATAAGATCTTCCCCATTGGAAATAGCTCTTCTTTATCTGGGTTTCTAAACAATGTCATGACATTCAACTCTTACAATTCTCAGCCTTCAAGTTTATCTTTGTCCCAATTTGGAAGCCATGGATTATTTCCTTCCCAGGTAGATTCTGATCCAAGTAGTGGCAGTGCAGTGCAGTTTTCATCTTCTTTGCCTGTACCATTTGGTTCCCAATTACTTTTTTGTCCTTCTTCTCCTTCACTTTTTACTCCACATGCTCCATTTATGGTCAACTCAGAGGAAAGTGATCCAAGACAATTCAACCATATTCAGATCTTGAACTCAAGTTCTCAAGGAGTGTCTCATCCACCTCTTAGACGCCTTCCAACTCCATTTAGTTCCAGGCTTCTTGATTCAGATAAGGGTAATACTCGTTCTTGAAGCTCCTCTTCGTACTCCTTTTCTTGATGATGTCACTTTTGTTGATTGTATGCCTGCAAAGGATGTGAACAAGGCTTAGAGGGTATTCTTCAAAGAAATTAATCTAGATAATAAAGCACATAATTTACATTTTTCACACTCAGCGTGAAGATGAATAATTATGTAAGTATTACGGAAAGTATTAGTCTCATGCATGTTTCGTGCATAAATTATTAAGAAAAAATTGTGTGCACAATACATGCACAATATGGATGCTTTCCCTAATAATAAGTGTGACAATGCTGTACATATGGAATAATTGTGTTTAAATTAATCCTTGTGATTGTAGCTATAAATACATTGTTGACAAACCATTATGATTATGAATTAGAATAAATCAATCTAAAGTAGTATTCATGTGTTTAATGTGTTTATCTTCATATATAATCAATTTATTAATTGTATGTTAAATTAAGCATACTATTTTTTAGTACATACATGCACGTTTACCAGAGTCCAAACAAGCAATTTGACCAAGTCTTACCTATGCTTTGCTAGAATTTAGTGTTATTGCAAACTCAGATAGTCAGCATTTTAGTTAAGCTTGACATAAAGGAAATGTAGGATAATATGATTGATATCTGAAAGCAGAGATTGATAAGTAAGTAGTTAATACATTTATGTATATTTACATTTTTATCATTTACATTTTTATCAGTTGCATTATATAGAGAAACACAATATGGAAATTAGTTTCTTTTGTTAGATAAACTTCTGAGTACTCTAGTTAGAGGTACTATCAAGTCAGAATTTTGTTTTCTAAAGGAAAATACACTTTGAAATATTCTGCAAATTGAGAATGACAAGTTTGATTTCCCACATATGCATATATGTTATAGGTTTTGTCTTGCAAGTGTGGAATGGTTGGTTTGCTTGTTATTTTATCGTAAATCTATTCTACGTACTGGTCAATACATGGTTCTTTTGTTTTTACTACTTGTAAATGACTAAATGGCACTATATGGCGGAGGCTTTTTGACAGTTTTGATGCAAAATCCAAGATATATTAACAGATTAATTCTTTTGATAAATTATTTATAAAAAAAAATTGATAGATGAAATTAGTTTAGATGAAATTATTTATAAATTCAGTGCGAGTGAAACATGCATAGGAAGTGTGCGCGTTTAAATCACACATCACCTCATGTGTAATTTGTTCAAAAACCAAAAAACATCTATCATACGTATTGTGTTCTGCAAGACATACATGGAGTGCATGTGCGATTTGAACACATACGGCCAGGATGCGTGTCTTACATTACACTGATTTTTGCAAAAATTGCGAATGGCGGTGATGTGCGACTTAAACATGTACATTTTTCATGTGTGTTTCACTATAAATAGTTTGTTGTCAAAAGAATGAAACCGATGATATGTTTGTGTTTTTACTTCAACAGGATCAAAAATCCAAGGTTAAATAATGTGTCTTATTCGGACAGATCTAGATGAAGATTTTAAGCCAAGTAAACTCCTGGAGTCCATGACTTTCTCAAACTCTAGTAGGAATCACGTATGATTAAACATTATAGAAGTTTCACGTAGCATATATAACTAGCTAGCATGATAATTAACATGCAAATAGGAAATATGCATTGTGATCGACTGTTTAATTAACGGAGAACATCTTTCGAATATATATAGTAACCTAAATTAAATTAATCAATTTTCTGAAACCCCACATTAAACAAACATGCTGAATATCTAACTAAAAAAAGTGATTCAGAGATCCAAATTTCTATTGTCGACTTTGTTCGTGATATCAATTGTTTTGTCCTGGCAAGCAGCTGAGAGGTAATTGTTGCCACTGCAAGTTGTGAATCTTGTGATCATGGAGTCACAGGACAAAAACATGATGATTACTTTACCATTTAACCAAAACTCACTCTCTACTCTATGTACTAAATGTTCAATTATGATGGAAAGAAAATTTAAAACTGACAATGTACGATGAAATTAGATGCAAACTTAGAAATAACTTTTGGAGCTTGATAAATGACTTCTTGGATAATCTCTCTCATCCATGCATGCCATATGACACAAACATGATAGAGTTAAAAGAAAATGAAAAAAGGCTAATGAAAATGCAACTAAATGCAACCCCTCTATAATATATTACTAAAAAAACAACTATAATAAACTCTTAAAATTAAAAAAAAAAAGAAGATAGATCATGAGTAAGCCTAAAGATATATATAACTTTCTCCAGTATAGTGCATAGGCAATAAACCTCATCCACGCGCGTTTATCTTTGTATCATTTTTAGCATTATATTGATGAATTCATGGAGCTGATGAATGAATTAATTCCCTCTATACAAAGTGAGAAAATGTTTTTGAATCTATGGTTCTTCTGACCATGAAAATGAAGCAACATAAAATCACAAGCTTGTAAGCAGTCTGTGTTGCCAGTAGACAATAATATATCACAGGATCCAAGGTAAATTAAAGGAGACCCAGTTGTTGCTGCAATTTGACTTTTTTAAGGGTCCTTTAAAGGCGGCAGCAAAAAGAAAAATGAATAAAAGTTTTATTTGCCAGTGGTCCAGGTTCTAAGGTTTTAAAACTAAGAAAGAAAATAAGACAAAAATTAAGACAAGACAGCTACATTTATAATTTATAAATAAGTGAGGATATTTTAACTATCAAAAATTCTTACTACTAATTTACTACTCATCACATCACCATTGGATCAAAGAGAGAAAATGTTAAAAAGTTTTTAAAGAAAGAAAAAATGTTAATCTAACTGTGATTAGATAGATAGTAAATTGATTGTGAAAAATTTTAGTAACGAGAATATCCCTTCGCTAAATAAATATGATTTTATTTTGTTACAGCGGCCAGCAACGGAGCTTCGTCCGCTACATTACACTCATTTGCTAATATGTACAAATTAAAGTTGATATTCTATTGCGTACCCAAAAAAAAGAGAGTTGATATTCTATAAATAAATAAATAAAAACCTCTAAGAATTGTACATTGCTAAGTATTATGCTATAGTGACATGACTTTTTAATATTGGTGTCAGCTTAATCGTTAATTTTCATAAATTTAACCATTATAATTTATTATGTCACACTTAATTATTAATATTCAATAAATTATAATCGTTAAATTCACAGAAATTAATGAATAAAATTTAGTATCAAATTTTTTAGTCTTGTCCGCGATCATTATTTCTGTTTTAAGTTTTGCAAGCCTCAAACCGGATAATTATTCATGTAATTGATAAATCGGTGGAAAAGTGACAAAAATATAAGTGATATCCAACGAATTGTTATGAATTATATATAATTATTTATCTTTTTATATATTTATATAAAAAAATTGTTTTTACACATTGTCACTGAAAAAAATTACATTTTCATTCAAGTATGTATTAATGAGTTATTAAGAAAATTCTCATGATAATCATCTCAAAAGTCATACTTTTTTAATGATAACAAATTTATGGGAAAAGTCCAAAAAAATCCTATAGTTTTGCTTTAAATCATTTACATCCCTATGCTTTTTTTTAATCACTTATCCTAGGATTTTTTTCATCTAAATCTATCATTAATACGGTTAGACACTTAGTTAATCTATACACTTTACCCTTCTTAAAAAAAAAATAGACCGATGACAAAAAAAGGAAAAAATAAGATGAAAATGTTGAAAATTTATACCACTTACTAAAAATAGTAAAAGTAAAAAAAAAAATGGTCGTAGCTCAGTTGGCGTATGTGAGCTAAGCAGGTGGGGGTGAGAGCATGTGTTCGAATCTTCTCAGTATCACCTTTGGGAAGGATTTAAAGTCTTAATCTTGTACACGCCCCGAATCGAATTAGTTGTGAAGCAATGAACCGATTGTAATATTTTCACACAAAAAAAATAGTAAAAGTAAAAAAAAAATAAAGATAGAAGAAAAAAGATCAAATATATTGAAATCAAAAAGAATAAAATAGAATATGAACAAAAAATATAGAAGAAAAAATAAGACTAGATATGTTGAAAACTTACAATTGTGACATAAAAGACTAAAATGAAAAAAAAAGACTAAATCAGAGCGAGAAAAATAGACGGAAGAAACAAAATAAAAAATAGAAGTAAAATAAAACACTAATATTTTTCTATTTTTATTTTATTTTTTGTTCTCCATGTATTTTCTTCTTTTTGATTAGTTTGGTTTTTTTTTCTTTTAATTTTATTTTTCGCTTTTAGTCTTTTCTATCACTGTTGGTAGAAAAATTAAAAGAAAAAGAACTCAATCTTGTAAATTTCCAACATATTTAGTCTTATTTTTTCTTCTATTTATTTTTTTCTTAAGTCTATTTTTTTTATTTAAACTCTTTTTATTTTTTTTTACTTTTTATCTTTTCTGTTACTGTTGTAAGTTTTTAACATATTTGGTCTTATTTTTCTTCTTCTTTTTGTCCTCAATTTATTTTCTTCTTTTTTATTTAGACTTCTTTAATCTTTTTTTTCTATTTTCATTTTTTTAGTCTTTTCCATAAGTGTTGTAAGTTTTCAACTTATTTGGTCTTTACTTTTTATTTTATTTTTTAATATTTTTTCCAAATCTATTTTCTTATTTTAACGATGTTAAGGAAGAGTTTGGATGAAAAAATCACATGGGATAAATAATTTAAAAAAGCATAGGGGTGTAAGAGATTTAAGAAAAAATCATAGGGATTTTTTGGACTTTCCCCAAATTTATCTAATCTTATAAACTTAAGAAAAGTGTTTATCATTTTTAAATAATACAACTTTGTGTCATTTTAAATGAAACAACAATGTTTTGATATATATTTGTTGGTCTTTTATATTTTCTCTCCTCCATAGAATTACCAGGAAAGAGAAAGAAAGAATAATGTGAAAGAGAGAGAATGTAAAAAATCAACAAATACATACCAAAATACGATCGATTCACTTAAAATGACGCAAAATTGTGTCATTTAAAATGACTAACATTTTTTCTATTAACTTAAAACGATAAACATTTTTCCTATATAAGTTTATAAAAAAAATTAATCTTAATTTTTTTGTACAAATAGCATGCAATTTCTTTCCTCTTATATATTAGACTTCTTTTTTCCTAAACCATTTTACTTTATATATAACAATTTTTGTTGATATTCTTATCCTAATCTATACATCAAACCTTTTGATATTAAAATGAAACACGGTTTTAATTTTTTTTTCTTTTCCTGAAACAATATCAAATTTTGATGTAAAAATTTCATATAAATAACATTTATATATTATTATATCAATAAAATACAAACATGAAAGGACAAAAGCCAAAAAATATCATTGATTCTAAGGAGTACATGTACAAAGGAGTACGATCGATATATATAGAGAAACTAATGGAAAAAAAGTAATAAATTCAAATCCTAAAAATAAGAAAACATTAATATAACTAATAAAGGAAAGAAATATTACATATATATTTCATATTTTAGCATTCCCCCTCAAGCTGAGAAATAGATATTTATCATTTATAGCTTGCTATTAAATTCTTGAAAATATTTTAATGAAAAGTCCCTTGGTAAGATATCAATTAATTGATGACCAGAAGGAATTTATGGAGTAGATATCAGTTCACTATCTATTTTCTCTTTAATGAAATGACGATCGATCTCAATATGTTTTGTTCGGTCATGTTGGACTGGGTTGTATGTTATATAGATGACTGACTTATTATTACAGGGTAACTATAAGTCCTTCACATCTCATCTTGAGATCATCTAGAATAATTTTTATCCATAACAATTCACAAATATTTTAGTTCATGGCTCAAAATTATGCATATGCACTCGACCTAGCAGCTACATTTTACTTTTTACTCCTCCATGTTACTAGGTTTCCATAAAGAAACATAAAATAGTCCTAAATAGATCATCGAGCAATCACATACCTAGCATAATCAACGTCAGTATAAACTTCTAGGGTTAGATTTTCCCTTTTCCGATATAACAGTCCCTTGCTTGGAATGAACATAAGGTACTGGAGAATCTTGCCTACTTCGTGCATGTGTTTTTCCCTTAGGTCATGCATGAATTGACTAACAATGCTAACTGCATAAGCTGGATCAGATTTAGTATGAGCTACATATATCAATCTTTCTACTCATCATTGTATTGTCCCTTTTCAACTGAAGGACTCTTCTCTTTATTTTTCAGTCTCTGATTTTGCTTAAGAAGAGTATTGAAAACTTTACACCCAAGTTTTATCACTTCTTTAAGAAGATCAAGGACATACTTTTGCAGAAAAATAAAAATATCTTCCATTGAATAGGCTAATTCTATCCCAAGAAAATATCCCAGCTTCCTAAGACCTTTAACTTCAAATTCAGTAGTCAATTTCTCTTGTAGCACATGTTTCTTAACTATATCATTTCCTTTGATAATAATGTCATCAACATAAATGGGGAGAATAACGACTTTACCTCCTTGAGAGTGTTTAATGAAAAATGTGTGATCTCCTTGACTATACTTGTATCCCAGTGACACCATAACCTTGGTAAATATTCCAAACCAAGCACGTGGGGATTTCTTCAACCTACTGCAAACTTTAAATTTCTCCATTTGTGGTGTCATATCCCGGTGGAATCTCCATGTAAACCTTAAATAATTCACTATTGAGAAAGACATTCTTCACATCAAGTTGGTTCAAGTCCCAATCAAAGTGAGCAACAAGGGACAATATAACTCTCACAGTGTTCATTTTGACTACTAAAGCAAACGTTTCTTCATAATCAATGTCATAAGCTTTCTTGGCTATTAATCGAACCTTATACATATGGAGTTGTCATCTAAATTATATTTCAAAGTATAAACACAAACTATATGAGAAAGAAAGGACCCACGACCGAAACAGTGTCAGATCAAAAAGGATAGCACAAATATGGAAAAAGAAGGTTGGGGCGAGCACAACGACGACGAGCACGACTAAGAGGATGCTTCATATGCACCCACGTTGCAAGGCAATAGCGTATAGATCTCACGCATACAGAGACAGCCAACACGAGGAGGTGTGTGTGGTTGTTTCTAGTGATGGGCTCCTGGGTTTCAACCGATTTAGGACGCACGACCTCATCCTAGGATTGACCGGTTAGAAAAATGATTGAATATATAGTCAGCCAGAGAGATAATAACGATTGAAACTTTCCAGTGTGTGTAGAGGTGCATGGAGCAATTCTAGGACGACGCAAGTGTGTCGAAGAATTCTAGATCGGGATATTCTGAGTGAAAAATTTGCCTTCTTCACTGGAAAAGTTATCGAAATTTTTTTGATTGACCGCGAGTTAGGACCATTGTTGTCAAAAACTAGTGTAAAAACTTACATTTTTACTAGAGAGAGTGCGTGTTAAAACGATAGTAAAAACTGTCCTTAGTAAAAATTGGTAAAAATGCCGTGTAAAAACATAAAAACTGTAAAAACTTGTGTTTTTACCGTTTTGACCGTTTTTACTTAAAACTAATTTTTTTTTAAAAAAAAAAAAAAGATTTACAAAAAAAGAAATTAAAAAAAAAAAACCCAATTTTCATTTTCCCCAAATCATATGCACAAATCTTGATATCTTTTTGTTTAGATATATGTCTTTCATAATTATGTCTTATAAAGCTGCAATTCTATTATAAGTTATGCTATAGAATCATTTTGTGTTTTTGGATCATTGTGTGCACTAAAATAAGTGGAATGATATCATGATGAGCGATGATCCAAAATCTGCCTAGTGTATGAAGCAGTTAAAGCATGTTGGTTATCCATTACTTGTTAGTTATCACTGTTTATAATTTTGGCATTTGGTTATCAAAAAAAAATTTCCTTTTTAGATAGATAAGTGGCTCAACACACATTATGAGATATTTTTTTATATGCATATGCATATATGTATGTATGTACATATATATATATATATATATATATATATTTGTATCTTGACCTCAAGTAGTAGAAAGTAAAAACTTTACATTTCGTGTCGTTTCTACGTTTTACGTTTTTACCGCCCATTTCCGTTTCTACGTAGATACTCGAGTTTGACAACATTGGTTAGGACAACTGTGCAAGAGAATCCGCACTAAAGGCATAAAGAAAGGTCTGCACTAAAGACAGTAGCTGCAGAAGCTTAAGGCTCCTATATCGAGAGTTGTGATACAACTTAAAAGGAGAAAAATTAAAAAATATTAATAATTCTCAAGAGTACATGAATAAAGAAGTTAGAGATATATATATATATATATATATATATATATATATATATATATAGAGAGAGAGAGAAACTAATGAGTGTAAAGGAAACCTAAATCCTAAAAATTAAGGAAACACTAATTTGAATAATAAATAAAATAAATTTACAAATATTTTTCATATTTATAACGTAGAATATTATTCTACCTAATATATAGAGAGAGAGATAAACACTAATGAGTCTAGAGAATGAACCTAAATCCTAAAAATTAAGGAAACACTAATTTGACTAATAAATTTACAGATAATTTTCATATTTATAACGTAGAATATTATTCTACCTAAAAAAAATGAATACCAAATGATAAAGATTTAAAAGTTTTTTCTCTTTATATTATATATAGCTCCATATTATATACATATTTGGAGAGAGATCATTTGACTTTAGAGGAAAACTTATATATATAATTTTTTTATTAATAATAATTTCAATCAATGTATTTTATTTTATATAACTTTTAATGTAGTGTATTAATTATTTTAGCTCTTGAACACAAATAAATAAAAATTTAACAATATGATAAAAATATAAAACACAATATTCTTATGATTTAACATAATTTTTAATATTTGTGTGTGGGCACGTGCGTGTTTATGCATAATCATTATAAATAAAAATTTATATTATGTTTTATTGTTATTATTCCTTTATTATTACATTATTATAAATATATTAATTTTGTGATATCATTACACAATAATATATTATTTAGTGATACAATGAATATTTTTCTTTAAAATCTATTTCTTCTTCTAACAAGAGTTATAAGTCTCCTAATAATATTGTTAAGATATAAAACAATAATTTTTTTTTAAAATTTTATATCGTTAACTGAATTTGATAAGATATGACTTGTAAAATAAACAAGCTTTGTTAAAGATACAAACAGTTTTAAAACATGATCATTTATTTTATTATTTATATACTTTTATATTTTATGTATTTATGTTATGGATAAAGTTTTTATCCAGTCAATGGATATAAGTTATATCTGGTGAGCTCAAAATGATATCATTTTGGGGCGAAAATCAAAGTATTTTTGTAATTTTAATATATTGTAGGGATATATTAGTCTTTATTTATTTTTTAATCTTATAACTCAAAATAATATTGTTATAATTTTATCTCGAGTGACTGGAGAAATACTTTTTCCTTATATTATTTTGTTCTTTGCAAGTGAGTTAAGTTATTTTTCCTATATAATTCATGTCCATAATCCATTTTAAGAATCAGTGGAAAGTACAATAGATAAGAATAAAACAATGGCGCTTTTGTATGTGAGTAGTTGCATGCGCTTTGTAGGCGTGCAGAATAGCAATTAGCACATTCGGCATCAAATAAAATTTGTAGGCCTTGTGGTCCTATATGTCTGATATATTGTGCTTTAGTGAAGGGAAGGGCCGAAGGGACCATTTCTTCTGCCTGCTCTTCTTCCTTTTGTCCTGAAAATTAAGAAAGAGAAAAACCTTTTACATTAGCAATAGAGGATATATACTTAATTATGTTGAATATTTCTTTAAAGTTTTAAATGTACCACAAAGAAAAAACCAAGAGCTCTCAGTTCACTTTGTTGGGGCTGCAAGGAGCCCAACACCATCATCTAAATATTCGACAACAATAAACCCTAAACCAAAATAGCTAAATAATGAATAGCCCCCGGCGAGGATCGAACTCGCGACCTTTCGCTTACGAAGCGAACGCACTACCACTATGCTACGGAGGCTGATTGCAATGTAAAATAAATTAAAAGTAATATGTATCATTTTCTAAATTTGATTTGCTCTATTTTTAAATTTAAGGTAATAGATTTGAAACAAAATTTAACTTTGTGCGTGCGTTAGCAAACTGAAATTATCTCATTTTTATTTCTGTTGTACCCATTTTTTAAAATTTTATCTTTCCATTATTTAGCCCTTCCACTCCTTAAAAATAGCTTAGCATTACATTGATGGAAGTTAGTTCTCTACCCACTTTTTTGCACTTATGCATTTAGATTGATGACTATGGACTAGTGAAGGTGACAAGTGCAGTCAGGAGAACTATTCTCTTATATTGTTTAAGATTTGGTTTCCCAATGCTTTCTACAAAAATATAATGGGAAATATGTCTCTCCTGTGGTAGGAGAGACAATATTTTTCCTACAGATACATCGAAATGTGTGTCTTCTCTTTTCTTTTTTTCTTTTTTATTTATTGTGGTGGTACCTACAATGCCTTTGAGTCTGCAACATGAGAGAAGATGTCTCCTACTACGTAAGAAAATACAAACCCAAATATAATATTCCAGATTTTGTTGTAAAAAGGAGACGGACCCTTTTGTTGTCTAGAATATGAATTCATCTAAGAGACACTTTCATGGCATTTCCCAATAGTTTTCTCCACTTTCATTGAGGTGTGCAACTTATAACACTTTCATGGCATGATAGTTGGTGGCCTTACAAAAACCAAACTATGCGTCACAAGGAAAACACAAACAAGATGTGTCGTTCATAGGTGACACACAGATGTTCCACAAAGAATTTTTTTAGAATACCGCAGATGTGAATCCATGGTAAGTTACTTGCTTTACAACTTAGCAAAAATAATCAAAGCTCTAAATCTACAAACTTTATGGCTTGACACCAAAAAATTATATGTAAATGACAAGAAAGTGATGGATTAGAAATTAGTGATAAAGGGAAGAATGGAATGAACTACTTTCCAAATAGCTTCTTGCGCCTACCCAACTTGACTCGAGAACTAGTTGCTTCACCAATCACAATCTCGTCAACTAAGTCCTTAAATATCAGTCTCTCAACATCCAACACAACCCCAGGTATTTCACCATGGAAATCTGTCCATCTTTCTGAGCCATGCATCACATCTTCCAATAGAATACTTTTCAGTCCATCCCCTTCATCTTCTAAACTGCAATCTGGCTTCTTGGATTGAATTTTTTCTACCTCAAAGCACAGTTCTTTAAGAAGCTTTTGTGCACTGAGGACTTTCTTGGTGAGTCCATTAGGCTTCAACCATGGCTCGGGAGAAGAGCCTAATTTTACACCAAGAATCTCATTCACAGCATCAAAGATGAGTTTCCTGTGAAACTTCTCTGCATTTAGCTTCATGAAAGCAACTTTTCCGAGGCTGCTCTCTTCTTTTGAAAGCAAACTACTTACCTTGGTCTGCTCCAACACAAGGAATAACTCAGGGTTAATGGGATGACCTGATGAGTGATATTGAAATGTCAGCAATTCAGAACTCAGATCTCTGAGTAGTAGGCCTGAAGCTAATAGTATTTCGGAGATGTATCTGTGGTCTGGATTTGTATTTTCACAAAGGGAAGCTATGTAATCGATTCTAGCTTCATCATGATTTGAGTTTAGCCGTCTAAGCTTCTGAACAAGGTGATCTATGCTTTGCAATTTCTTGCGGTTGATCCCTCCAGATCCTGTGCTGTTAACTGAAATGCTATCTGCAGGGTTCCACTGATCTATATTTTCGTTTTCTTTAGATTCTTGACCATCTGCAGCATTTAAGCATATAGTGAAGTAGCGTAAAGAAAATATTATTTTTAAAAAGAAACTCAACAACGTATTAGACTATTGCACGTGACAAATACAATTAAGATTCCTTTATTTAGTGGATACTTGATGCTAAATATTCCGGAAATACATATTACACAAGGAAGAACGTACAAAGCCTATTATGTCTGATGCATAATGTAAAGAACCTTGGGATACACCACCCCAAAAGCTAGCTCAAAGGGTGGAAGTGCCCAAGGCCTTATAAACTCCACATTAGTTGCACATACAACCAATGTGGGACTATATATCTCAACACGCCCCCTCACACGAGAGCCTTTTGGGCTTGAAGTGTGGCCCCTCACACGAGAGCCCTTTGGGCTTGAAGTGTGGACAATGCAACAGGCTCAGCCTACCTGTGTTAAGAAACTCCACAAGAGAAAGAGTGGGGGACGGCGAGGCTCTGATACCACGTAAATAACCTTGGGATACACCATCCCAAAAGCTAGCTCAAAGGGTGGGAGTGTCCAAGACCTTATAAACTCCACATTAGTTGCACATACAACCAATGTGGGACTATATATCTCAACACATAAAGCATGAGTCTTTTCCTAGTTGTCACAATCATTGGCTTTGAAAATTTTTTAACATGCATACAATTTGAACGTCAAAAAGACTGGATACAAACCAGAAAAATCAGTGGCCAAAAGGAGCATAATTAGGAAAACATCATATCTAAGTGCCAAATCTGACATCTATTTTGAAGTATCTGTGCAATATAAGCATGATCAACCGTATTCTCAAGTTGTTGTCAGTCCTTCATAAAAATGGATTTTCAATCTATTACATGAGAAACCATTTCAAAAAGAAAAGAACTAATCTTTTATAAATAAAATTGTAATCAATCCTGAGGCTGAACTGATGGTCAAAACAAGAATTTGTCTTATTTTATTGGACTCAATATGAAGTATAGTCCTCAGGGATAATCAGGCTCTTAATTTTTGTATCCTTATTTGGAAGGCAAAAACCATACCTTTGGGAGCATTGCATATAAGCTTTACAGGGGATGGCACATCATCTCTGTATACTGAGATATCAAATACTGAAACACAACTTGGATGATCTGGGCCATTTGCTGCAAGTTCAACAATCGGCTCATCCTCATCCAATCCCAGAGTTGATTTCTGGAAAATTAAATAAAATATACATGTCAACTAGTAATTGGAATATGCAACTACTAAAATTATAAATTTTCTCATACAGATCTAATCAGAAAGCTTGAATTAATAGAGATTATCCCAGTTCTTACCTTCTTCATTGATCCTGAAACCAATTGCTCAATACCCTTCATGGATGGGCTTTGGCTATCAATAATTTCAGCAGATTGTAAACTGCTGGTGACTTCCATATCCATCTTTGAGTCAACTGAGATACTGTCTGATTGCAGAGATATTTCATCACCTTGGCAACTTAAACTTCTTGATTCATTGCTTATGTCACTAAGTTGGTCATCACTGTGCTGTGAATTATGGACTTTAGGTCTCAGTTTTCGAACAGGAGAACTTGATTCTGTTGTCTGCTTACTGGATTGCCTTCTGGTTTTATTTGAACCTGATGGAGGGGTAGGTGGTCGAGATCTCCTCTCCAACTCTAACTTCTGCTGCATTCTTGGGCTCACAGATCCTGAATTCTTTACTGAACTTGGGCTATTATCTTTTGGAAATTGCTGAGACCTTGGTTGAGATTGTGTTGATTTTATAGTCTTGCTACTACCAGCTTTCTTATCACTGGAACTGGTAGAAGCATCCCTGCGATTGTTTCTAGGAGACTGATCTTTTGCTATTCGACCAGAAGCTGTCCCTCTTTTATTATGTGCATGTACACCACCACTCTGGAGTTTATGGTAATCAGAAACTCCAACAGTTGGAATGACTGAAGAAGCCGAAATTCCAGCTTTCTCAACAAGTTTTGCTGGTTTCATGATCACAATTGGTGATTCAAAAGTCCTTGCTGAGTCAGTTCCCCTGATTTTATGTTTCCTTACCGACAGAGAATTCTGAACTAGACTCATTTTTGGTTCATAGTCTCTTTGATTTGAAACAACATTTGAAGCTTGTTCTTCTTTTCTTGTCTCTAACAGCCCCTTTACTTGCATTGCTTCTAGTATCCGTTTGAGTGCTCTAAGATCCCTTCCAGACTGTTTAAATTCAAGATCCTTCAATCTCTTCTCAATCTCACTATAAACTGAAGGAAATGAATCTGGTGTTCTCGGTGGAGCTTTTATGGACCTGGAATTTGGTTTCTGAGAGCTTCGGTTTCCATCCTGCTGCTTCCATGGTGCTGGTTCAATGGGAAACCTTGAACTTGAGAAAGGTTTAACAACCAAATCAGGATTCTTCCACTGCGGGGGACTTGGGTCTTTCAATGAACTTTTAGGAGAATTGGAAACTCGGAGTGGCCCGGTGAGTCCATTTTTTGAAAACTGAGCATTACTTTGAGTTGAGCCAGTTTCACTCACACTTGACTGATTATCACTAGCCAAATAAGACTCTGGCAATGCTTCCAAGCCCATTAATTTTGCTACAACACTAGGTGACCGGCTCTGAGTTGCTGAAGACTGTTGTAGACTAGAGACTTTGTTATCTGAGGTGGAGGTACCACCAGTGTTCAAATTTCTCGAGAGGTGACTGTGTTTTGAATCAGAGCTGAATGTGCGCCATGAACTTTCCCTACTGTCAAGTGAAAGTCTAGGAAGCTCTTTTAGCTTTGGTGGAAATTTGGTGGTATCAAGTGATTCAAAAGATAAACGACTTATTTCTCTTCCATCATAAGAAAACCGACGAGCATCCTTTGATGTGGAATGCCAATGTCCATCTTTCACTTCATATGATAATCTTGCAAGTTCTTTAACTTCTTCATCATAATGCCAAGGTGCTTCCCTAAGTTTAGCAAGAAGTCGGAGTCTGAGAGACTCCTCTAAATCAACAGGCACACTTAGTTTTCTATCCACAGATTTGGACAGCTGAAGAGGTCTTGGGGAGTCCATGTGCTTTATAACACCAATGGCAGCTTCCTCTTTGGATAGTCCTCTAGCCTCCCTATACATTGAGTCCCTCACCACATCCCTCAGGTCAAGGGAGTGACGCCCTAAATGGGGAGAGGTACTTGATTGGTTCATAACTTGGTCCCTCATTGGAGTTTCAGGAAAAATAATCCGGTCTAAGGGAGTATCTGCTTGAGCTTTACAATCCAGAGAGGACATTGATGATGAACAAGAAGAAGAGAACGAGGCTCTTGATGATTCTGTTGAAATTCTTTGTTTTTCACTCACACCCTTGTTTAAGCTTGTATCCTGCGATTAATTCGCTAAGTTGCATAAGTTCAGTTTCTTTCAAATGTGTGCAGTTTTGTTTCAGACAAGATGGCAATTACAAGACATGCATTACCCAAACAAGGAAAAAAACAGAATCATAAGTCTCTGAATTAGGAAATAGAAATAAACAGAATACATTTGATTGTGCAGAAGTTAAGGGTATGGACAAATCCTGAAATTGATTTTGAGGAAGATAACAAACAATTCTCAGCCTTTTACATTTGACTCCAGTAGATGGTATGAATTGACTCACAACCCAATGATAATATATCATTGGATCAGCATATGCATACTTGATCTAGTAACAAAAATTCCATGCCTTAAATTGAAGCAATATTCAAGAAATCTTGTATAGTAAAACAGTAGACAATTTGTAAAACGGGAAAAGGAAGGTTCTTACAGCTGCTGTACGTCGTTGGCGTATGCTATTAGAATCTCTTTCCAGGCTGTCATAATTGTAGTGGGAATTGCCTACAATGAAATGGAAACATATGACCAAGAACCAAGAATAAACCGCATACAAAATCTTCAAAATGAACTTCAACATTTGTTAAATAAATTATGACAAACATCTTATCCACGTGAATTCAGAGCAAACCTGCAAGGACTAAAAGAAAAAAGAAAAACTGCAAACCACCCTCCCCACTTTCAAAACATGTGAAGAAGAAAGATGAAAAAGGACCGAATTAGACAAAAGGCCTTAAAACCCATGACACTAATCTGAGATTAGAATCCTTGTGATAAGTCAACTATTAGGAAACAGCTCAATTCATAACAATTTCTGAGATTGACAAGAGCAAAACAGAAAGAGGGGGAAAAAAAGATCAAAATAATGCTTATATAAACTAAATTACCAAAATTGAGCATGTAACTACTAGAGGTTTACCAGGAGGAGGCCTCTTCTGGCTAATTTGGCGAGCAGTAACAATATGATGACGATCAAAGAGTTGAAAAATCCCAGTCATGCATCCTATCTGCTTCTGTAAATCTGGGTTATCATCTGCTAAAGAATGTAGGAGTTTTGCAGCCATATCCACCTCTTCTTCTCCAATTAAACTCAACTTCTCAACTACCACAATCAATTGCAATTACTCCCTCTTCATAAAAGCTCTATCATTTGTTACTCTCCAATCTACCAACACAACACAACGCTGGAAAGTGCAAACCCCTTCAGAAAAAGGTTTCAGATTCTAATAACAATAACACAGAATCCGGGACTCCAGAGAGCTCAAAGGGGTCCTTATTCCTTTACCATCCAAAAATACAATCCATTTTGCTTAAAGATAAGTAAATGAGCCTCCTTTCTCTTCCTTCACACTCAATTATAGTACAGGCCAAAATTCATCTTGTCTTTAACCCAGATAACTACAAGTCAATGGAGCAGGTTTCCACATTTATGCAGTTCCATATGCAGCATCCAGAAAGAGGTTTCCTTCCCCAGCTGCAGATAAACAATACTCTTGCTAAACCCTCCAGCTAATTTCATCAAATGCTATTATACAATTGACTCCTTACAAAATATGAAAGAAAACAACTTTTGCCGACTGAACTGAACACTACAATCCCAAAAATTTCCAATTATGACTTATATTCCCTTTTTCGGTATTGGGTTTCACAAGAAATAAACCAGGCAACACCTTGTATGATAATAACCAAAAAAAGGCCAAATGAAAAGAAAGTGGCCAATACCCCTTACAATATAAACACAAGAAACACAGAGGGACACACACACACACAAGCTTGAACAACCTAAATGAAACTAGTTCCAATGCAGACACTTCAAATGAATGTCAGCAGATCCAAGAAGAATTGTAATAATAAGATCTACTGATCTCCTTAAAGAACAAATGGAGAATCATAATAAAAAATGTGCTACCAATCTGGTCAGAGCTGGCACAAAAATTCCTTATTATTTTCTTAATATATATTATTTTATTTTTTCTTGGGGAGAAAGACAAGAGAGGGGTGAGTGAAAAATGTTTTAGTGGGTCAGATGTACCTAAGACTCTTTAACTCACAAATCCATGTGGGATTAGGATGTGTGGGTCTGAACCTGTCTGCATGTGCATGTGATACTGTCAGGACAGAGAGGGAGAGAGTACAGCTTGTAGGGTCTAAACTCAAAAGGCTCAGTAAAGTGTATAATCAGTTATGCATAATAAGTGGTAAGTGGTAAGTGGAGGAGGGTGTGTTGATTTTAAAGCACTGAAAAATGTTGAAAAGGTTGCAATACTCTTACTTCCTGCAAAAGTGCAAAGTACAACCAAATAGAGTTTTCACAAGTGGTAAGGAAGTTGTGTCCTTTAAACCAATGATTTTGTGTTCGAGTTTTAAAAAAGAAAAAAATGATGAAGAGCCACCTCTCTGTAAGATCTGACGATGCTAGAACCAGACTAGTATCAAAGATGAACCGATGGAGGAGACAATAAAAAAATGCAAATTCCAAGTACCCCTTTTCAAAGCTTCAATCTCTCATCCTTCCATTGAAACCCTCCAGTTTCCTCTACAAAAACGTAGTTGCTAAGAAAACAAATACAATTTAAGCTGCAAACTAATGTATTATAGTGATTATTCCCTAACATTTTAAATGCATTTTTGTCAAATATATTATAAAACTTGCCTAAAGCATTCAATTTGTTTATTAATAAATGGATGTCATTATTTTATGATATTGTAAGATGTAAAGTGCCGTGTGTCGACTCGTCTGTTTTATTACAAAAGCTTATAATAATCTAATGCATTCTTTTTCTTTTTAATAGTATGAAAATCTCCAATTTTAATTATAATAAATCAAATAAATTAAAACACAGTGACAACTTTTTGCATCATTCAATAATAAAATACTTGCCACTTACAGATAAGTTTCCATTCCTTAATCTAATTCTTGACCAACTGAAAACAGTGCTCGAGGAAGAAACATCATCGGAGTATGTGTTAATTGCCAAAAATTAAAAACGGAGAAGGGAGAAAGATATCTATTTAAACTAAAAGATAATGCGATTTAATGTATGGACAGGAAGGAAGATATACTGATGAAACTCTGGACAAACTGATTTACTTTACAAACTTTCACATTCATTCTATTTTGTGTGCAAAAGATAAACTTCGGTCTATTAATATTTTGAAGGGATTTTAGATTGTTTAATTAATTAAGTTATCTTGCAATCATGCCATAACTAAATTGGAATTATTATTATTTTTTACTTGATGTATTTATTTATTTTCCTAATCCCACATGATGAATGAGTCCAATGCAATTTATTGTGTCATTGATGTTTAATCAATAATTAAGAGACATAACCATACATGCAGGCCATTACAAATTACAACCAATACCAGCAAGTGAGCAAGTCTTAAAGCACCTTCAACGAACACCTACGTAGTATTTAATTTCACAGGGTCAAGTCAATGATGCGTAAGCATATTATATACAGATATGCATTAGTACATATACAGCGTTTATATATTTTATATTTTATACAAAAATATATACACCGAATATACTTGGTAAGTTCCATTGCTGGACCCCACCCGTGCATTATCTAGATTGCATCTTAGGCTTAGGGTACCCCAGAGAAAAAATTATATGGAAAAGTCTGATCCGTTATTCAGGAACTGGGAATTCTGTGTCAGATTTATGGGGCACAGGGCCACCCAGCAATTCCTAATTCATTCCAAAATTTCCCAACAAGCTATTTCATATTGTTTTTACTGAGTTTCAGGGCATAAAAGAAGAATGGACACTCCCGAGTCCCACGGGTCCAATCGTCAGAAAAAATCTAAAGGGCTACCTTGCTTTATTTCTCATCACAAGTAAACATGATTCATTGATCAAGAGTTGCTAGAAAATGTGTTTACCCCAACCCCACAAATGGGCTCGTTAGTTACCACATGTTGCATTTTAGGCCAAAAGTAATAGTTATTATTTAGGGTGCAATTTTTTTTAAGGTAATAGTTTTCTTATGCAGTAGGAGATAATTATTATCTTCTACATACTCATTTATGTATGTGAGGTTCACTTTTAGGATAAGAGAAAAAAAGATAGAATGAAACTTATCTTGAATTTGTGTGTATAGGAGATAAATTCATTCTTATGTAACATAAGAATAATAAATTTCATCTTTTTATTTACCCCAATCACTTCAAGTGTAATAATTCCATCTAATTTTGACCCCACACTAGATATAGGCTTGAAGGTGATCCTATATAGGCTTGAAGGTGATTCACTAGGATTAAAGAAGTAGGATCCCTTATCCAAAAAAAAAAGAAAAAAAAGTAGGATCCCCAAAATGAATTCTTTGCGGGAGGTTTCTCTAGAGCCCATACCTGTCTCGGAGATAAAGAATACTGTCAACATGTTTGTAATGCAGGATGGCTGTTGGGATTGGGGGAAATTCAATGTGCTACTTCCACCGGACGTCATTGACTGGATTGCTGGTATGATTCCCCTTACTGATGAGGATGGAGAAGACTGCGTAATTTGGGACACTTCAAATGATGGGGCCTTTTCAGTTAAATCGGTTTACATGGTTCTCAATCCTACTCCCATCTCTGAGTGAGCATGGGAAGAAATGGTCTTTGGCTTGGGACTGGGAGGGCCCCCAAAGAATTAGGAACTTCCTCTGGCTTCTTATTGGTGACAAGCTACTTACTAATGAAGCTAAATGTAAGAGACACATGGGGGAGGATAGTTGTTTTCGTCGCTGTCAATTCCCTGTAGAAGATGGTCTACATATATTCAGGAATTGCCCTTAGTCTAGAGCTCTCTGGTTGAGAATGGTCGACTGTAACATCAGGCCTCAGTTCTTTAATCTAAGCTTTATGGATTGGTTGGAAGATAATCTAAGTAGGAGGAGGGGTAGGCACAACCACTATTGATGGGATACCCTCTTTGGTGTCACGTGTTGGATGATATGGCAAGAGAGGAATAATTTCATCTTCAAAGAGGATTGCAAGACCCAAGATTGTGTTATAGCTGGAGCGAAGTCCTTCACCATGAACATTGGGTTGGCAGAGCAAACTTTAGCCACCGCCGGGATTCGTCCTAGCTGGAAACAGGAAATCTTTATCAAATGGATCTTCCCTCCTTCTGGTTGGGTTAAGCTGAATATGGATGGGGCTTGCAAATGGAACACCAGGAAGATGGGCTGTGGAGGAGTCATTAGGGCTTGTACTGGTCATTGGATCGTGGGATTCTCTAAGAATCTGGGTAAAGGAAATTCTTTGATTGATGAATTATGGGGTGCTCTTATTGGGCTTGATCTAGCTTGGAGTAAAGGCTTCAAGTCTGTTATTATGGAGGGGGATTCTTCTACCATGATCAATCTCTTGAATGATGGTTGTGAGCCTCACAAACCTTGCTTCAACCTGGTTCTCAAAATCCAGAGCCTTATTAATCGTCCCTGGCGCGTTATCGTCTCCCACTCCCTCAGGGAAAGCAACTCGGTTGCTGACTGGATGGCCAACAGCTCCCTAGCTCAAGACTGGAGCACTGTCGTGTTTCTACACCTAGGCTTGTAAACATGTAGTCTGTTTTTGTTTCCCGTGTTTTTCAAAAAAAGAAAAGAAGTAGGAAATCACATATGAATTAGATATAATCGAAGTGTGTTAAGTGGAATGATGAGTGTGAAAAGGAGTCATTGAACCCAAGTGAGGGATCACTTAAGTCATGAGCTAGTGAACGGTGATTCACTATGACCAAAGACATGTAAAGGTTAAGGAACCCTCATACCCATTCAGGGGCGGAGCCAGGGGGAGGCTAGGGTGGGCGGCCGCCCCCCTCCCCTCTCCCCCCCCCCCCCCCCCCCCCCCCCCCCCAAAAAAAAATAAAATAAAATAAAATTGACGCAGTTGTAGGCTAGACGTGGTACTGTTGTTATTGTTAAATATGTGTATTCTGGAAGTTCTGATTTGAGATCCAAGTAGAAATCTACCTCCACTTCACCTAATATGTGTGTGTCATGTGTACCCTTTTCTGTATATTTTTTTTTTTTATTTTCATTTGCTATATTTTGGTTAATGAAAGCTTTCACATTTTTGCTTTGCTCTCTTGTCATTTGCATGGTTATGTTTCTTTTTGAGTAGTGGTTTCATACAGAGAAAATGAGTTTGCTCTGACTTAAAAGATTCACTTTTTGGGGCAATTTAGTTCAGTCTTTTATTTATTTAAAAAAATTATAGTTAAAAGCATTGTTTTAGTTGATGTTAACGTTGAATAAAGGCATTATCCTTTTTTGTTTTTAATTATTGCTTTTAACTACATTTTCAGTCTTTTAAATGTTGTTAAATGTTAATATTTTGGTAAGAAATTACCTAAATGAGTTCCATAAAAGTATGAAGTCAATTGGTAGAGAAAACATTGATATTATGCAGCACAAAAAATTAATTTTTGCCCCCTTTCTCTCCAATTCTGACTCCGCCACCGTATCCATTCAACCTTGGGCGCAACTTATGAAGGAGTGCATATGGGCCAATTGATAATTACTTAGGCTAAAGGATTAAATGAATAAAATATATATATTAGTTCCTCAAATATATAAAATATTATCATATTTATCTTTATACATAATTAAAGAAGTGACAAAAAAAAAAAATTAAATTTGGAGACCATTTTATATCTTTAAAAAATTAAAGTAGTAATGTTTAATCTTTAAAGAACTAATTTAATAATAAAAATATTTAAAAGATTAATACATCCATTTCAATTAGCTTATTATTTGTGCACGCCATGAAGATCATACACTTTGTTGCATTGCGTCTAGCAATTGAAAGTGATAGTGATACACATAGGGACGGAAAAAAGATTAGGCCTATCAATAAAACCCCACATTCACAAAGCGAAGGATCTCACTCACATGTGGTGTGCCAAACTCTTATCAGGCAGGATCAACTAACCTATCTCAATCATCTCTAGACCATGTTCGAAGAAACATATATTACTCGGTAACCCTCTTTGATTGGCACATTATGCCTTACCTTTTTGGAAGAGCATCCCCACCAATAATCATTATGTGTAGACTGTAGATGCACTTCAATCACGAAAAGAATTATAAGCAAAGGTGGATCGAACCCAATAAATTAGTTTATCCAAAAGAAGAAAAATCATGATGTGTGTGTGAGAGAGGGGAGTGAATTCTCTTACGTTGAAAAAGATATGATATGATCACGTGAACAATCATAACCATATAAAGGTGGACTAATGATGATAAAAGAGGAGAAAGAGAAAAATATTAAATTTGATAATTACTAAATCATAATCATTGTATGTCTATGATTGTCTCATAACCACATCATTTGTTTTTTAAAGATGAGAGGATTTATTTTATGAAAAAATATGTGTCATTTTAAAGGATGTAAACTTATAGTTATGTCATTTTAAGAGAGATAAATAGATAGATAAAGGAGTAGAGAAAGTTGATAAAAATAAATAAATGTGTGGATCTCATCTCTTTATGAGTGTGAAATGACACAATTTATATTATTTAAAAGGATAAACATTTTTTCTTTTATTTTATGTGTGGTATATTTTCCAAAAAGTAAAACAGATTGTGTGACCATGAAACTAGGAAGATTTCCAATCTAAGACCTACTTAGCATAGACATTGCTTTTTAAGGTTGCAAAGTGAAAAGGAAATTCAGATGTTTTTTATTTCAAACTTGGATTAAAAGTAAAGTGGCTCCAACTGAATACATGATTGGGCATTTGGGCTTCTTCTGCTTTCGTTGTTGAGCCTCAGGAAAAATTAAAAAAGAAAGTAGTTTGATTCTCCGCTATTTTAATAGGCAACTCAATATTTTGCATAAATGCGCAACACATGCAGTTAATTATTTTATACGGGATACTGTCACGGGTCTAAACCTTTTTTTTTTTCTGTTCGAAAAAAAATATCTAATTAATATATTTTGATGTTATAGTTTATTGGTATTTCCTTTTATCAAAATGTCACGTTATAATTCGAAATTCATTTCTCTACTAATCTAATTCACTGCAACTCCAACTTGTTATTTCTTAATAATTCATATTAATTTAAACGCCTTAGCAAAATATGACTTTTCAAGTATAAGTCAATGTGATTGCCTAGTGAAGATTACTATATTATCTAATGATCAGCCAAAACAAAACAAAAAAATGAAAAAGAAAAATAATGACCTTTTAGGCTGTCGTTCTACTTAAATCCTTAAAATAAAATAGAAGAAAAGGGAGAAAAGCTAAAAGGCTATTTTTCATTATATTTCTCGTGCGGTTGTCTTAAATAAAATCATGAGTTAGGTTAGGTTTGATATCTAAATGTTCACATTTAATTTGATTTTTTATTTTATTTTCTTACAATGTCTTAAGACGTTACTTATTATTATAACAAAATATTATGGATCATTATGTAATTGAATGGCCAGAACACAAGTTGGTGTGGTGCTTGCCTTCTTTTATTTTTTTAATGCTTCTTCTGCTTAATTTGACAAATTGTTGATACGCCTTTAAGAGAGAAGTAACTAATTGGGTTGGTGTAGAACCTAAGCAATGACATCATGGGTTGGCTACTTCAAAGATTGATAATGTGGGCAATAAAACACAATCGAAGATGGTACCCGTCACATTGTTTTGGTAGCTTTATCTTCATTTGTATTTGGTACCAATCAATATTTTTTAAATTGATGAGTTGGGTTGGGAGAATACGCCAAACAAACCTTAAGTTTTTCGTTCATAGTTGAGTCACTTTTAATTTGGATTTTATGTGCTTTTTATTAGCTGTTTTTTGGTGAATTAAACTCAAATTGGGACCATTCTTGTTGCTTGAAGAAGGGAAGGGGTTCATATTAAGTTTGTGGACCCAAGCAATGCATACTATGTAAACTAATGAATATAAGCACACAGACTTGTTCTTCAAAATAGTTGCAAGCACATGCAAATATAAACCTTGCATGGTTGGTGCATGTGACAACACTGAGAAGCACATGCCATTCTATACATGGCTAAAGCTTTGAGGAAACGGTGGTTGGTTGGTTTAGAGAATTGCTCAACTGTCATTTCCAACTACCCGCGTGAAAATGAAGGATACGGAATATATATATAGACAGGATATTCTTACATCGGTTTAATCTTATACCCAATCTTGATCATTGATTTGCTTTCATCTAACGGCTCAAATATTTAATAAATCAGAACCTTTAAACGATCAAAATTGAAAGTATAACTTATACTGATATAAAATAATCTTGATCCATATATATATATATATATATATATATATATATATATATATATATATATTGTTGTACTAAATTGCCAAATAATTAAGCCTATATATTGTTGTACTAAATTGCCAAATAATTAAGCCCTGTAAGCCTATAATCATAGAGAAGCTAAAGCTTCTGAGCCATTGCAATGCTTAATTTTTTATTTTATTTTTTTGGGCATACGTATTTGATAGCTTAATTTTCAGCTGAAAAATATGGAAAAGACAAACAGTCTTCGAAAAGGAGGGAGACCAATGCACCCATAGTATTATATTTGGAAATGTCACTGCCACACACACCTACTTTTCATTCAAAACTAAAGATAAACTTAGTACAGAAAAATTGACAATCCATGATAGTAAATTTTTTTTTTAATTTGGATAACACGTTAGTAATAGGTTTTACTACAGTGAGTTTATTTTCTTTTTCTTTCTTTCTTTCCTTTTTTATTTTTCGTTCTTGCTTCTTGATTTACTTTTTGCTTAATTACATCATTTACATGCCCTTAACATGCATCAGAAGCAATCAGAGAGGTGTTCCTACAAGAGGGAACAGAACAATAGAGTGACTCCAAGAGCTTTGGAATTTGATACCTAATGTAAAGCTGCATTTTGGGAAAAAAAAAAAAATTTGATGCCCACACACCAACAAAAAAAAAAGAGGAAAAAACATTGTAGTCAGCCTTTTAACAAAAAATTTTTTCCTTGCAATGAATGAAGACAAGAACAGAAATAAATAGATAACTCAGTACTTTCAAACTAAGGACTACATCTATCACTACCTAAACTGAAAGGTAATCATGGTTATGTTCAATAAAAAATTCAGATCAAAGGATGTCAGCGAGCAGATAATAGTTGTATATCCCACCAGTTGACGATGTTAGTCTATATCACCTGTTATATTGACCTCTATGATCAACTTGAGAAGAGGAATGTACAAACGCCAAGCAGACAAGGTCTTCATTACTATCAGCCATTATCTCCTGAGTTCAAATTAATTTTGCTGGTTCACTGCACTCTCCTGTCCTTGGAGGAGTGGAATCCACCATTGCACCTACCAGTTCATTGGAAAATTAATCTTATGTTGGGGAACCAGGGTCCATTTTATATGACAAGAAACAAGAAATAAACTTGAACATAAAATAGAAAATACTATGTACCAGAAACCTTTTTTTTTTAAAGTTCCATCAAAATCACTTCCCCTCTTAATATAATACCTATTTAAACATTAATTGTCCTAAAATCTTAACTAAAAAAAAAAAAACTATCAGATAAATCTCTGCTGTATATGACTATGACACATAAATGAATGTTCAACATCTGGTACACATAAGAGCATGTTCTCAGGGAAATGGGCAGGTCCCATATAACAATGGAAAATTTACTCCAGTTTTTCAAGTACATATAATGAAACAGAAACCCATCCAGCATTAAATAATATCTCTTTACAGCAAAGGGCACAATGTACAGCTGCAGTCATAATCAGATGTCACCAATGATGCTTCTATGCTTCCTTTTAAGTTTTAACAGAAACAATTTAAGTGAAGCAAAGGATTATCTTCTGGAATTTGGATTACGGTTGATTCCAAATGTGAACATCTTGACTTCTTTACAGCAGGAGATAGGTATTGAGGCAAAACACTGCCACGATGGCCTAAGCATGATAAGCCATCCAGAATGAAACTCAAAGCCTGATTTTTTTCACCTGACTTAACTCAGCCCAGCCAAAATTGGGCTGGCCCGAAATCTTATCTACTTTTTAACCAGCAAGCTATCACCTAAGTGCATGCCATAGCACCATTTTTTGCTTGAAGAATCGAAGCCCAATTGACAATTAAAGCTAGCTCCCTAATTTGTTTGTCATTGGCCCAAAACCGAGTTATCCAAATTTCTTAATTCTCATTGGTTTAAATTTTTTAAATATTAGATGTATTGCATTTAGAGAGAGAGAGAGAGAGAGATTAGGCAGGCAGGCCCAAAACATACCTAACCCAATTTGGAGCTGCCTTAAAATGGCTCAGCCCGAATGGGTCAGTTTTAACAGCTCTCAGATCATTCTATTTCACTAATAAAACCAAGCCACTTATTCTCAAAGCATAAACAGCACATAATGAAATGAGTACCATTGGTCCATTGCAACTGCAATTAGGCTAGAGGCTAAGCTATTTGTCTGGTGGGGAGAGAGGAAGGAATCTCAACTTAATTTTTCTTTTGATGAAAGAAGAAAGTTTATTGCTTGAATTATTTCATTCAGTTCACCCATTCAATAATCCAAGCTGGAAATATTTGTTCTCCATATGAGAAATGAACTCGGCAGAGATATAATATAAAACTATATATGTGTAAAGATATAACAACTTAGTGTTTGGGATACTTGGTATCAAAGCTTCTACGCCCATGTGTCAAGAGTTCAACCCCTGTTGTCCCTCATTCTTCTAAACCATAGTTATATTTCAGCACAAGAACAGATAGGCCTGGACATCGTCCATGCTTAAGTCCAAAAGGATCTTGTCTGAAAAGGTGTGTTAGGCACGAGCCTCAGCATCAGAATATGGTTTAGAAGTTTCATCTTCTCAATCTCTCAAGTTTCTTCCTTTCCCTACCATTTTTCCTGCAAGTCTAGTCTATTTTCATACAGATCCCTAACAGTGTGTTAGAAGTGTAATATAAAAAATCATTCATGTGTCATCATCACCTAACAACTTAAACTTTTGACATAGTTGATTCTTGATTGAACTAAAAAAAGCCACTTAATGAATAAATGCAGACACGTAAAAATTCTAATTGCAAACACGTTTTCATACCTTGATTTGACAGACACACAGCACTCTCAGCTGCTGCAGGTTTCAGAAACTCAGTATTGCAATTTGGTGCATCACTTGTTTTATCATGCCTTGAAACTTCAAAGTTGGAAATTGGCACATTTGTTTGATCATTGGTTTGGACTTCACCTTTGGAACTTATCACCTCATTTGCTCCGTCATTTTTCAAGTTTCCCCACAAGGATTTTGGTGTTTCATTATTTTCATTATTTCGATTCAAAAAAGCAGCTTCTGGTTCTGGGTTGGCAGAAACCTGCAGGATAGTCATGTATATATAAACGAAACCTTACAAAAGACCAGCCCAGCATTCCCAGGGATACACATTATTAGCTTGTCATCTATTATTTGGGAACATCACAAACAAACAAAGAGTCATTAACTCCAACTTGTGCATCATATCTTCTGAAGAGATTCATATTCTCAACACAGGATGGAGATCTTTCAACCAAATACACAACTAGATCCAAGCAAACCAACCCTCATTTGGAAACTCAGACAATGTCATCTCATCAAGAAAAAATCATAAGAAATATAGAATTGGACTAATTTACCCCATGACAAGAAAGGAAAAACATTGTCATTGTATACATATCCCAGAAATGTATTAAAAGAATTACATCAACCATAGTTCATAGGGATCCACCACTATATATATATATATATATATATCCATGGGGGAAGATTCTTCAGCAAAGTAGTAGAAATGAATCTCAAGATTATGCTAATAATTTATATGAAATAAGATATCATTTGCAAGGAGTATATATAATACAGTATCTCCTACAAAATAAAACTTCGTGAAAATCCAATAATCTCAGGAAGTACACGCTCTAACTTGCAGCAGTTCCAGCAATTTTAAAGAGAAGAAAATGTCTGATAATATAAATCATAACATTAAGACCAACTTCCTTTCAATAAGAAAGCTCAACTGAATCATTCTGTCAATAAATTTTTAATTAAAAGAATAATTCTATTGATCAATCTCTGCCAGGTGTACTTCAAAAAAAAAAAAAAAATTGGAAATCACTACCCAGACCTGCCTCTAGAATTCTAAATAACAGAAGGAAAACAACTTGACCTTATGAGTAGCAGAAGCATTGGCAGTTGTTCGGTCACTGGATATAAGTGCAGAAACAGCTTCAATGCGGTTTTCATGAGATTCTGTACTGTCTCCAGGAACTACTTGTCTATTTTCCATTTCATTTTGCTTAATCACTTTAGGAGTCTTTAATTTGTTAGGGTGTATCCCATTTGAGATAACACCATCAATTTCACCAGCAGTCCTTTTCCTGCTTTGAGAATCAAACATAAGTTAAAACAAACTTATATAAAAATGGATGCTTAATATTAGCAACACATTGAAAAGCGATAGAGAAGGAGAGAGAGGAAGAACTAAAGAAGACATACCTACTGGAAGTATGAGCAGCCGGGTGCAGAGAGTTAGGCTTGTTTAAAAACAGAATTCCACGAAGAGGTTTTCCATCAATAACAGTTTCAATAGTATATCCTTCTGAGATGTTTTCAGTAACCTTGGCTTCAAACATTTTCTTTCCAGGAGGCAGGGATTGATTTACTGGGATATTCTGTCTACCTGCATTTATGACGCTGGATATTTAGCTGTCCCCAAGTGGTACTTTGAAAAGTAAATAGTCAAACATCATTTCCATTCTTTTTGTCCTCCTAGCTATAATAATCAAAATCAAAATTTCCAGAGGGATCATTATTTTAGTCAACACTGACTTCCCATAACTACAGTCCATATCTAAGATTAATACATATTAGTTGGAAGAACTAGTTTTACACTGATACAAACTTGACTAGTTGAATATTACAGAGTTCAACTAAGAACACCAATTCTTAATGCCTTAAACTTAATTAGCCAAATGGCCCAAACCTCTGAATGTAAGCCCTAAGGTTGATAGGCTAAAAGCTTTAAATCACAGAGGTTTAAAGGAAAAACTAGACTTTTATGATATCCGTGAATCAAAAAAACTTTACATACAAAGGAAAATTCTTACTTGGCTGGCTATAATTCAACACTGACATGATCGGGCTAATATCAGCACCGACTCCATATCTAACCAGAACTTGATTTTGGCCAGGATTGAGATTCTGTTCTTGGCATTTCAGCTTCAATTGCTTCCTTAAAGATAGTTTCTCTGGTCTCTGTTCACTTTCCCTAGCAATCCCTAAAAGTCAGAAATATATCACAATTTGTTACATAATAATCTAGAGTAATACCAAAACTTTGGTTACTTTAGAAAAGTTAATAATTGCAAATACAAGACACTTTGCTGAACCTGTATATAGGTAATACATATCATCCAGGGCCTCAAGACTTTTATTACAACCACCGATGAACACAAGAACACCACCCTTAAACGGGTCTAAACAGTCACCAGCCACAGAAAATCTAGCAGAAGGACCATTGTTTGTAGTTGTAACATTTGTCCAAATACCAGTATCTACACCCAATCAGAAATGAAAGATGATGAGAGGAATACCATCTCAATATTGATAAACAAAACATGATTTATGCCACCACTTTCAGAACAGCAAACAAGAATTGATTACTTAAATTAACTATGTCTTTCTAACAAACGATAAATTACCAGGAATAAAATAGTCACTAAGACAACAATTTTGAAAAAAGTTGGAGCAAGTGACCCTTTAAAAGCTAAAATGACAAATGTGAAATTCTCATGAATCTCATCATCAATATGATCAAATATCTTCTCAGCAATTGAGAAAAGGATGTTGCGCCAATGAAATGTGTAGGAAAAAAAAAGGCTGTTAAAAGACACTATCTGGCACATCCACCTTTGCCCCATGAGTGTTAAATCCTCTACTAAGAAGGCAAGAAGTGTGATGAAAAAAAGGAGCAGTTACACTCACTAAGTTTCTGGTTTTCTTAACCTGTTAAACCACAGTATAACATGAACAAAAAAACACAAAAACATGTTGTATAAGCTATATTGAACATACCAACATCAAGCATATAAAGGTCATTGTAAAGATTTTGGGCATCTGTAAATCCACCAAATACAAACAAGTTCTTGCCGAATGAAACTGTAGAATGACCAGCTCGAGGCGGCAATAATTGGCCTGATGTACTCAGCTCCCTCCAAATTAGAGTATCTAAATTTTACAGAAGTTCCAAAGAAAATTGATAAATACCCTTTTACTATGCATTATTAATTATAAATTGTAATACAAATAGAACAATTATTAACACAAACAGAAGATAAAACAGCGATACCGGCATCAAGGATATGGACATCAGACAAATAATAATCATGTCCATCTTCACCCCCTATCACAATAATTTTGTTTTTCCAAGATGAGCAAGTGTGGCTATCACGAGGAGATGGTGGAGAGCCTGATGTTGTAGCAAACTTCCAAACAAACGTCTCTACAAGTGAAAGAGCGAAAAGGAATGATCAGCATATTCCACATCTGATCCATTAATCAAAAGCAACAGACAAATGTCCAATGCAAATGTAAATGAAAGAGGAAAATAAATAGAAAACCAACTAAGATGTTCAAAAGCTCAGCCTTTAAGTACTCCAAACCCAGCATCCCTACTTCTTACTGAGTAAGCAAACCATAGCTCTCTCATTTCATTCACATTTCAAGATTGAAATTATAATCAGCCTCTACAAGCACGCCATGCAGTATGACTATTCCAAGTTCTAACAAGTGTTTTGAAAAATAATTAACAAGATAGGAAATCCTAGTCAATTTCATTTATAAATTGTGTAGCAAACTAGCTTGATCAATAACTGGCAGTATTATAGAGGAAAATCACCTGTATTCAATATGTAAAGATCATTGTAGTAGACCTCATTATTATTATCTGCAGATTTTCCACAACCACCAAAGATGAATAGCCGTTTGCCAACAACTGCTGCACTATGACCTTCACGTGCTTCTGGCCCTTCTCCTCTTATAGTTGGAGAAATCCATGTATGTGAAGCTAAAATGATTTAACATCAGTGAATCAAATAGTAAAGAGACAAAGAGCATGTAACTAGGCGTAGCTGCTAATATTTTCAGATTTTAACTTTAGCAGTAGTTTTCACAATCGTCATCCAAGAAAAGTGCAGGACCAGAACTGTACAGGCTATACATAGACCATTCAACTTCAACTAAACACCATAAATTTAGGCTTTTGAAGGCAAAATGGGTATAGAAATTAGGCCAACAAACTCATATAGATATCAGAAAGATGACTCACAAGTGTCTAATATGTGCAAATCCTTCAGTGGGTTCATCCCATCTGTACCTCCAAACACAAATAGATTATCCCCAATGGCTGTGCAAGTATGGCTGTCCCTTGGAGTAGGTGAGGATCCTTTTATAGCTGGTTGGCTCCAAGTCTGCTTGACTGCAAATCAGCAACCAGGATTGAGAAAACAAAGAATACCCACATTATCTTGCCAGAGTACTAGAACAAATGCATAAAAAAAATCAAAGGCCAAGAACAAAAGTATAAAATAATGTAATACACACTGGTCACTACAACATCAGCTACAAAACAAGTATCAATTTTTCAGTTCCACATCCGTTTCAAAACCTATAAACAGAAAAACAAATTTGGAAAGAGACTATTTGGCTCAAAATAGAAGAGCTTTTGTTCAACTAAAAAAAAAAACTATAAGGCCTCAAAAAATCATGATAATAAATAAAAAAATACAAAACTCTAGAAAAACATGAGCTTTTAATAGGAATCATGACAGCATGCAACCAGAGCAAAAATGCTAACCGATATGTCAAGAATCTGCCATCGAATAATAAAAAATGGAAAGAAAAAAAAAATAGAGAGAAAAGCACTACTGCAATAAAAATATTACTACCCGGATATTGAAAAAATTTCAAAAATTCTTCTCAGAAGAGAAAGTAAACAACAATGCCAAATCAAGGTGCCATAAATTCCAGACAAACATATAATATGATTTAAAAATAAAAATAAAAATTGGGAAACAGAAGAGAAATAGAAGCAGAGCGAAGAGTGAACCCACCAGTGTCAAAGACATGGACTTGGTTGGTCTGACAGTTATGTTTGCCGTAACCACCGAAGACATAGACAAGTCTTCCACCTTTAATAGCGTTGCAGGTGTGTCCCCACCTCTTCCCTGGCCCACAAACCTCACTTTGTCCTCCTCCTCCTCCTCCTCCTCCCTCTATGGCTATGGGGTTCACCTGAACCTTTTCCCACCTCATTTTCGAGAATACAAAGGAACCAATTTGCTGAGGAAAACTCACCACCCCCCTAATAAAATAAAATTAAAAACAGAAACTTTCTCTAATTTTTTAATTCGAAATATGGGAAAGAAGAAATGGGGGTGGGAAATAAGCGAAGGTAAAATCAAATCAGAGAGAAGATTTGGCATGCAAATAAGAAAAATATAATAAAAAGTGTCATATCACAGAGAGAGTGAAACCTGTTTTGCTGATAGAGCCGAGGCCAGTAAAAATATAAAATAAAAAATCCAATCTGAATAGGGAGTGAGTGAATCTGATTAGGGACGAGTCTTAATGTAACACGTGGGAAATTTAATGTCGTCCGATCAGAAAAATGTGAAACGTGGCATCTGTAATAGTTGTTGGATTTATGGTTTGTTTCTTCTCATTGTTTTTTTTTTTTTCTGCAACTTTCTCTTCTTTCTTTTTTAGGTTTTTTTCTTGTTTCTTTGGAGGGATTAGTATTTTTTATTTTTTATTTTTTTATAAATCACGGATATTTTTTACATGAGACAATCATATTCGAAATTGGTTTAAATTTAAAATTTTAAATCTCTCCCAAAATAATATTGGAGAGGATCGTATTTATCCTTTTAAAATATATAAAATTATAATATTTTATGCTGAGAGAAAGAATTATACAAAAAAAAAATCATGTTGAAAAAAAATTAATTTAAATATTAAATAAAGAATAATTGTTTTAACTAAAATAATTATTCTTTAAGAAGATACATATTTTTCTAAGGGAGCGTTTGGTTGAGGAAATTTTTTTTGAATACTAAAGAAATGTAATTGATAGGAAAATGGTTGAAAAATGAGTTTGGTAGGAAAATGTAAAAAAAGTTGTTTGTTTAGAAAAAAATTAAACCCGGCAAATTAGGTAAGATTTATAAAGTCTATGTTTGGTTTGAGGTAAAATATAGATAGGAAAATAACTTCAAATTACAAATATAATCTCATAAAAAAAGTGAAACCTTGGCATTTTAGACGAGAGTATTTGAGTCTACTAGTAGGTTGCTTTTTTGCCATTTAGCTAGCTAAATGTAAAATACCATCTTCAAGTTGTCTTTCTAAATAGTAACTTTGTCTTGCTTTCTATTCTATGAACAAATAAGAAATGCTACGCAAATACAATACATAGAAATTTTTTGTAAAACCTTCTACCAAACATTGCTTTCTTACTTGCCAATTTTATTTGCATAGGTAAATTTTAAAAAATCTTCAACCAAACACCAGAGAAAAATAACTGAGAAACTGATAATGAAAGGAAACTTGCTCCGTCTTTGATTATTATTTTTTAATATTACTCTTCGTCCCTCATGCAACATTTGTTTAAGCTTAAAGTTCGTAATGTTAATTGAAATTAATTGGTTAATTATATGTAAGGTGGAGGAATTCTTCAATGTTGTCAAAATAAAAAGTTTCGTGATCTATGATAATGCCTATCAATTATTTCTTATTTTTACTTTTTTCAATGTACAACTAATGTGATATACATTTTTTACTCACACAAAAAAAAATCTTTTTATAAGGGCAATTAAAATTCTCTCGTTTGATTATGTCAATATAAGTATACTAAAAAATAAAGATAAATAAAAAATTATATTATATGATATAACATAGCTTTCCTAATTCCTATACACACTTGAGAAAAGAGAGGAGAAATAAAAATCAAGTGATGGGACCCACAGAAAATTATGTGTGTAGAAAAGTTATGTTATATCATGGAACATAACAAACATAAAAACCAAAAAATAAAGATTTTAGTAATGAAATATTTTAGGAAAATAAAAGTGTCATATTATATGATACAACTTCTTTTTCCTACACACTCTAAAGATGTGGGACCCACTTCAATTTTTTTTCTTTGCAATAGGACCCACAATATTTATGTGTTTATGACATGACACAAAAAATCTCATGCAATATTATATTCATAAAACCCAGATGAAATTCAAAACTCATAGGAGGCATCTGGTACAGGAGAAAAAAAAATTTACATGAGAAATACAATTACTAGGAATATAATGGGAAAGTAATTTTGGTAGGAAAGTTAAAAAAAAGTTATTTGGTAGGCCAAAATATTACCGAAAAAATTAGGTTACATTTTCTGAGTCTATGTCTGGTTGAAGGTAAAATATTGATGAGAAAATGGAATAAAATTACCAAACTAACTATTGACTAAATACAAAGAAGACTCTCTCTTCATCTTTCTTTTGACATGTTTTTTGAGAAGGAATATTTGTGGCCATTGCTTTTTTTCTACTTTTTGGTTTGATAGGAAAATGAGAATACCATCCTCTGAAGTGTAAAATTTTACACACAAACTGAGATTGTTATACAAATTCAAATGATAGACAAATTTCTTAAAATCTCCTACCAAACATACTCAACTAAAAAACTCATCTCAACTTTTTTAGTTATCCTAAAATAAACCTCTTACCAAACACGTCCTATTTATTTTTGAAATATATGTGCTTAACATTTCAATATTTGTTTTGACTATTCGTCGAATGAACACCCTAAACTGTTTTACATAGCGAGAACACAACTCTTTGGGTCTTTGAGAATTTTATAACCTATAACTTCGCTTTTTAAAATATGTGCTTAACATTTCAATGTTTGTTTTGACTAGATCTTTTTCATTTATAGGTAGCTTAAAAAAATTACCTTTGTTATCAAAAAAAAAAAAAAAAAAAAAAAATTACCTTTGATCCTATTAATAATGTATAGAAATGTGATTTTTAAGTAACTGAAAGAAGATTTCCTGTTAGAAAGCTGTGATTCAGTCAAATTAAATTGATTAAATAAATTTAACTCTAACATAAGAATAAAAAATATTACTCAACATGTCAATCGTTGATTTTATTTAATAATTAATAATTAATTAACAAGCATAAAAAAATAATACTTTTTCTTTCTTACCCTCCCCCCATATAATGCGATTATTTAGTTGTATTCAATATATGAACATCCATCGATCCATTATTATCCTTCTGTAGAATATAATACGGTGTTAACAAATTACTTTTTTAGATGTTAAAGGGGTTATCATGTTTCATTGTTAGATGATAAATGGTTAATATTTCTTTCGAAAAAAATTCTGTCATTTTAAATTAGAAAAAAAGATACACAATGAAAATCATAAAAAGAAAAATGTAAGATTTGTTTTTAAATTTTAAATAAAATAATCACCCTTTAAAAGAACAAACATTTCCCCCAAATAAAATATCTTTTTAAAAAAAAAAAACCTAAAAAACAAACACTAAATTTTTGTAACTAATATGTGCTTGTAAAGCAGCCTAGTACTGTTAGCAATTCAAATTTAACCCAATAACTTCACAACAATAGATAACATCAACGACTCATTCAATAGTAATAAGCAAATAAAAATTCCGTTTTGCAGAGGTATGAAAAAGGATTTAGAATCTTCCTTTCCGAACTCGTGCCCAAGCTATGGCTGCAACTGCCGCACCCCCTAAATGTGCAGATCCTGATATTCTAGTGTCTCCCTACAATTTGAAAACCATTAAATATTTTTAATAATTCCTCCTTGGAATGAACAGGGAGAAGTGGAGTTCAAAAGATAGTATCTTTAGGATAGGCAGGCCTCAATTAATTCGCTAGACACAAAGGTGATGACAAACATTACAATGTATCGAAGTGATTATATATATATATATATATATATATATATATATATATATATGTGTGTGTGTGTGGGGAAGATTATATTTATAAACTTTTTGTTTACAAACTCTTACAAACTACACTAAGATATGACCGGTCATACCTTAATCAAGAGTGTATGACCGGTCATACTTAGTGTAATTTGTAAAAAAAGTTTATAAACAGATCATTTCCATATATATATATATATATATATATATATATTATATCTTCATTCCTTTTTTTCCTATCCAGCCATGCATAGAAAAGAGGATTAATCTCTGCAGACGACTAAGGCGTTAACTAAAGTTTGAGGAGGAAAGGTGGCGGTTTCACTGAAGAGGTCTAAGGCATCAATATGGTAACAAAAAAGTAGTGGTTTATACAGAAATTGCATAACATAGGACAGACCTACTGGATGGCATAAATTTGATAACATTTTGTAGAAATTATTTTGATGCCATTGAACCAGTAGTTAGAACTTAGGACTATGGCATTTGATCATTTCTCTAAAACTAAGCTACTCAAGATGGATAATGCTATGAAAATTAGTAAACACAAAATAAGAAGCTTGAGAAAGTCCACCATACCGTTTTCATCCTCAGCATATCTTTCCAAATCAAGAAGATGCCCTTAATTACAATAATTTATAAGACAAAAGAAAAGGATATGTGAGTATCCACGTTATAAAAGTCATAGTTTTGAACCAGCACTAGGTTGAGAAGAGCTTACAAACAAGATTGCAGGAATAGGTAAAAAAAATTCCAAGTAAAGGGTTGCTTTTGGAAAGAGGAATATGTCAAGCAGCATAACTGCATTCAAAGCTCCACTTGCCCCCTAATCATTAGCAAGTTTTAGTTAAATTAATATCAGACAGTGACTTTAAGCAATGTCACTAGTGATACAATACAAGCAAATAGTAATTTTCAATGCCTAAGCAAAAAATAACTAGATAATCTAACTATAATTCGATAGAAACAATTTTAACTTTTCAAGAAAAAATTGAAGAAAATAGACATTTCCCGCAACTAGGAGAACTTAATAGTCTAATGGTCAGCATATACTTGATTAATAATGACAGGCGATGACAAATATCTACATAACGGTGTGTGCTACAAAGGTACTAGAAACAAAGTTTGGAACCCAAAATGGAATGAAATCATCAACTACATTGAATCTTACACCAGAAAGGAACATTCTATCATGCCATGCTAAGTACCCATGATATATTTATTACATTTATGTAGTAACATCCTCTTTCATTTAATTTCTGGATAGAAAGATCTTCAAGGAAATCAAAAAAGATTAAAAGTAGATATAATTCCTTGAAAACGCATTGCACATCAAAAACGTAGTTGACTAGTCCCACCAAGAACATCCGTTATCACAAAACACGGTCTATATTCCCTGAAGAATAGGAGTTAATTATAGAATAGTTACTAAAAGCTTACCATCAACGGGTTCATGAATCTCCAGCCCTGTTGCAAACAAAATGCAGAGAAACGTTAAAGCTCACTGAAAAATGTTTAAGTTCAAACCAAGACGAGAATAAGTATTTACTTTTGCTTATATGTTAAAGAAATTTATCACTAGTCACCTTAGGCACAAAATATGTTTATTACCATTTGTATACTATGTTAAAACAATCCCTTTTTTTTTCTCTTTCTCAGTCTTCCTTTCAAAATGCTCAATTATGGATGTTACTTTTGAATCATATGTACTCAACATTTCTTAAGAAAAAATTTAGCTTTTAAAGATTCAAGTTACAGGTATATCAAAATGAAAGTAAAATCTAGAAATTCATATATGAATAGGTTGTGATTGAATAATTAGCATATTAATTACTAAATTTTCTAGTTGCTAAGTTAGGCTTGACAGGGACCTTTGATGTTTGTGCCTCATAGGCTTGATGCACAAAGTAAAAAACAGAACCACCCACTGCCCCAGCAAGATACAGCTTCAGCAGAAATTCAGGTCCAAAATTTCTTCCAATCTGCCCATAGCCCAATGGAAAAAAAGTTAAAAGAGTAATGGAACAAATATTCGTTAAAGAAAAGAAGCTTGAAAGAAGGAAATTTATCTATTAAGTGATGGTATCTGACTTAAGCTAAAATTCTTAGCAAGCCAAGCTATATGTTAATAACAAATAATTAAATCCACATTTACTGGGTGTGACAAAAAGGAAAGGGGGACGAAAAAGGCATTACATAAACAAAAAATATTTTAGGAAACCAACAGAAATCAGTCCCACAAGTTTTTTAAGGGACTCATTAAACTACAAATTCAATTTCCAAAGTGTTGGGTTTTTCCTCCTTTTCCTTTTGCCTTTCCCTACAATCTTTTAGAAAAGGAAACACTGCTGACTGCAGTTCCTAAATTTCAACCTAAACACATAGATAGCAAGAAACTATAAACTGAATGAGTCCTAATTTACTAATCACAATGGGTACATAAGACTATAAAACTATAAAAAGACAAATATGAAACTTAAGGCATATCCAGTAATATAACTGAAAACCGAAAAGAACAAATGAAATGGCATAATACAACACGATATATAGTAGATATAAGATTAAAAGATTTATATTTATTATATTCAAGGTATTTATTTATAAGTGACATAAACAAATTTCAAGAGACCGAAAATCTGGAAGTGTCACACGAATGCACAAGCCTAATAATCTAGCAAAGCCTAAGAACTTCAATATATGATATGTTTCTTCTCAAAACTATTTCCTTTCCGAGAATTCAATATCTGACTCAATTTCATAAAAATGTGACAAATTATTCTTTGCTTTAGGTTAATGTCTATTGTCTACACACCAACCCAAACAATATATTAGTTGATACATATATAAAAAAGAAAAGGAGAAGATAATGAAAAAAGAGACGAGAGAAATAATGACCAAAAATACAATTCAAGAACGGGCCACCGCACATTCATTCCAAAGAAGTAGAGCCCAAGCATGTTGAAAAATAGATGCGGGAAATCTATGTGACTGAAAGAACTGGTAATCAAAGTATGCAAACGTCCACTCTTAAAATTGTCGAAAGAGACCTGTTCACAGAAAAAAATTGGATTAGCAGTCTTGATAAGTTAAATCCAAACAGACAATAACATTGAGACAACCCATTTCCCAACTCCATCTTTCAACAATTGGTAAAGTGCCAGACCATCATCACTGTAAGTTTGATGAAATCTATACAATGTGTTTCACAGTATCTCCAACAAATAAACTTCAACTTGAAAATTAGATATTATGGCTATTACGAATTATTTGAAGCCTCAAAAACCTTGTATTTTCTCTCTCTATCCTCAACAAAAATAAGAAACTGGAATGAAAAGTCCATAGTTATACATCACACGACTATAACACTATCTCGTTATGAAGAATTTCCGACGAAACTTTTAATACACCGACAACACAGGTGGGAGTGCCATAAAAAGCAAAGGTCAAGTAAATAATATCTACAATTACAAGCGGCATCATCAAGTTGATCAAATTTATAAATAAAGAAACTCACAGTAAAGTTTTTTATCATAAACTCTTCATCTGCTATCTTCCATAATATATAAACAGCAATGTTAGCTACAATCAAGCCCGAAACCATGTCAGAAGGTGTTAGCCTCTGGAACCATGATCTCCTGCAAACAGGAGAAAAAATATTATTGACATGACCATATTATATGTAAACCATCTAAATATGTTTACTAAAAATCATGGCTTTTGTACATAGCATTACTAGAGGTAATTTTTTTATTTATATGCCCTGATTGAAGAAGAGTGAGAAGAAAATTCAGAGTTTCACCAGCATAAAGCATAAACATTTCACCAGAGAAACAACAATAATTTTGTGCATAATTATCTACCATTTCCAATTTGATTTACAGGCACAATGAAGATGCAAGAAGACTGCAATATATTACAAGTCCAGTAACGAAAAGTTGCACATCATATAAAAAGGGTTGAAACTTGAAAATAGCAATAAAATGTAAACAATCAAGATTTCACGGTAGAGATGCAAGAAATAGAAGAATAGGAAGGACGAGCTACAATGCATAAAACATTTTAACTTTAGTATAATAAAGCACATGTAAATACTAATAAGCACAAGAATTAAGTGACGAGACTTGAAATTGTCAAATTTGACACTCAGAAGGTATTGGCCTTCATGCTGCACATTGTATGCTTAATTCTTCCATAAATAGCAAGTAGTTACAAACACTTTTAATATTGATAAAAAAAATAAAGTTTGAAAAATTGATTTTTCAATTTACAGGATTTAAAGAGTGAATTATCTCGTCTGAATAGGCAACAACTAGTTTAGAAAAGTTCTTCTGTAATGGTGAGATGAACTGAGATTTCCAAGAATGCATAACCATGTAATGTTTCAGTACTGTTAGGCTAACATATATAGAAATTCAAATTTCGACGTGGAAAACAAACCAGAATAGTATAAGCCTGTGCAACTGCAAACAAGTAATGCATTGCAACCCTAATCCTAGAAGCAGTGAGAGTAACCATAAGAATTTAAAAACCAAGAAAGTGAGACATGTAGCATAATCTTAAAATGATAATGTGATATCACTCATTCACTCACATTATCAAGGTGATTTACGGGGAAAAAAAACTATTTCCTTTTGTGGAGGGGGAAGATAACTGGAAAGAATATCAAACAAAAGTCTACATGTTAGTTGCTCACATTTATAAGAAACGGTAAGTTCTCTCTAACAAGTTGTCAAAAAAAAGGTTATTACTTATTAGTGATTGAACACTTTTTGGTATAGGTGTCAAAACTATAAAAAGCTTTCTCTCTCTTTTAGCAACATTTTCTTAAATATGATATCATTAATTATAACGAGGATAACTCAAAATAGTTATTGCTAGTTGCTACTTCATTAATGCTCCTGCAGTAATTTCACAATGAGGAGTGAATGTAAAGAAACACTTCAACCCAAAACCTTAAGGTGTTGGGTGAGAACCTTTTTAATGGTTTATATTATTCTCTAACACCCCCTCACGCAAGAGCCCTTTGAGCTTGAAGCATGAGTATTATATAGGCCTGATTTTTGGTTTACCTTGTGCTTATTTTAATTCCACTAGAAAGTGGAGGGGCGGTGAAAATCGAAATCGTGACCTTGTGATCACTGAAGCTTTGATACCATGTAAAGAACCATATCAACCCAAAACCTTAAGATGTTGGGTGAGGGTCTTTTTAATGGTTTATATTATTCTCTAACAGTGAAACTGATTTCAAACCCTCAAAATTTTACTTTTGGCAAGAAAAACAGTAGCAAGGATAGGTTACTCCAAAACTCAGTTAGGGCGCTAGTGTCATGACTTGGACTGATGACCCCAAGAGGGATTACTAGTCAAAGGTTCACCCAAGGGGGAGATTTGAAACCACGCACATGGGGAGTAAGTGGGAGGGGGTTCCTAAAGAATCTGATTCTTAATCTATGACACTTCCAAACGCAATTACAAAACATGGTTAAAACTAAATGGCTCCACTTGAACTTTAAAGTGTCTTCTATCAGACTGTCACCAATAAATGAAGGCTCGTGCAAGCCCCATTATTGGAGGAAATTCCTAATAAAGCCACGAAAGCTTTACGTACGATCACAAGAAGCAATGCATAGAATCATCAGTATAGAAATTGGTCAAATCAAAGCTAAAAAAATTACATATTTTTGGTACGACGACCCAAATGACCATTGAATAACGAAGTAAAATCAGACATGTAATATGTACTCTAGTTCTCTCTCTCACACACACACAAAACAAACAAAAAAAAAAAAAACAAAAAAAAAAAACAGAAGCAAAAATCTCATAAACCCTGATTAAACCTCAGTCAGGGTGAAAATGAGAATTGTTAACCTCAACCTAAAACAAAAAACATGAACCAGTTATGATGTTCATTTCATTTATAATCTGACGGAACATTACCAACCACGCCGCCGGTAAAAATCATAATTTTGGTAGAAAATGAAGCTCAGGCGAGAAAAATGAACTATGGGAAGGCTGGGCCTGCAATCTAGAAGGCTTCTGGCGGAGATCCTCTGGAGAGCATTGCGCGAGTTCAACGCGAACTGCTGCTGCACGATCATTGGTTGGGAGAGAAACCCGCGAATTTTGGTCGAAAGGTTGTGATGGGAGGGCCATGACTGAAAATGACGACGAAGTGGGTGAGTGAGAAAAGAGGGAGAAATGTTGTAATGCCCTAACTCTAGTTTGGGGATAGAGGATAAGGGGATGTGAGAATGAGTGTTGAAGATACGTTGAGAAAGATTGGGTTGGTGACGATGATGATGGTGTGTGACTAGTTTGCGAAGAAAGCTCTGCATCTTTTTTTTTATTTTATTTTATTTTTTTTGGGGTCAGCCTCACAGGGAACAAGGAGATAGGTAAAAGATTTGTTTAAATTTATTTTGCTGTTTGGTGTATTTTTTGTCATGAACTCATGGCCATTTTTTGATTTGGGTTATAAAATTTTTGGGAAAGTAATTCATAAGAATCTTATGAAATATTTTCTGTTTTGAATTATTTTTATGAACTTTCCTATCGTGCTAAACCGTTTCATTCATGTATTAAATATGATAGTATCTCATTTATTGAAATTAAATTTGAAAATAAGTTGATTCCTTTAATAAAATTAAAAAGAAACAAGAAAATTGAATCAAAAAGGGGGTTGGTAGACTTTAAAATAATAATATAGGTGAAATGAGACATTGCCAGGTATATCACATTTTTATTTTGACAAATTTTCTTATTTGCAAGCTTTATTATAATTATTACGTCGCACTAGGAAATAACAACTTTTACTACATATACACCAAAGAGGAGAGAGAAAATGAGATGAGAAGGAAAAAAAAAATACGTGGATCCATTTTTTTTGTTGTGTTTGCGGGACTATTCTAATTTTCGTTTAACATAATATTTATAAAACCTTTATTATAAATACTCTAAAAATTAATAAAGTTGGGGATAGTGTGCGTACATCTTTGTTTTTAATCTAATGTCATTATTAAGAGTGTTAATGGGTCAAGCGGGCCGAGTTTTGATCTTAAAAAGTTAAGTTTGTGTTTAAAAATATCAAACTGGCCTAATCTGTAACTTGTTATGAATATTTCTGTTTTGAATTATTTTTATGAACTTTCCTATAGCATTAAATGGTTCCATTCACATATTAAACATGATAGTATCTCATTTATTGAAATTAAATTTGAACATAAGTTGATTCCTTTAATAAAATTAAAAAGAGAAATGAATCAAAAATGGAGTTGGTAGACTTTAAAATAATAATATAGGTGAAATGAGATATTGTCAGGTATATCACATTTTTGTTTTGACAAGGTTTCTAAGTTGCAAGCTTTATTATAAGGGTTGTATAATTATCATGTCGCATTAGGAAATAACAACTTTTTCTACGTATACACCGAAAGGGAGAGAGAAAATGTGATGAGAAAAAATTATGTGAACCCATTTTTTCGTTGTGTTTGCGGGACTATCCTATTTTTTGTGTAACATAATATTTATAAAATCCTTATTATAAATACTCTATAGTTTAATAAAGTTGGGGATAGTGCGCGTACATTTTTATTTTTAATCTAATATTATTATTAAAGGTGTTAATGGGCCAAGTGAGGCCGAGTTTTGGTCTTGAAATTTTAAACTTGTATTTAAATATATCAGACTGGCTTAATCTGTAACATCTTATGAATATTTCTGTTTTGAATTATTTTTATGAACTTTCCTATCGCAATAAACCGTTTCATTCACGTATTAAACATGATAGTATCTCATTTATATAAATTAAATTTGAAAATAAGTTGATTCTTTTAATAAAATTAAGAAGAAAATTGAATCAAAAGGGGGATTGGTAGACTTTAAAATAACAATATAGGTGAAATGAGATATTGTCAGCTATATCACATTTTTGTTTTGACAAGCTTTATAAGTTGCAAGCTTTATTATAAGGGTTATATAATTATTATGTCGTTGTAGGAAATAACAACTTATCATCAAAGGATTTCAATAAAAAGATAACATATTGGATTAAAAAATTACTAGCCATTAAATCCTGATGTGTGAAGAAAATTACTCGCCATAAAAAAGGATATGGTTTGATTAAAAGAAAATTAAAATCACATCCCACATTCTCGTGATAATGTGGTGAAGAGAACAGCACTAATTGTTTGTACTTGTAGACACAGCCTGAAATTTCAAGCATCTCTTGTGAGGATTTAAAATCTTGGTAGTTACTCATTTCAAGTGGAGAAAAACAGAATACTTAATCCAAGGAGGTCTTTAGACTAGAGGGGAGGGGTAGTTAACGACCATTATCCACAATTTCTTGCTAAATAGTAACACTTTCAACTGTGATAGTGAGGGCCTCCTAAGGAACTTGTTCCTCAAACTCAAAAGTATCATGTGCCCCCTCTCCTCAACGTGGTAACAGTTATTCATAATTTGCTAGACAGAGACTAGATTTCGGCTTTCGTTGTTGTTTGTAGTTGTCTCCTGACTAAAGCAGTATACACACCATCCTTGTTGAGAAGTTCATCATGTGTACCACTTTCAACTACTTGGCCATCAGAAATAACTGCAACAGTATCAGCAGTTTTCACAGTTGATAACCTATGAGCAATCACTAGAACTGTCCTTCCCTTCATGATAGAATCCATGGCATCCTGCAACATACCCATCACATTATTAGTAGCTTATTGAGCAACAAACAAAAGATAAGAAAAAGTTTATATGTTCATGGAACTGGAAAAAAAAAAACACTCCAGAATAATTTGTTTACTCACTTGCACTAGGTATTCGCTTTCAGCATCTAAGGCACTGGTGGCTTCATCCAGAAGGAGAATTTTTGGGTCCATAAGCAGGGCTCTAGCAATTGCTATTCTCTGTTTCTGCCCTCCTGAAAGCCTCACCCCGCGCTCTCCAACAAAGGTCTTGTATTTTTCTGGGAATTTTGATACAAATTCGTGCGCATTGGCCATTTTCTGCATTCAAAATCCATACCAATAATGAGCAAATGAGAGTTGGGAGAGAGGTGTGTCTCATTGGTGAAAGAAGACATTAAATATTACAGCTGCTTTTTCTATATCATCAGGGTTAACTTTGCCATCGAATCCATAAGCTATGTTCTCCTCTATGGAACAGTTGAAGAGTGTAGGCTCCTGACTCACTATACTGATCTGCAAATACAAGACCAAACTGCATTAAATTTGAGTTATCAAAATAACAAAAGAAATTAGATTTTGGAGAGTTCAGTTTCTCTTGTTATCACGGGCATATCATATTAAACCTGTCCCTCACCAAACTAATTTCTCAAACACCAAATTTTACATCTCCAGTATAATGCTTAATTGCATGACAGTTAGACAGGCAAGTATGAAATGTAATAGGCACAAGGTGTGAATTAATATATAGCTTTTCACCTTGAGTTAGGATTATTTCAGGATTCCATCACACACTCAAAATACTACAAGATATACAGGTATCTAGAACTAAAAACATGACACTACAACTACAATAAATTGGGTTAATCGTTGTCAATAGTTTATAAATGTCTTATCTACTGTTTACTACGCACCGAAATGTACTTGTGATGCTAATCTGCTTAAATGTTTTGTAAATATGTAGTGTCCTATAGTGGAAAAGCTGCTGCAGTGCCAACTTCTTAATCCATAGTCCCCGTAGTAAATAGTAATAACAAAAAATTAATTTTCTAGTAATTAATTTTAAGCACAAAAAGAATATGATCAAGATACCTTTCTGTGTAAATGCTTGTGTGATATTTCTACCAGAGGAACCCCATTCAGCGTAATCTTTCCCTTGGTTGGGTCATAAAATCTTTCAATTAAGTTTGCAATTGTAGTCTGCACAAACAAGAAACAAGTTCATGCGCATGATGTTTTTTCCTTTCACTTCACTGTGCTCTCTACCTTTTTATGCTTCAATCCAAGCATGTTAAATAAGAACCTTGTTGAACGATGAGCTGCAAAAATAAACACAGGAAGAAAGGGAAAATAAAGAGAAGATGATCATAAGAGAAAATATGGACTATACCTTTCCCCCACCACTTGGACCAACAAGAGCAACCTTTGAGCCAGGCTGCAGCTTCAGCGAAATGCCCTAAACACGAACAATGCAGTACACTTTCTTTTAATAATTTACAATTGAATTTGTATAACCAGAACAGAAAATTAGAAGGAAACTGCTACCTTGAGCACTGGATGATTAGGGCGTGATGGATAGGAAAACCATACATCATCTAGTTCCACTTCCCCATCTCCATCGCTACAGTAATAGACATTGAATGTCAATTCTCATTTTAATAGATCACTTATATAGAAAAAAATTTAAGCCAAAAAGGGGTATATTTAATTTATGAAATGATTCTGAAATTCACACTATATAATGGAGAGAGTGAAGAGATTCTTATTACTTTTGACTTTCAGTATTCCTGTGTTAGGTTTTCATCCTCTATATCATAAAGTTTCACTTCTCTGTAACACTAAGGAAACAGGGGCCTGTCTAGAAGTGTCTAAATATTGCAAAGACTATTTCATAATGAGCCACTAATCACTTTTTCATCGACAATTCAGGATTTGAATGCAGAATTAGGACACTGGAAAGTCTTTGGTACAAGAATCCAACACTAGAGCCCTTCATCCACATCCTAGACTAGGTGTGGTCCAGGATGGTAAAATACTAAACTAGTAGAAACGGAGAAAAACTCTCTAAAAATAGCACTTAAAGGTTGAGTTTGAAGTATGTTGAGGGAAAACTGTAAAAAACCAATTCAACCCAAAAACTAGAGCTATTGGGTGAGGCCACATTAATGGTTTTTACATATCAAACACGCCCCTTCACACGAGAACCCACTGGGCTTGAAGGGTGGACAATGCACAAGCCCATCTACCTGTGCTAAGAAATTCCACAAGAGAAAATAGAGCGGCGGTGAGGATCAAACTCGTGACCACTTGATACCATGTAAAGAACCAATTCAGCTTAAAAACTTAAGCTATTAGGTGAGGCTACATTAATGGTTTTTATATATCAAACAAAAACACATCAGAACAGTACAAGCAAAGGTGATTTGGTCACAGGGCAATTTTTTGGTGGTGTTAGTTGTTTGATGAACAATACACAAAACTAACAATTTTGTGATATCATGGACAGAAAAATGCAAAATTTATTATAATAACCTTTTATGTTATGCATTGTTTTGCACGTAATAAAGCAGGGATAATGATAAGTTAGGGATTATTGGTCTTTTTCCCTTTTCATGTTGTGGACAAGATTTTGTAACTTGGTATAGTGGGTAACAAAAAAGTAGAAATTTGTGCAGTCCTTTGAATTACTTTCTGTTCAGTACTTATACTATTTGAACAATCAAACAAGGTACAATTTTTCTGTGCCTTGTTTTCCCTTATTTTATAATAAATCAAACGAACGCATAAATATATTTTAAATCTAGAAAACTGACCCCAGAGGACATTCATTTCCCGACACAGGCATGGATGAGACACGATCCATAATTTGAAATACTCTTCTGCTAGCACCTGCAGCTTTCATAACTACTGTGTACAACCCTGACAGACCAGATATAGAAGATCCCACTACAAGGCAGAGTAATTGAGTCAATATAAACACAAAACTGGCAGATCAAATACAACAGATCCAGCTTACCACTGAAATAAATTAATAAAGCAAAACAAGTAACATCCTAATCATCTAATAAGGAATATCCATGGATCATATATTTTCAATTGTGAATATTATTATACAGGTTTCATTCACATGTAAAAAGGTAAAATAGAAAGAGGAACTTACCCGAGAGACTATAAAGAATGAAAGATGTAAGATCGCCTGAGGACATGGAACCCTTGATTGTCAAGTTAGCTCCATATATAACAACTACAATAACTGAAAGTGTAGATGCTGCATTAAGGCCTCCAGAAAAGAGTCCAACAACTTTCTGCAAGACCAAGCAAATAAGATTAAATGTTGTAAAGGGAAACAAATAAATTTACACAAAAGCAGATAGATCAAAATATAAATGACTAACTCACAGCTTGTTTAAGTCCAAGCTTAAGTGTCTCATCGACTTTCTCAGAGTAGCGTGTTATTTCATAATATTCTTGGGCAAAAGATCTTACTGTTCTTATTGCACCAAAGGATTCCTAAGCAACACAGACAAAATTAATATCAGTTTAAATATCTTCTCCTATGATATCTGTTTAATGGGAGATACATACCTCAGCAATTGAAGAAGCTACTGCAGCTGCTGCTTGAGTTTTATGAGAAAGTTCACGCAGGAAACGGCCAAATTTACGAACAGCAACAGAAATAACAGGTACAACAGCCAAAGCCAACACTATATGTTGTCAAGAGAGAGAGACAAGTTAGGATAAACACATAAAATGTGTGCTCGTGTGTGTATGTGTATTTCATGAAATAAAACTCCAATGTTTAATTACTGACATGTTAACTTCCATGATGTTGCAAACATGAAGCTAAGACCAATAAATGCAGTTGATAAGTTTCTCAGGGCCTCGGAAAGATTGGTAGTTGCAGCATTCTTTATGATCTGTGTATCTTCAGATAGCCTACTTAAAAGTTCCCCAGTTCGAGTAACATCAAAGAAGGCTATCTCCTGAAAACTCATCATCCATAATAAACAAGTTTTTATTGTTAGCTAACTAGCCAAGGGTAATTACAAGCTTGAAGATTGAAAATTTCTACTCTTCAAGTGACAAAAAGTAACACAAACAAAGAAAAACAATCCAAGAGTCAATATGATAATATTGTTTTACCTGGTTTACAAGGTGACTGAACAAATTCTTTCTCAGCCGTGCAACAACCCTTTCACTAGCAGAAGAAAAAAGCCAAGCTCGAAGTGCTGTGCAAACTGAACTGTAAAATTGAGAAAACTCAGTGAACCACTTGGGATCCCAGAAAATTTACGTGACAGATCAGAAATCATGACTACAACCAAATAAAAATGTATCATCAATTGGAGAATAATCAAGCAAGATCATACCCAATAACAACAATAAGAGAGATTTCTAGTATGGTGCTCTTGACAGCATTCAAAGCTTTGTCTTTATCCTCAGGAGTTCGCAGATCCCCTGAGACAATGTCGATTATATTCCCACCAAATTTTTGCTGCAGCAGGAACATTTCCATGTTCATTAGAAAACAGCTTTAACTTTACATCTGGCGATGTGGCAGCAAATAATATAGTTACATGCTAACATAATTTTCAATGTGTGCGTGCGTGCTTGTATAAATTGTGCGCGTGTGAGAAAGAGGGGGAGAGAGTAAATTATGCATACAACTAAGATACTTGTTGTGGCAGCAACCAACAGAGCCACGGTACCAATCACCAACTTTCCAGCCTCAGGCTTTGCCTGCAATTAGTTAAAAAAACAGAAGCAACTTTAATGATCACAAAAATATGTCACCAATTAATCCAAAGAAAAAACTAGCCACTTACAAGTGAAAACACCCGAAAGAATCCCACATTTGCCGCCTGAAATTTTCATTCATAAAGTTAGCAATTGCACCTGTACTTACTAATATATTATGCTTTGAGATGTTATAGAGAGATATAAAAGATGTATGAATGAAAATTACCGGCACTGCATCACCATGCTCAAGGTCTGAGACTTGACCTGCTGAGGCATCATCTCTCTTTCCCCTTCCCTATATAGATTGAGAAAAAAATAAAAAATAAAATAAAAATGGAGTACAAGGATAAGTGAAATTCCAGAAACATGTCCAAAATCCTTTTGCACTTACTTATTGTAGAAAATGCATAACCATACCAAGAATTGGAACCTAAGTAATAGTTTCAGATTACAATTTAAAACCAGTTTGAAACCGTTAAAACAAAAGCCGAAACATTACACAAGACTCCGGCTATGTTTTTCAACTGTACATAACAAAGTTTCAGGAACAAAGCCTAAAGTACTGAATCAAAAAACTGAAATACAAGCAGAGAATCATGTTTAAATACCTATCAAAAAAATTAAACGGTTAGAGTGAAAAATTGACTTACACCACGCTCAGCCTCTAAGAGAGGTGCTCTTTCACTTCCATGTGCGTTCATCCTCCTCAACCACAACAAGTGCCTCTCTCTCTCTCACTCCCACCCTCCAAATTATAATAGTGCCAGTACCAATAATACGTTGACCCTCATATCACTAAATTATTATGTATGCCTCACACAATAATAATAACTGTAGATAAATAATATTGGAGTGATTGTTATTGGTCAAAAAGGCTTCACTTCAATTAAATTTCCCAAAAAAAAGTGTATGGGGTCCAAATATCAGCCAAATAGACGGGTAACGATTCAGCTTACCCATTTCTCGTTTATTGATCATGATTACTATTGATGGTCCAGAGAAAATAAAGAAAAAAAAAAACTGATTGGTTACTAATAAAATATGAGGGTTTCCGGTTTTGTTTAGGCATGAAAATTGAAAAGTGCCTGTTTAAGAAAAAAAGGTTACTAATAAAAAAATTATTCTTAGTGAAATTTTATATTTTCCTTTTAATGAAATATGAACTTAAATTTTTTTAAATAAGAGTTACATAAAGTTTTTTCTAATAATAAAAATTATATCATTAACATCTATCTTATTTAAATGCTTGGATTTCTACTCTTTGAGAAAGTGAAACCACAAAAAAAGGCACCATTGACCAATACAAAGAGATGACCTTGACTTGGGTCATTCAATTGTCATGGAAATTTCTTAGCAAGAAAACATAAGGTGCAATTTGACCATGGGTTTGTTTTTTCTAAAATTACTTTAGATAATTTTATCTAATATTTATTGAAACGACGTCGTTTTAGGACGAAATTATGATATTTTTGTAATTTTAATTTATTTCAGGATTATAATAGTCTTTATCATTCTAATTTTTTAATTTTTCAATCTCAAAACGACGTCGTTTCGATGAACATTAGACAAAGTTATCTAAAGTAATATTAGATACTTTTTTCCCTTTGAATATTATGTGAACCATGTTTAGTAGCTTATTCACGGGTTTGAACTTGGTATTTACAGAGAAATATGTTGAAAACAGTTGAATTATTTTTTGTTTTCTTATATATTAGTCTATGATGATCTAACTGGGAACGTGCATACCTAGGGGTATATACTTCTACTTTTGTTTATTATTTTGTTTCTTTAGTATTTTGTTCTTGCATACCTTATTCAAAAAAATTTGCGAACAAATATTGATACAGTTGATTAAAAGTTTGGTTTATATTTTTTAAGGGTATGAGTTCAAATTCTATTAGTCGATATAAAATTTTTATTATTGGATAATATATAATTTCTATCAAAAAATCTCCAAAAGAAGAGTCTTAACTTAACGGAGCGTTTGGTACGCGGCATTTTTTTAGATTTTCAAGAAATTAAATTTTTTAAAATTTTAAATTTTTGAATATTATCATAAACTGAATGTAAAAATTATATTTTTAAAAATCGAGATTTCTAAACAAAAAAAAAAAAAAAATCTTGTACCAAACGCCCCCTAAATGATCTTGGTGTCTAACTGCATTTAAAGTTTTAGTTAAAAAAAAAAAAAAAAACTTTGATCAGTGAGGTAACGTCAGCATTGACGTCATTCTCAATCTAAATGGACTGAGAGAGTGGTATATGCTGCTTGCAGCTTAGTTTAGTCCGTGAATGTGGTCCCCACACGCTACGACTGTTTTGTTTTGTTTTATTCAAGGCACGTGTCATGACGTGTCTAAACCTAAAAATAAAATAAAAAATACTACACAACATAGACTAGAAAGTCTAGAATAGCTATTTTGACAAAATTCCAAGTAATTTTTGAATTTGATCATAATAATACATATTTTAAAATAAGATATCACATAGACAAAATACCTTCCACAAGGCAATGTCGACATATAGATAATAGAATAAATAAAATGAATGCAACTTCTCAATGATAAGGCTCTCTTAAAGATGCTAGTATTAATGACATTTTCTCGACGTATCAATTATAGTAGAAAAATAAAATAAAATCATGATATGCAATGTGACGTCCCATAAAAAGGTACTAATGGAAGAGTGACCATTTTGTCACGTTTGCAAAAAAATTACCAAACTGTAATGCCAACAGTAAATTTTGTCAAAATATCACGCGACATATTTCGTTACACTGTGTAGCGAAATATGTTTGCAAGTAATTCGCTACACAGTGTAGCGAAATATGACATATCAGGATGCACAGTCAGCAAAAATGACACGTGTCAAGCAAACAGAACCCAAACATAATTCGCTACACAGTGTAGAGAATTTCTGCCTACTTGACACGTGTCACTTTTGCTGACTGTGCATCCTGACATGGCATATTTCGCTACACTGTGTAGCGAGTGTAGCGAAATATGCGGCGTGGTATTTCGACAAAATTTATTATTGGTGTGACAGTTTAATAAAAAAATTTGTCAAGCGTGACAAAATGATCACTGTTACACTATTAATTCAGATGACATATTTTATAGGGCACTTTCACGTGGCATATAACAATTTTACTTTACAGACCCCATGAGATAACCGTATCCCAGATCCATATTCCAAAGCCCCCCGGCACTCTCGCTTCCGTATCACCCCCAGCATTTTTTTACTTGTAAATCGACTGGGCCGTTCCAAATGGTCCAACCCACAACGTCGTGGTACTACCATGAAAGCCCACATTGGGAATGAAATTCTTCGACATTGTTCATGTTAAGCCAATAAAACAAGCCCAAAATTAATCAATTTAAACCTTTTTTGTCCACTAATTCAAAGATTAATGTTATTTATCATGAATAATTTCATATAAATTATATTATTATATATACTTGTTTTTAAAATTTTAAATTATGAAAAAGATAATTGTCAAAATAACTAATCGAAATGTGTGACTTCTTAGTTTTGCAGTGTAGAGATATCTTAAATCAAATACACACATACATACATCTGTATGATATCATTTACCAAAAAAAACATATAATTTTAGGGTTTGGTGTTTGTCATTTTAAATGACATAAGTTATGTCATTTTAAGAGAGAGATCGACACAGAAAAACAGAAATCATGGGAGAGAGAAAGTGGGTGGTTTTTTTTAATTTAAAATTCAAATTTTCTGTGTCTGTATCTCTCTTAAAATGACTTAATTTTCTGTCATTTAAAATAACAAACATTTTTCCCATAATTTTATTAACCGACACTGCATGCATATGAATTCACATTTTTGCATACAATCATAATTAAGTATAGAACATGTGTCCTAAAGTGAAAGATTAGAAACAAAAATTAAATTAATTTTTTTTACTTATTCCAATTACTTAAATAAGAAAATATTGTTATAAAATAAAGGAGAACAAGAACATAGAAGGAACAGAGAGAAAATTAGTACAAGGAGAAAGACAGATAACTTTTTTCATTGTGTATCTATGTCCCCTTATATATGGTCTTTATAGGCTCTTTGTAAGTTACAAGGGAAAGAAATTAATAATTCTGATTAATTACAGTTTGGAATAACGTTTTTGAGGTTTCGGATATTCATATAATTATATTATTTATAAAAAATATTAAATATTTTAGTTATTACGTCCTTTATTAATAGTTTCACTTTTTTAACCTGTCACATTATATGTTAACAAATCCCTAAAGGTCATTCGAGTTTGCACTTTTTATATTTTAAAATTATTGAATAAATAGTATTAGTTATTTTAGAGAAAACGTTCTTAAATGACCATCTATGATCCAAAATTATGGGTGCAATTGAATATGTAACAAAAAATAATGATTATTTTGTTGAAAAAAATAAAAATTAAACGCGAAAGTGAGAAATTCAACGTTAACTACTTTGTTCAGAATGAGATAAAGAGCAAGATATATATATATATATATATATATATATATATATATATATATATATATATATATATTGCTAGGGTTACGTGAGTTAGGTTTTAATTTAAATATGTTAGATTAATGTAAAATATTTTAATACTAACTTTATCTATTAGTTTAATATACGCAAATTTATAAGTCTCATCTGATTTAAATTTTTTTTTAAGAAAAAAAGACTTAGCTTATTAACTTATTTAAGCCCATCAAATTTTTTATGTTTATCAAGAATTGAAAATTCTCTTTTATTAGGTTAGACCTAGCCCAACATAGTTCAAGTCATAAGCACCCGACAGGCCAATTTCCTATTTTCACTCCTAATTGCTTATAACATGCTTCACTTTAAAAATTTCTAACACTCATTTTCTATTATTAGATATTCATGATATTGAATTAGAAATTAAGCGGAATGTTGTAAAATACAATGGATAAGTATTTGATTTCTCATTACTTTTGATGTATTTTGTAACCACCACATTAATGGTAAATTAAAGTATAATTATTTTCGTTAGAGTCTCATATATAATCACATGACTTTTTATAAAAAATGGAATGATTAGTGAAATTGGAATTGATGATATTCTAATGCTTTTCTAAGAGTTCATACCTCTATAACACGAAGTTTGGGACTATAATTTAAATGGAGATTTTAATTTATCAAAGTATTTATTGAAATGTACTAGTGACTCATGATCAGCACTAGTATCGTAATTATTTATCAAAGTATTTACAAAAATCCACTAATTTATCATAATTATTCTCAAATGTCCAAATTGATGATTCGCCATAAACGTGTAATGTGAAATACTTCCATGAAAGTATATGCGCATTAAGGTTTTCACAGTTCTTATGATGAAAATAGGGTTCCATCGGGAGAGGATAACAAACATATCAAATTAAGTAAGCAAAGCATCATCCTGTTCTGGATAGCACACTTACATAGGTCCAGCCACTGGGTCCAGCCTAAAAAGCTCACTTCTAGAAGGCAACATAGGATTTCCTCTCTTCCCATGCACATGGTTGCCCCTGCACACTCGCAGGGGTTTAGCATGCCCAACCTAAAAAGGCTAGGCTGGCTAGGTTGATTGGAGCTCTCATTCTAAATACCCCCTCTCACATTGAGGAAGGGGCTTATTCTCCTCCATTAAACTGTTGGGAACTCGGTTCCCTCAAGCTCGGCTAAGCAGCCTTTGTGCGAAAGTCAATCAACAAGATCCTGATCTCGGATCTCGGCAATACCTCAGCATGAACTTCACCAGGTCGGGTAGCGCAGCGGAAAAATCAAAAAGCAAAAAATCACAAACAGGAGAGAGAGGAGAGGAACACAACCAGATTTAACGTGGGAAAACCTTCTTCAATGAAGAAGTAAAAACTCACGGGGCCTAGTCCAGATCAAAAATCCACTATAAAATAATGGTTACAAAGAATCAAATACATCAATGTGGTGGTTAACTCAACCTCTCCAATAATGGTGATAATCAAACTACCCTAGAGATGTTTCACTCAAACTCTCTCTAGAGATCTCTCAAATGATTCTCTAAAATTTTCTCTCTAATCTCTTAACTTAGCATCCACCCACAACTAATGAATATATAGAGGAGGTGAGATCTAGGGTTAGGGTTTTTAGGAAACCCCTCAATGGGCTTGGGCTTAGCATTGAAAGAGGAAGCCCAAAAAATCTCCCCCTCCGACTTCAATGCGTCGGCTTCAGCATCAACCCGGCTCCTTCACAACAGTCTTCAAATTTCCTTGTTGAAACCAGCTTCGTCATCATGTCGGACCAATTTTGGTCAGTGTGCACTTTGATGAGTTCGAGCTCTCCACCTTCCACCACATCCCGGATCCAGTGATACCTCACATCAATATGCTTAGTGCAGGAGTGATAGGTTGAATTCTCCGCAAGATGGATTGAGCTTTGATTGTCACAACCCAGCTCGTACTTGTCTTGATCATGGCCGAGTTCCATGAGGAACTTCTTCATCCACAGCATCTCTTTGTTTGCCTCAGTTGCTGCAATGTACTCAGCCTCAGTTGTCGATAGTGCAACACATTTCTGAAGTCTTGATTGCCAAGAGACAGCTCCTCCGGCAAATCTCATCAAATATCCTGTAGTCGACTTTCTCGAGTCAGCGTCTCCCCCTAAATGAGAATCCGAGTAACCTTGCAACTCGGCTTTGCCTTCTCCAAATCGGAGACATAAGTCGGTTGTACCTCAGAGGTACTTGAAGATCCACTTCACTGCTTCCCAATGCTCTTTGCCGGGGTTTGACAAATATCGGCTTACCATTCTAACAGCATACATCAAGTCGGGTCTAGTGCAAACCATTGCATACATCAAGCTTTCGACAGCGGATTGGTAAGGGACCTTCATCATCTCATCTTTATCTTCATCAGATCTTGGACATTGCTTCTGTTTCAGCTTTATGTGTCCGGCTAGGGGGTGCTCATTGTTTTGGCTTTGTCCATGCTGAATCTCTTCAGAATCTTCTCAATATATTTCTCTTGACTCAACCACAGTAGCTTCTTCTGTCTATCTCGAATGATATTGATTTTGAGAATCTGCTTTGCAGGGCCGAGGTCCTTCATTGCGAAGGACGAGCTCAACGCCTTTTTCAGGGCGGCTATCCTCGATTTGTCTTTCCCTACAATAAGCATGTCATCAACATATAACAACAAAATCAGGAAATCTCATGCCTCATACCTCTTCACAAATACGCAGTGGTCGGCTTCTGTCTTCTCAAACTTATGATCAGTAATGAATGATTCAAACTTCTTGTACCATTGTCGAGGTGCTTGCTTCAAGCCATAGAGGCTCTTCTTCAACCGACATACCAAGTCTTCTTGGTCTGGAGCTTGAAATCCTTCAGGTTGCTCCATATATTTTTCTTCTTATAAATCACCGTGAAGAAATCCTGTCTTCATGTCCATTTGTTCTACCTCGAGGTCCATCGAAGCCGCCATTGCTAACACGGTTCAGACCGAGGTCATTTTTACCACAGGAGAAAAAATCTCCTCAAAGTCTACTCCTTTCTTCTGATTGCAGCCTTTCACTACAATCCGGGCTTTGTATCTTGGCTTTTGCCCGTTCTCTTCATTCTTAATCTTGTAGACCCATTTATTTTTCAAAGCTCATCTTCCTTTTGGCAACTCGGTCAACTCATAAGTCTGATTCTCGTGCAGAGACTTCATCTCGTCTGGCATTGCCTTTTTCCATTCGTCTTTCTCTGAGCTCATCACAGCCTCATCATAACTCTGAGGCTCACCGTCTTCAGCAACAACGGTGTATTCATCATATGAGTATCTCGTAGAGGGTCTTCTTTCTCGAGTTGGATATCTCGGCTGTTCTTCAGCTTTAGAACCTGGTTCATCATTCTCCTCCCGGATCTCATCATCAACTCAAACCTCAGTGTCTTGGTCATCTTCAGCTTGTTGCTGATCATCATTTTCTTGATTTTCTCCCCCTGCTTCAGCTCGGACAGGAGGATTGGGTTCTTCACGTCTGACAGTAACTCGGACTTTGGGCTTCGAGATGTCATGAATATTCTCATGCTCATGAAAGATCACATCTCGGCTTCTCACGATCTTCTTATTGATTGGATCCCAAAGTCGAAACCCGAACTCACATCTCGGCGAACCAAGATAGATGCATTCTTTTGTCTTAACATCAAGTTTTTCCCTTTCATCTTTAGGGATATGCATAAAAGCTCGGCATCCAAACACTTTCAATTAATTATAGGCCGCTTTCTGACCTGTCCAGGCTTCTTCTGAATTTCTCCTTCAAGTGGCCGTGATGGTGAGAGGTTGATCAAGTCAACAGCTGTTTTGACGGCTTCTCCCCAAAATGATTTCGGCAATCTGGCATTGGACAACATACTTCAGACCTTATCTTCAAAAGTTCGTTTCATCCTCTCAGCCAGTCCATTCAACTGTGGAGTCTTGGCGGGCGTCTTCTCAAGTCGAATCTCGGCCGCTCTGCAATATGCATCAAAAGGGCCGCAATACTCACCACCATTATCAGATCGGACCACCTTCAATTTCTTGTCAGTCTCCCTTTCAACCATCGCATGGAATTCTTTAAAGGATTGGCGTACCTAGTCTTTAGACTTCAACAAATATACCTACACTTTGCGGAAATGGTCATCAATATAAAACATAGTACTGAGCTCCTCCAAGGGATCTTTCCGACATGGAGCGGACATCAGTATGGACGAGGTCAAAAATATACATGCGTCGTCTAGGTTGATCTGGTCTCACAAAAGAAACCCGGTGCTGCTTTCCAGCTAGGCAATGCGTGCAACTTTCCAACGCTTGGCCTTTCAACCCGGTCAATAATCCTTTATTGTTTAGGATCTGGAGCCCTTTCTCGCTCATGTGGCCGAGGCGCTTGTGCCATAGCTCCAAGCTAGGTTCATCTCGGATAGAATTGGCTTCTCCGCCATTGATCTTTCCTTGCATCACGTACAATGAGCCTTCCTTCTTACCTCGGGCCACGACCAAGTTTCCCTTGGCCAGCTTCCATCTAACACTACCGAAGTAGTTCACTAACCTGGCATCATCAAGTTTGCCTACCGAGATTAGGTTCAAACGCATGTCAGGAACATGCCTTACATCTTTCAACACAAGTCGGCATCCGACATCCGTGGTCAGAGTTACATCACCGACACCAACAATCTTGTTGGTCACTTGATTTCCCATCTTCACGACTCCAAAATCACCACCTCGGTAAGAGGAGAAAAAACCTTTGTGTGGAGTAACGTGGAAGGAGGCACCAGAGTCTACAATCCAGGTGCAGTCATCATATGCAACATTCAAATAATTATCCTCACCAAGGAGGAATATCTCGGCATCCGGATTGGCAGCCACCGCAGTGGTGTTCTTGTCTTCCCTCTTCTTGGGAATAATCTGATCCGGCTTCACAGAGTCGTTCTTCTCATCATTCTGCAGGGTCCAACAGTCTGGCTTCTTATGTCCTGTCTTTCCACAGTAAAAACACTTCAACTCATATTTCATCTTTGACCGACCTCTGGAATTTTCTCGTCTGTCACAACCTCTACCCCTGCTTTTGCTTCTACCCCGGGAGTCAGATTTTCCTTTGTTCTCAGCAATGTTGGCCTCAGACGTGCTTGAAACACCTTGTTCTCTTCTCCTGACTTCTTCGCTCAGGAGGCTGTCTGTCACGACATCCATCTTCAACTTTCCTTCTGGAGCTGAATTACTCAAAGTCACCACCAGAGTATCCCAGCTTTCTGGCAGCGAGCTCAACAGCAGCAAAGCCTGCATCTCATCATCAATTTTCATCTCAGCTTTCGACAGCTGATTCACAATACCTTTATAGATGTTGAGGTGTTCAATCATGCTCATGTCGTCCTTGTATTCAAGCTTCGCAAGTCGGCGAACCAGATATGCTTTATTCCTCGGAGTCCTCCTCTGAATCATAGGCTTCAGCTTCGTCCACAACTCATACGCGTTCGTGAACTCGGACACGTGCTCAAAGAGGCTTTTATCAATATATTTCCTGATCGTGCCTACTGCCTTCCGACTCAGGATCTCCCACTCCTTATCAGTTTTGCCTGCCGGTCTCTCATCAAGGATAATAGGCTCATGTAAATCTTTGCAGTAGAGATTATCTTCCATCATCGGTCTCCAATAGGTGAAATTATCAGCGGTCAACTTGAACATGTCTCCATCGTTGGTTTTGCCACTGGTCTCCATCTCGTCTCCCTCAGAACTCGTCGAACTCGGGCTCTGATACCATTGTTGGGAACTCGGTTCCCTCAAGCTCGGCTAAGCAGCCTTTGTGCGGAAGTCAATCAACAATATCCTGATCTCGGATCTCTGCAATACCTCGGCTTGAATTTCACCAGGTCGGGTAGCGCAACGGAAAAATCAAAAACGAAAAATCACAAAACAGGAGAGAGAGAATAGGAACACAACCAGATTTAACGTGGGAAAACCTTCTTCAATGAAGAAATAAAAACCCACGGGACCTAGTCCAGATCAAAAATCCACTATGAAATAATGGTTACAAATAATCAAATACACCAATGTGGTGGTTAACTCAACTTCTCCAACAATGGTGATAATCAAACTATCCTAGAGACGTTTCACTCAAACTCTCTTTAGAGATCTCTCAAATGATTCTCTCAAATTTTCTCTCTGATCTGTTAACCTAGCCTCCACCCACAACTAATGAATATATAGAGGAGGTGAGATATAGGGTTAGGGTTTTTAGGAAACCCCTCAATGGGCTTGGGCTTAGCATTGAAGGAGGAAGCCCTACAATTCTCCCCCTTCCCATGCACATGGCTGCCCCTGCACACTGGCAGGGGTTTAGCATGCCCAGCCTGAAAAGGCTAGGCGGGTTAGGTTGATTGGAGCTCCCACTCTAAATACCCCCTCTCACATTGAGGAAGGGACTTATTCTCCTCCATTGAACTTCATGCTCTGCTACCATTGAGAGTTATCCTAGCCACTTCCACAACCCCCCTTATGCACACCATGGGAAGCTTCACTAGTGCTTTGATCTCTATCACTGCCACTAGGGACACCCCCTATATCAACATACTTCACTCTCTATAGGACACATTTTATGTACACCAACTGTACACATCCTAATTGAAAGTTACAAGTACAATCTGAATAATATCTCTTCCCCTTCCCCCAAACAAAACATGAGAATAAGATATATACAATTGATTGTAAATGTTAGAATAAAAAAGTATATCATTCTTTATGACAACTCTGTAATGTAAACATTGTAAGAGTTAAGGATTTTTATTAAAATAAGTGTAAGTGATTATGATACAAATATTTATTGGAATAGTAGTTTGGAGCTACTTTGTGATTAACTTGATTGCTCATGAACAACATCGGGAGAAAGAGAAGTCTAGAAAGGTTTACAACTTTATATATTTGTGGACAATGCTGTCAAATTTTGAAGAAGAGTTTACAACTTATTCGGGTATAAATTTTTCTCCAGGAGAGGAATAATTATATGCCCTATGATTAAAAACATTAACTTTCTAAATTGACAGTTAAGGATTTTGATAGGAGGTATGATATTCATACTAGTAATTATTTTTACTACCGATTTAATCTACTTTCACTCTAATCATCAATGAATCATACTTTTCAGCTGACAAATTTTGAAAAGTTTTTATAAAGAGAGAAAAGAAAAAACAACTTTTAATATACTTCTCGGAATATATAGTCATATTAGAATGACAATTGATTAGTAATAGAAATAATTGATAGTATAAATATCCTACCTCCAAACTTCTTTATTTGTGTATGGAGCTTTTTATTAACTACATGGCAGCGATAACTGATAATGACATTGGCTATGAGCATATATACTACGAATATAAGAGTTTATGTATTTGTGTATGTATTCTTTTAGTTTTACATTTTTTGGATAACTGTATATAGGGGTGTAAATGGTCTAGGTCGACCTACAGTGACCTATGACCTAACTTATATTAGGATAGATCTGGCCTATTACAAATAGTCAAATAGAACAGGCCTAAGCTTTTAAAAAACCTATCTATAAAATAAGCCATAGACTTTTTTTTATACATGTCGGGCTTATAAGCCTACAAGTTGGCCTATATCATATTTATTTTAATTAAAATAAATAAATTATTATTTTAATAATTTTGAATAATAAAATAATATTATTTTTAATTATTATTATAATTATTAAATGTTTAATAGGCTAACAGGCCTAGGTTAAGACTTTTATATTTTAAAGAAATTTTTTTAATTTCACCCACTGTGGTTTGTTTTATATCATTTATGTCCTTGTGGTTTGAAAATAATCACTTGTATCCCTTATGGTTCCATTATGTGTCATTTAATCATCTGAATGACTAAAATACCCTCATTATATAAAATACCAAAAACACCCAGGGCAAACAAAATACTAAATTAAAGATGAATTGTCAAAAATATCCTTTCTCTTAAAACAAAATCATAATATATTTTATCTTTATCTTATTAAACTTTATAAAGTTTGTTAGTCAATAGTGGCAGATCGTTGTTCTTTCAAATTGATGTTTAGATCTTTATATTACTCCTCGACAAATGGTTCCCACCCGACGATCTTTATATTTTATTTTTATCTTAATCTTCTCCGACGATCTTTACTTAGCTCAAGCTTGCTTTGTTGTACAAGTTTAGAGACATATATATAAGCGTAGATGTTGTAGTCTTGAAGAAGCAAGGAATTTTTTCCAAAAATGCAGATAGAGGTTCAGTAGTTCTCCAAATGTAGTTACTAGTGATACACTTCTGCATCCTTTTACAATCAATATCTTAACCGTTGATTTCTGTTAATCAACGGTTATTATTTTCGCAAATCAAATTCATTAATTAATATTTAATTTGCAATTAATGATAACCGTTGATTGACGGGAATCAACGATTAAGATATTGGTTGTAAAAGGTTGTAAACAAAAATAGGTTGTAAGTATAACTTTATCCCATCTTTTATATATATTGACTTTGTAAATTTTTTATTTTTTTGAAATTCAAAAGCATTAGTAAACTATAATATAGTTTTTTTTTCTGGCAATGAGATATGAAACTCTACAAAGATAAAATTTTGTTGATGAGATGTGATTAGATTTTATTTTTGGGTTTAGTTGATAGGTTAATAGGTATTGTGTTTAAAAATTTTTGGGCTATGATTGAGAAAGACCCAAGTAGGTAGTGGAGAATTAATATATTAGATCAGTTTTCATCAACCCATCCAAAACCCGTTCCAATCCAATTAAAATTTGGGGGGTTTTTTTCGATTTTGAATTTATTCGATTACCGATTTTTCGGTTCGGTTACCGCGGTTTGAATCGGTTGATGAACACCCCTACACGTTAGTGCCAGTAGATACTTTGGTATTGGTTAATTTAGCCACGTTTCAATCATAGCTAAATAAACACAGCAAATTATGTTTTAAATTTTTTGAAAATTAGCCACGTTTTAAACGTAACTATATAACTTTAAGTATTTTGGCACCAATTGAAATTGTTGGCACTGAATAAGATACTTTGCTAGTTCCGCCACTGGATTGGGACCCAGGTCCATAAACATGGAAATAAATGAATATCATCTTCCTAAATTGGAAATTTTTAATACCATTGGATTCCAAATCTTTTATTATAATTCCTTCCAAATCTAAAATTTTTCTTTTTTAAAAAGTGATGTATGAGGTAGGGATTTGTATCCTTTAATATAAAAAATATATTTATGTGATCATATTATTTGATTATAATCATTTGTTTAAAAATTATATATATATTTTTCTCCTATCTCATCTTGATTATGATCAAATAATATAATTATATAACTATTTTTTCATATGATTGAATCCAAATTCATGATATAGCAGTAGCATCCAAGGTTTGCTCCGACACAATCGTACGATTACCGTGGTTCGTGGAGGAAATGGTTGCGGAGAGACGGCGGTCGCGTTGACAAGGTCCATGTCAGATCCAACTTTTCAAGGTGGTAAACGTGTCCCGCCACGTGGTAGTATCCGCGCCTTTGAATTTTGATCATCTGCCACTTCACATGGTTTCACTATTACTCGCTATGTGTGTCTGTACCCGATAAATTAATTGATTCATGATTCATCATCACAATAATAATAAAAATAAAAAATAAAAAATTAGAAAACAAATAAGTAAAAAATCAATTTGTTGTTCCTCTTATATTTCAGTCAAATATCATAGAACCTTAAATTTAGTAATTTTTTCATTATTTTAGAAAATATTATTTTCATAACACAGCCAAATAGTTTTTACTTTTTAACTTGGTAACGACCGTTTATCATTGTTACAAGTATTCGCAATTTTACCGTGGATTTGAGTTTATATTTAATCATTTTGTTTATTTGCTATGATACCGTTTAAATGGAACTTATACCTTCATTATTTACTAGAAACAATTTAATTTTATGAGTTTTTTTTTTTTTTTGTATAAAACCTTGATTGATCTTTATCACTTAAACTGATTTCAAGCGGTTTATTATCTATGTTTGTTCTTTTTCTGGAGTGAAAAATATTATAATGGCACAGTTGATCATTATTCGTTCTATAAAGGAAAAGAATAAAAAAAAATGAAATAAAATCAAATGAAAAAAGGTACGATGCCGCGTGATATTATGGATGTGAGAGAAGGGGCATCGCCATGCTATGGCCCACCTACCGAATTGTATGTTCTGTGTCTATAAAAAAAAAAAACTGAAAAAATAAAAATAAAATTGGAGCTTGTGAATCAGTAAGTAATAATGTTAGGTTAATTTTTATGCACGGACATGAGATAATTTTTCAACAAACCTGATTATATATTAAGGTTCATATTTTTAATAATTAATGTAGATAATTTATTTATATTAAGCCTAAAATGACATTATTTTGAAGCTACAATTAAGTTTTTTTTGTAATTATAATTTATTTTAAGATTATAATAATTTTTTTTATTATAATTTTTTAATTCAAAATAACATCATTTTAAAACAAAATATAAGTAACTTATCTATATTCAATTTAAAAACATTAAAATCATATATTAATTCTAGAATCGACTGGACCTGTTGCTAAAGTGCAATTATCACATGAATTAAGCTGGAGCCGTTGTTGCACGAAACCAAGGACTGTGATATTTTTGAAAGGGTACCAAAGCGTTCGTCCTTCTATTCTTTAATTGACAACAGTTAAACTTTTTGAGAAGTGTGATTTTTTGCATTAACAAATTAAAAATAACTTAAGACATGTCTGAGTGCACAGCTGTGATTCTAAATGAGTGACAACATAACGGAGATGTTGAAGTTACGTTGAACAATTTTCATTAGTTGAGATGAAAATTTAAATTTAAATTTAAAAAAGGTTATTCTTGTGGAGCAGTTACATAATTTTCGCGCTCACGTAATCGAAAAAAGATTGATTTTACAAGTTGTTCAAATAAACCGAATTTGTTATTTCCAAAAAAAAAAAAACGGAATTTGTAAAGATAGCTCGTTTTTTTTTTTTTTTTAATTTTATTTTTCCTTCTCAAGAAAGAGAGAGAGAGAGCGCGCGCTAGCATCATAATTTACGTATGTTTAAATTTTGGTTACACGCTGTCATTTGAATGAGAATAAATGTGAGCTTAAATAATATATATTTAGTATTAACAAATATTTTGGAATTTTTATTTGTGTAATAAAAATACACATATTTCAAACATAATATCATTTGCATGTAGCTTCTATTATATTTTTTAGTAATACAACAAGATACTTGTATTTTTTTTTTTGGAAACAGATACTTGCATTTTTCAATGTGCATGTAACTTTTTTTTAATACAAATAAACGTAACAAATGGAATAAAAATAGTTTATTTTTTTAAAAATAGTTATTTAAAAAAGAAAAAAAAAATCACTGAGCATACTATGCACTCGTTTGTTTGAACACTCAGCCGCTTCAAGAATTAAAGATTATCCCTACATACTAACACGAAATTTTTCAGTGTATTTTTTTATCACTTGCACATTTTTTGGAAAAACTTGTCAGGAGGTCACCCATCCTATAATTGCCCCAAGTCAAGCACGCTTAACTATGAAGTTCTTTAGTTTCGGCTATCGAAAAGTAGATGTATCTTGTTAGTATAGATAGTACCAATTAATTGTTACAAGCTATCTGTAACTGTGCAGTCTCATAACTGCACTATCTTTGAAATTCTTCTCTTTCGGGTGTCGATTCGATTCATTCGTTCATATAACCCCCCACTGAAAGCTTGTCAGGAGCCGCTCATTGTCCATGTCTTTTTGCACTGCGCGATCACTCCCCGGCCCTTGTCAGCGCTCGATCAGGATGTTACAATTGAGGTGTAAATAGACTAAGCAATCTATCAAGAGCCTATATCATAATATGTGCTAGCTAGCTAGGTCTATTCTTACGTGACTTGTTTATTATAACTTGCAAGGTTTAGGTTTGAAAATAAATTTATTTAAAAAAGCCTAGGGTTCAATGTTTCATTTTTAAAAATTCTATCTTATACATCTGTAGGTCAGCCTCTCTCTCTCTCTCTCTCTCTCTCTATATATATATATATATATATATATATATATATATATATATATATATATATATTTGGTTAACAGGTCAACCTATATTTATTTGTTAAAAAAATAACAAGAAACAATTATCATGTGAATAATAGTATTGAGATAAGAGTACATCTCTTGCTCGAGTAATTAAAGTGGTTGTAATAGAATAAGGGGAAAATATGTGACATTATTTAGTTAATTAGGTATTTATGCAGATATGATATGTCAAATTGATCTTGTTCGGCCTTAGGCTAGGTATTTAGGGAAATAATATGTGAAATTTCTAAGCCAGTCAAGTTTTTGCGTAGAAATGATATGTCATATTCATCTTGTTCGGGCTGGGTATATAGGAAAATAATATGTGACTCGATTAGGTATCTACGCAAGGTATATTAAAGGTTTATCTTCTGTTCCCAAAAAAATAAATTTTTTTTTTATCTTGTTTGTCTCTGGGATGAGCAGAGTGAAAAATAGGAGTGTAAATAGGTTAGATTAAGTTAAGCTTTAATTTAAATAGCTTAGGCCTGTGTAAACTATTTTAGGTCTGCCCTGACCTGTTAGTCTTATACATATCCAAATTATAAGTCTGTCCTATCCTATATTTTTTTTTTAAAAAAATATTGGCTTAGGTCTATTAGCCTGTTTAAACCTATTAAATATTCAATAATTAAATAAATAATTAAAAAATATTATTTTATTATTCAAATTTATTAAAATAATAATTTTATTTAGAATAAATAATATGATATAGGCTGATCAGGTTCATGCCAGACATGTAAAAAAAAAATCTATGGCCTATTTTCTAAGGGAAAAGTATTTCTCCAGTCACCGGAGATAAAGTTATCTTCAATGAGTTCAAAACGACATCGTTTTGGGTTATAAGATTAAAAAATTATAATAACAAAGACTAATATAACACTGCAATACATTATAATTACAAAAACACATTAATTTTCGTCCTAAAACGACGTCATTTTGAGCTCACTGGAGATAACTTTATCTCCGGTGACTGGAGAAATCCTTTACCCATTTTCTAAATAGGTTTTTTTGAAAATCTAGGTTTGCTTTATTTGACTACATTTAATAGGCCAAGTCAGGCCTAATATAAGCTAGGTTGTAGGCCGGCCTAACCCATTTACATCCCCAGTGATAAGATTATATATGACCAAAAGAGTGCGAATTCTTAACCTTTTATCAGTGTTTAAAAACTTGGCCCGACTATCGACTCGGCCGAGGTCAGGGGTCATCAGTCACAGGTTCAACCGAGGGGGTTACAGGGTCACTTAGTTGACCCAATTTTATAACATTAAAAAAATATAAATATATATCCTACATGACAAATTCAAAAAAATTGAATCACTAGTCATCAAAGATTCAAAATAACTTAACACAATTTAACCAATTACATCCACAAGTCAATGTTACACAAACTAATCAAAGTATCAAAGTATTAAACGCATATTCCAACAAAGTTAATAAAAAGTTATATCATCAAACTGTGGCCTTCTTTATTTTTCTCACGCACTTACAACAACGTGTGAAAGGAGATTCCTTATCCAAGAGAGAACACAGGAGGAAAGGCGACTACACGACGAATCAATGATGAGGAGAGAAGAACCAGCACGGTGGAGGAGAAGGAGAGAGAAGACCGAAGAGGATAGAAGGAACCACCACCACGTCGGAGGAGAGGCAAAGGAGATCGCCGAATCAGGGAGACTGAGTTTGGGTCTGGGAGAGAAGATCAGAAGAGAAAAAAGAAGAAGAGCGATTCAGATTTCAGATCTAGTTCTAGATCTATGTAACAACGAGTTTTTATTTTTACACACCATACGACGTTGTTTCGCGTGTAATTTTTAAAAAAAATAAAAAAATGCAATGACTCTTAATCCCTCTGACCCTTGGGTCACTGGTTCAATCGAGAGGTTTCGAGGGTCAGAGGGGTCAACGTACATGCATGGTTTAACTGCTGACCCCAATCCTCATAGAGAGGGGTCAGTGACCGATGGAGTCGACCTCGGGGCGGGGCAGAATTTTAAAACACTGCCTTTTATGGGCCTAAACTTTTATTCAGACACAAAGTGTATATCTTGGCATGATACTTGAAGTGATTGCGGTATAATTTATAATTGCAAAATTATTAGGGAAATTTTTTTTATTAAAATAACCGTCTCAGATTATCTTTTGAAGGCGGTAGTAGAGGCGGTTAAAATAACCGCCTCAGAATATGTTTTGAAGGCGGTTAGAATAACCGCCTCAGATTGTCATGTAAAGGCTGTTATTCCAGCGGTTTCTAAAAATTGCCGCGTTTTGCCTCGCGACGGTGATAAACGAGGCAGTTTATGAACCGTCGAACCAAGCATTTAGAGGCGGTTTGAACCGCCTCTAAATGCAAATATAACCGCCTCTAAATACGTCGGAGGAGAGGCAGAGTAGATCGCCGAATCAGGAAGACTGAGTTTGGGTCTGGGAGAGAAGATCATAAGAGAAAAAAGAAGAAGAGCGATTCAGATTTCAGATCTAGTTCTAGATCTATGTAGCAACGAGAAAAAAGTGCAATGACTCCTGACCCCTCTGACTCATGAGTCACTGGTTCAACCGAGAGGTTTCGAGAGTCAGAGGGGCCAACGTACATGCAGGGTCTAACTGCTGACCTCAATCCTCATAGAGAGGGGTCAGTGACCCGATGGAGTCAACCTCGGAACGGGGCATGATTTTAAAACACTGCCTTTTATAGGTCTGAACTTTTATTCAGACACAGAGTGTATATCTTGGCATGATACTTGAAGTGATTGCAGTATAATTTATAATCACAAAATTATTAGGGAAAAGTTATATTTATCAATTTTTTATTTACAAACTATACTTTTTCTTACCTGTAAGAAACTCTTGAGTTAAGTCTTACCAATAAGACATAGTATAATTTGTAAGTTATAAAAAAAATGTTTGTCAATGTAACCAATATCAAATTATTATACTATTTTTGATTAATTTTTATTTTTAATGTTTTAAATATTTATTCTATCCTTTTCATATAAATTTTTTAAAATATTAATTAAATGAAACATATAATTTTTTGAGATTGTTAATAAAAATATATCAACGAAACTAAAAAGCGAACCATACATCAACTTAATGCATGCCTGTTTCACCCAAGAATCATGATTGTGACATGCAAAATGGATTTGTTCAGTAACGCGGTCTGTATGGCAATTTTTTTGGATTCTCAATTTCTCATCATCACTTATGTGGTGCGTAAAATTAATTTTGAGAAAAACGAAGTTTTTTACATTTTTTATTGAATAAAATTGATTTTATGCATGAAACCCACTAATTTTTTTAAAAAACATACTCATATTATTTACACAATCAAAATAAAATCAATTTTTCCAAACTCAATTTAAAAATAGATGTACCCATCTCGGTCGAATCTATTAACTCGTATGAGTAATAAATTAAAATTTAATGTAATATTTATTATTGTTAATTACGTTTAGTATAAAACAATATTTTTTTAATATTAATTCTTGAAAATTGAAATTAACTCCCCCCCCCCAGTGTCTGTGGTATCTATATAAGTGCTCCATTACGCCCTTGGTCTTCCACACAAGAATTTCATTACCCTTTCTCATTCTCTCTACCCTTTTCAAAACAAAAAAAATGGCTTCACAACTCTTCTCCTTGTTCTTCCCACCACTTCCTTCTTCAACCACGCTAACCTTCAATACCTTTTTCGGTTTTCTCTTTCTCGTAGCCGTCTTCGGCTACTGGCTAGTTCCCGGTGGTCTTGCTTGGGCTCTGTCGAAGCACAGAACTTCAATTCCCGGCCCTTCCGGTCTTCCAGTTCTTGGCCTTGTTTTAGCTTTCACTGGAACTCTTACTCATAGAGTCCTTGCTAAGCTCGCTTATACCTTCAAGGCCAAGCCTTTAATGGCATTCTCTGTTGGGTTTACTCGTTTTATCATCTCCACAAACCCTGACACGGCCAAAGAGATTCTCAACAGTTCAGCTTTCGCTGATCGACCTGTTAAGGAATCAGCTTATGAACTTCTCTTTCACCGAGCAATGGGTTTCGCACCCTTTGGTGAGTACTGGAGGAATCTGAGGAGGATTTCCGCTACTCACATGTTCTCTCCTCGGAGGATTGCTTCCTCCGGCGAGTTTCGTGCCACGGTTGGGGCTCGGATGGTGAGGGATATCATGGGCATGATGGAGAGGAACGGTGAGGTTGTGGTGAGAAAGGTGTTGCATTTTGGGTCGTTGAACAACGTGATGATGAGTGTGTTTGGGAGGAGTTATGAGTTTGGTGAGGGTGGTGATGGGTGTGAGGTTGAGGAGTTGGTTAGGGAAGGGTATGATTTGCTTGGGGTTTTCAATTGGAGTGACCACTTCCCTCTATTGGGTTGGTTGGATTTCCAAGGTGTGAGGAAGAGGTGCAGGAATCTGGTGGCAAGAGTGAATCTTTTTGTTGGGAAAATCATATGGGAACATAGGATAAAAAGGGTTGTTCAAGTTGAAGAAGAAAAGAACGCCGATGAGTGCTATGGTGATTTTGTTGATGTGCTGCTCCATTTGGAGAAAGAGAACAGGCTTCAACACTCTGATATGGTTGCTGTTTTATGGGTGAGTTTTTCTTTAATTATTTCATCTCATTTTAAGGTTATGATAATGCGCTTCAACTCTTTTAATTAGTATAAAGTCCTTTTTTCCTCTTTTTAATCCTTGTAATGTCCAAAGGAAAAGTCTTATTCTTAATTTTGCTAAGTATCGTTAATAACGCATTTTAATTTAGAGTCTCCATATTTTTATGCCTGTGCGTTGCTCTTTATAAATGACCTTACATGTATTATATATTTTAATTTCAAATGTTAATGGGCTATATATAATGTAAATTTAATATTTTTTTTCAGGAAATGATCTTTAGGGGCACTGATACAGTGGCAATACTTTTAGAATGGATTCTTGCAAGGATGACTCTGCACCCAGAAATCCAAGCAAAGGCCCAAACAGAGATTGACTCAGTTGTTGGCTATGGTCGAATAGTGACTGATCTTGACCTTCCAAACCTGCATTACCTACGTGCAATAGTAAAGGAAACATTAAGGATGCACCCACCGGGTCCTCTCCTTTCATGGGCCAGGCTAGCAATAGAAGACACCCACGTAGGACAGCACTTCATTCCAGCTGGCACCACAGCAATGGTGAACATGTGGGGCATAACACATGACCATGATGTCTGGTCCGACCCAGAAAAGTTCAAACCGGAGCGATTTATGGAAGGAGAAGATGTCCCAATTTTGGGGTCTGACCTAAGGTTGGCACCTTTTGGTGCTGGAAGAAGGGTATGCCCTGGTAAAGCAATGGGCTTGGCTACCGTTGAGCTTTGGCTTGCAATTTTACTTCAGAGCTTCAAATGGATGCCTGGTGATTCTGTTGTGGACTTGTCTGAGTGCTTGAAACTCTCTCTCGAGATGAAATCCTCTCTGGTCTCCAATGTTGTTGCAAGGCCTGCCCTGCCGCCGGTACTTGCTTCGGCCATGAATAAATGAACAAACCATCTTATTTATGTCAACTTCCAATATAACTTACATGATAATCTTTGAATCTATAGGCATTAGTCAAGCTAGTTTAGTTGGATTATGTTACTCTTCTATCTAATCGTTTTATCAATGTAAGCTTGAAAATGCTTCTATAATTAAATGAAGTTTTATATTATGCTATGTTTATGTAGTTTATTAAAGTTTGCTTCCTTGCACCAAATTTTAATTGAAGTTCATAGATATAATGCCAATGAACGACACTTTAATGAACTCTTTTAACTACAAATTTTATCATAATGGGATAAAACATCAGGTTAAACCAACGACTGATGTAAAGAACCTTGAGGTCACTACCCCAAAAGCTAGCTCAAGGGGTGGGAGTGCCCAAAGCCTTATATAGGCCATATTAGTTGCCCATCCAATCAATGTGGGACTATATGTCTCAAAGGGGTGGGAGTGTCCAAAGCCTTATATAGGCCATATTAGTTGCCCATTCAATCAATGTGGGACTATATGTCTCAACACGCCCCATCACGCAAGAGCCCTTTAGGCTAGAAGTGTGGAAATTGCACAGGCCCATTTTTTGTTTACCTTTTTGTGCTTTTTTTTTTTTAATTCCACATTTTAAAGCGGGGGACGGTGAGGCTCTGATACCATGTAAAGAACCTTGAGGTCACCACCCCAAAAGCTAGCTCAAGGGGTGGGAGTGCCCAAAGCCTTATATAGGCCATATTAATTGCCCATCCAATCAATGTGGGACTATATGTCTCAACAACTGATTATATGATTTTTTATAGTTTTGTAACTTCAACTATCTTAATAATAAAATTTAAATCGCTCACGACTTGTTAAGTGTAGTGAGAAATGAGTAAGAAACTAAGAAATATTGTTGTCACTGGTCACGTGATGATATACGGTTTAGATTTTATTGTCAAGTTTAACAATAGTTGTAAAGGAATATAAAAAGTTTATAATTAATGATTAATTATTGGTGTTTAGAGGGAATGCTTTCATTCTATCTCAACATGTTATCAATAAAAAGTTTTGGGCAAAATGTGATTTCATATGAACTCCGGAAGCATCAATGTAGTTTAATCTATTAATATAATATAGAGAGAGCTTATGAAATGAAATAAGCGATTTATTATAAAAATAAATTGATTAAATATTTTAATTATTGTTATTCATATGTAATTCAATGATAAAAATTTGCTATTTTCATCTCTCAATAGACACACAACGGCCTTGGGGATTTTTTTTTTCTTTCCAGTTTGATTAGGGGAAGTTACTCATGACAGAGATCACGTTTGTTTCATTTGATGCTTTCATGTAAGCAAGCGATTTTGGACTTTCGACCGTTTCCATTCATATGAGACGAGAGTGGGAATTTAGGTTTCGTTTCCACAAGAAACCGAAGCTAGCTAACCAGCAATCGAGTTAATGATTAATTAAGAAAGTCACTATGAGAAAGGTAGATTTTTCATCTTTTGTAAAAATGAAGCTTTGTTCCCTCCGAGTTGCAATAGACTACATAACGATGGGGGCATGCATGTTGATTTAAACCCACGTAGAAGAATGGCTATGGCATAACTTTGTTATTTGCCGTTGAAAACGTATATATATGTTTTGCAAATCAAGCAAGAAGGAAAAAAAAAACAGAGAGAAAACGTATATAAAGTTTGAGAAATGAAAGTGTGAGCAAAAAGTATTTTTAGTCCCCTCTTTTATTTGGATGACTTATAAATAAGGAAAATAGAAAAGTAGAAAATTATAATATTACAATAATATTTATCTTTTTTTTTTTTTTTTACCAAGTTGGCCATATTCTAAAAATAATATAATAATTATGTTAAAACATGTACAGTATGTAGAGAGGAATTAAGAAACTTGGTCAGCGACTCAGCATGCATGAATCATGATGACATAATGTAATATAATTTAAGTAATGAAACCAATGATTTCTGTATGTTCATTATGGCTGCATCATTTATCCTGCGCAGTATCGCTTTTTGAACGGTCGTGAAGTGTGGGTGGAGGGGACTGGTGGAAATGAAAAATTGATTCCTTGTTATATAGGTTATGAACTAGCAAGTAGCGTGATGATCACAAGAATTTCGCCTTTTTCTCTCGTTTTATCGTGACCTCGCAGAAACTTTGAAATGATTGAGGAATAAGAACCTAAAAATCATATATAATATGGGCCTTTTTCTTTTGCAAGATCCATATCCTTCTGAAGAATATATTTACCAGAGAAAATGTGCCTGAAAAAGCTGTGCTCCTTTCTCAACAATAAAAAAAAGGCCCAAACAGGATTTGAATATCCAAAGAAATTAATATCTTTCTTATTGTTTCTATTTGCATCATATTATATGCAAGTTCCCTGTCACCCTCTATATTCCTTTCCTCCTTCTCAAGTCACAACCAGCTACCATCCATCATGAACACATTACTTATTAATACTCAACCAAAATGCTAAGAATCACAATATATGCTAAGGGATACTATTAAATTCTCTTTTACAATCGTTCACATTAGTCTGTGACTGTTGTATATCTGTAACGAGGATTGACATATTCCATGCATGTGACCCGCGTCAATACTCATTATCAGGATGATCCATTTGGTCTAATCCAATTTAGTCAGTTAATTAAGAATTTAGGTATACTGCTTTTGACAACTATATATATATATATATATATATATATATATATATATATATATATATATATATATATATATTAATTATTAATTTGCAATAAATGATAACCGTTGATTGACAAAAATCAACGGTTAAAATATAATTATAAAAAGTTGTAAACAAAAATAGGTTGTAAGCGTAACCTTCCTTTTTATATTTTTATATATATATATATATATATATATATATATATATATATATATATATGAGGCAGGATCCTTTGACACCTCATCTGATAGCTGTTAGATCAAAAAAGATCAATGGTGTCACATGCTTGCAAATCAGAGTCGTTGATCTTTTTTGATCTAACGGCTCTCAGATGAGGTGTCAAATTTGAAATTTGACACTGGTGTCAAAGGATCCTACCTATATATATATATATATATATATATATATATATATATATATATATATATATGGGACATGATCCGTTTACAAACTTTTTTTGCAATTACACTAATGTAGGACCAGTCGTACACTGTGGGATTAATGTAGGACCGGTCCTACATAGTGTAGTTTGTAAACAAAAAAATTTGTAAATATAACCTGCCCCTATATATATATATATATATATATATATATATATATATATATATATATATATGAGGGATTATATTGACAAACTTTTTTTCTTGCAAACTACACTAATGGTCAGATTTAGTGTAATTTGCGAGAAAAAAGTTTGTCAATATAACCTTCTCCTATATATATTATATTTTAGGATATATATCTGCAATAAAGCAATGCATTAAACAAAAACAAAGTGTTTATGTACCCAAAAAAAAGTGTTTAATGCCGAACATTGAAACTTCATTTGTTGTTATTTCTGATTCTTTTATTGTTTTGCTTACTTGTAAACATCTAAATAGGAAAGAAGGATAAATGGTTTAATAAAAGATCGAACTTTCACACCTAAATCTTTGAAATATGAATTATTATCAACTAATCTACAAGCTCTTTGGCACATTGTTCATCCTTTTACAAGAAAGTTTTACAAGTTATATATTAAGATGCCACAAAAAAGTAGATCTCACACTGGCATAAATTTGTGAAGGGAAAATTTAGTGAATCGAATTAGGAGGAAGATTGTAGTTGAAGTATTGCTAAATCTAGTAAAAATATATGCTTGAAATAGAAAATCAAAGTTTAAATCCTCAAATAACATTTGTATATGTAATTGGGATTCCTATTAGTCGAAAAGCAACAATTAAAAACAATAAAGAAATAAACAAGTAGAAAGAGTGGAATTAAAAAACATGCGCCGCCTCCTCAACTATGAAAAACTTAGGGTCCTAAAACCCCTAGGTGAAGCATACGAACGAATCATCATCCTCCACCACCAATTGCACTAATAGAACAACCCAGAAAAAATAAAATAAAATGTACCTATAGGAAAATTTTCTCTGTTATATATCGTACTAATGAAGAGATTAAAGAACCTAATTCTGAACTGCCTTTGCGTTGCATGCGCCTTAAAAGCATACATGTGGCTGAATTATTAATAAATGTGTAACCATCATACTGGCCTGTTGGATGCTTCTCCAACATATGCTTTGGCATGTAAAATAAACACTGGAGGGCAAAAGTACATCCTTCTAATATGCTCTCTGATTTACGGTCCACTCAAAATTATATTGCTTTTGAGTTATAATAAAATCATGCTGATCCTATGACATCTACTATTTACTTGTTAATTTGATATATTAATAATATGTTAACATATATAGTGAGAGTATGATTATTAAATAGGTGGCGAAGCGGGTAACCCAATCTGCCATGCCTTCAACCGACATTAAATAACCCAATTCAATCAACTTTTAAAAGTGGGGTGAAAATTCCAATCCACCAATATGCTAACCCGCCAACATATATAAGAAAAGGAATTATTTTCAAAAATTATACTCTACATAGATATAAAAAGTATCAAATGAAGATAAAAGAGGAGTAAAGAATGTTATTAATTAATTTTTTTAAAAACAAAAAATAAAAAATTAACTTGACGGGTCAACCCGTCGCCATGTCAGGCTGAATCCATTTTGACCCACTTTTAAGCATGGTGGGTTTAAATGGTTTGGCGAGTTGAAAATCTCAACGCAGACTACCATTGGTGGGTTAAATGGGCCAACCCGACATATTGAACCCGTTTTGCCATTTCTTTATATTGGATTCATATGGGCTATAGCCAAATATCTTGTATTATTTCTAGAGTTTCCCTAAAGTGGAGTTAATAGTGTAGAACATTTCGAATTTGATGTCTCTTAATATAAACTTCAAAGTTCAGATACCTCTAACTTATATCTCTCAAACCCATGACCTCCTCCAACGTTACTAACCTAATACTTGCATGAATCGGGGCAACTTCTTCTATTTTTATTGTTATTATTTTTTTAAGATAAAATCGGGGCAACTTCTTGGATCACGGGTGTGGTCCCTATTGTTCGTTGTTGCATGATGTTTAGGAGCCGCTTCACTTAACCTCTTATTACTTGTGCTTTTGGAGGACATTCAGTACATTGGCTACATTAATTTTCACACCACACTTATTGCCCTATTTGATAATATAAGGCAACTAGCATTTTCCTGAATTTTGTTTTTTCTCCATTTCTAACTCTCAAGAGGTTACCTTCTTTAAGAATCAAACCTGCGTGAATACCTCTCCAAGTGTAGTTAGGTACATGACCAAGGTTTGCTTTAAAGAAATCTGTCCTTGGGGAGCATTTTGCACTCAAAACCTTTGCCATAAACAAAGTTAGGGGATTTCAGCATCCACCACCCTTGTTTAGCTAGTACAGCAGGGTTAAATAATGCTTCAAACTCCTGATCTTATTCCACTTCTCCTTTTGTCTCATGACAAGTATATTTTTCTCTTTCCATTTTACTATTCCACCAAAAATAGTTTATTGCAAAGGGTCTAGAGAAATTTTGGCAAAAGGAAACACCTGATCATGATGAATGAAGAATTGATATTGGGCAACATTTTTTATTAGATCAACCTCTTCTTGATAAACACTTCTCCTTCCAATCCTTTAAAACTTTTAGCATTAAATAAGTGTCATTTTAATCTTAATAACTTAACACAGTCTAATTCAAAAACTTAAATTATGTAATAAAATGTGTAATTTTTTTTTTGGTAACATAAAATGTGTAATTTACTAATTAAGGACGATGAATAAGGAATTAAAATATTACACAATAAGTAAAAAGCACAAAACCTTATAGTTTGAGAATTATTGTTTTGCTTAATATAAAGGATGATAGATACTCCTTAATCCCTATACTTAGAACACTTGTTAGCAAAACTCAAAATTCTTTCCAAAAACAAGATACCAATCAATATATTTCAAATTTTGAATTATTTACTAATGAAAATTCAAAACTAATGTTTTGAAATAACTTATTGCGTATGGCACAAGAAAATTATGACAATATGACACATATTAGAATTGCAGTATTTTACAAACCAAGTTCTCTTTATATTGATTGATGATTGAACGAACGAATAATGACTTTATTTTTTTATTTGGATTTAATGCATTATCAGTGTAAAAAAATTTACATTGTTGAATGGCGGTGAAAATTTAATTTTCTACAAATACAGTATATACAAACTAAATTTATGACTAGATTGATGATTCATTGATATCTATCTTAATTGACAAAAAATGGGAAGGCGGGATTTTTATCTCTTCTTTGCACATCAACTTTATCTTAGAAATAAAAATGTATAAATTAATGACATACTTATTATATTTTTATTTAAACAAAATAAAATAACAGTTACTAAATTATATAATATTTCAAAATCATAATTTTTTTAGAAAAAGCTAACAAAATAAAGTACTAGTATAGGTGCTTACCCAAAAAAGGAAGAACTAGTATAGGAGATCAGGACTCAAAACACATTGCTTACTACATTAGTCCATTTACTGCGACTACGTTGATCTATTTCAGCTTATTGGGCTATTTGTAGCACTAAAGTTTCAGTCCTCAGCTACCATAAGCCCAACAATCCTGAAAGCCCAAAATCAGAATTGGACTAAGCCCAATCCAACTTGCACTTTGTCTCGTTTACATTGAAGTTGTAGGTTCTCGTTCTTCTTCTTCTTCTTCTTTCTTTCTCTTAAACCCTGAAGATGCCGCCATTAGCGTCTCTGCAACTTCGGAGGCTCTTACTCCGATCCTTACGTTCTCGTTCCTTATCATTCATCTCTTCCTCTTCAATTCGACCTCCTTCTATTCTTCCCCAACAACCCTCTTCCAATCTCTCATCACATTTCAAGTCCCCAAGCATTTTCACTCCACCTTCACTATTCACAATCAGACATTTCTCATCGGAAACCCAAACCATCCCAGAAGATCCGGATCCGATTGCTCGCTCCATCTCCTCGGAGCTTCTCAAAGACCCGGACTCGGACCCTCTCTCCGTGTCGCAGCGCCTCCAACTCAGCTTCTCACACATCACACCCACACCCAATTTGGTTCTCCAAACCCTAAATCTCTCCTCCGAAGCTGGCCGCACCGTGCTAGGGTTCCACCAATGGCTCGCTTCGAACCCCAAATTCGCCCACACCGACGACACTCTCTCCTATTTTGTCGACTACTTCGGCCGCCGCAAGGACTTCAAGGCCATCAACGACGTCCTCGCCGGCGGCGGGGCGGGGCCCAAAACCCTAGAATCGGCGATCAACCGGCTCGTCCGCGCGGGGCGGCCGAGCCAGGCGGTTCAATTTTTCTCGAGAATGGAGAGGGATTACGGGTTGAAGCGCGATCGCGGTTCGCTGAATGTGGTTGTGGAGAATCTGTGCGAGAAGGGTTTCGCGAGTTATGCGGAGAAGATGGTGAAGGATTTGGCGAGGGTGTTGTTCCCGGACGAGGCCACGTGCGATTTGCTGATCAGAGGTTGGTGCATTGATGGGAAGATCGACGAAGCTCGAAGGCTTGCTGGGGAGATGTATCGTGGAGGTTTTGAGCTTGGCGTTGGGGCTTATAACGCCATGCTTGATTGTGTGTGCAAGCTCTGTCGCGAGAAGGATCCATTTCGGCTTCATTCGGAGGCTGAGAAGATGTTGGTGGAAATGGATTATCATGGGGTTCCTAGGAATGTGGAGACATTCAATGTGTTGATAACGAATTTGTGTAAGATTAGGAAGACTGAGGATGCGTTAAGTTTGTTCCATAGAATGGGAGAGTGGGGATGTTATCCCAATGAGACTACTTTTGTTGTTTTGATTAAGAGTCTGTATCAGGCTGCAAGGTTGGAAGAGGGAGATGAAATGATTGATAGGATGAAATCTGCTGGATATGGTGGGGCACTTGATAAGAAGGCTTACTATCAATTCATCAACATTTTGTGTGGCATTGAGAGGATTGATCATGCTTTGAGTCTTTTTGCCAAGATGAAGGCTGATGGGTGTGAACCTGGGATTCAAACTTATGACTTGTTGATGGGGAAATTGGGTGCCCATAATCGTGTTGATAAGGCTAATGCTCTCTTTAATGAAGCCCGGAGTAGAGGACTGCCTGTTATTCCTAAAGAGTATGCTGTTGACCCAAGATACTTGAAGAAGAAGGTTAAGGTTGTGAAGGGTAAGAAGAAGAGGGAAACCTTGCCTGAGAAAATGGCTAGGAAGAGAACTCGGCTGAAACAGATTCGGTTGAGTTTTGTGAAGAAGCCTAAACGAATGATGCGTCGAGCTTTTTGATCTCATTTTTGTACTTCAAAGGTTTTGGAATAGATTTCTCTATTTTATATCATTGTTTCCTTTGTGTCATGGTTAGTTCTACTCTTAACATATTCCGAAATAAATTCTTGTATGGAAAACCGTTCCTTTGTTGGACATAACCGCATTCGTTTGATCATCCTCTTTGTTAGAAGTGACTTATGCTTGCATTTCTTATTGAGCACGTGAGGGGTGTTGTGCTTGTGCCCTGTGCTAGACACTTAGTCTCCGAGGTGTGTCCTTTGGTGCATGTAAGATTAGTAGGAGAAGAAGGCCTCTGATAGGTGTTTGATTGTAAATGATGCCAGTGTTTTGTAACTCGATGACCTTCTTTACTTATTTTGGGTTTGATCAACTTCCTATCATGACATATAGTGTCCGGTTTAGATGGTTCAATTTCATAACTTAATATCCACTCTCAACTCTTTCGGTTCTCTTTCTAGGGTCATCACTTTGCATTCGGCCATCAGTTAGGGGATCTTGTTATTCCTTTGGGCGATTCTGAATATCAGTCTTTGATGGAACTGTTATACTTGTTTTAGTTGCTGATATATGCAATCAGGCTCAAAATATTTTAGCTACTAAGAGGTTTTATTGGTTTAATATGGGATAAACATACGAATTCCAACATCCGAGGTCTGCCATGCCATGGCTATATATATTCTTGACATTGGATTGCCTATTTATACGGGAAATTCACTTCAGTGAGGACAACTATATTCCTAATTTTTTATTTCGAGCTGCAACAAGAATCTTCTCCCTATAAAAATGGGTTTTACATAAGCCTCTTTTTGGTATCAGCTGAATTGAATCGAGGCAATGAATGTAGAATATATATGCTTAGTGGATGTATTTACGTTTATTCCAGCCCTTATACCAACACCCACTGGCCTCTATACTTTGGTGGTGGAATTAGGGACATTATTAAACAGAAATGAATAAATCCGCAGGGTAGGCTATTACAAGAAATTAAAAAAAATAAGGTGAAAATTTCTTCAGTGTTACATTTCAGCATGTTATCTCTTCAATAAACGTCAGCGTATACCTTAAGCCTCCTTGTGGCTTATCAGTTCCTCAGGAAATGTAAAGTTAACCCTCATAAATAACCTGGCATCACCTCACGTTACATTACACAAAGCGTAGCTAACTTCGTTGCTTAGGTTCATGTATGAACAAACTTTCGCGTGTTGATTTAATGATTTCCTTCAAAAATAACACATTCACTGCTGAAACTCTGAAACATTCTAATCTTTTACAATAGTTGACGATTATCAGCAAAAAATACTTGCCTGCTGAATGAAACTATAGAGTCGTACTCGTATAGTCGTATATACCTAAAAGCAACCAAAACTTGGGACAATCACAAATTGGCTTGTGGTGATTAATGATTTTAGCTTTAACTTTAATCCAGACAAGATTTGAATTTATCATCTTCATAAAAAAAAAATTTCCTTCTGTTGAGGTGTATCATTATTTTTGCGTGCAAGTGAAAAAGAGTACATAATTAATTACACAGTGAAAACGCAAAAAAATAATTCTAATGACTTAACTCTGCAGCAAAGTTCCTCATAAGTGGCAGATGCTTTAAATGAATAAAGAAAGAAATATTTGTTATTGGCACAGGTTATCCAAGTGGGAACTCAAATAAAACATCATTGTCACCAATTAAGAGTCTAAATTTTTTTATACCAGACCTATAACTTATGCCTTAAGTATAATCATACAGTCACCACTTAAAAATCTGATTATGAAGCTGATAAGGATATTATTGGCATTTGCTAACTGAAACTTTGTTTCGGATATAAAAGCATGATTAGATTGCAGCCAGTTTATCACTTGTATATGATAGTTTCAGTTGAACTCAAAATCCAAACCTAACTTTGTCACGTGTGTTGGTGCTGCAAATCTCTACGCGAAGAAATGCAGTCTCTCTGGTTATCAACCACTGGATATGTTATCCCACGTGGTGGTTTTTTGGCAATCTTACTCCTCCTAGTGCTCTCTTGCACCACATTCACTTCTACGGGTACTGCATTGTTCTTGTTCTCTCTCGTCCTTGGATATCAAATTTAGTTCTTGGAAATATTTTCATACTTTACCGTTCATGAACTAATTTAAGTGTGATAACTAATTTAGTTAAATTTATGTTGTTTTAGTGATTATATATCGATGTGACATAATACATATATGTCTTCAGCATCTTTTGGACGAAGAGGAAAATATGAAAAGGCAAAAGTACATAAATGTTTCTTAATCTTACTTGAAGTGTGATACAAATTACATTTTTTTTTTTGCTTCTCTAATCTCCACTTGAGATGCAATCAAGTTAGATATATAGAGGTTTGATCTGTAAAATTGTTTGCTTTAAATACTTAACTGAGAATTTAAGTCTTCAACTTTTCCTGGTTGTTCATGTACAGAAGCCTATGATGCACTTGATCCAACTGGCAATATAACAATGAAATGGGATGTCATAAGCTGGACTGCCGACGGCTATGTTGTAAGTGATCACTGATCACTACTTTCTTAATGTGAGAAAGTTCTATGAAAAACATTATATTACTAGTTTTCATCTTTAACCTGAAAAATATTATGGAATTAGAAAGATGTGAGAACTATATAGGACAAGACCTCTATAAGGCTTGATGGATCTACTCAGTTGTACTAGCCAGGTTTCAGCAGGACCTAAAGGGTGTCTGATTGGTTAATTGGTTATTATTTTTTGACATAATTTGAGTTAACTTTAGTTGGACTGTGACAATGAATAACTTGGTATGTCTAAAGGTTATACCAATTTTCCATTAAACCTTATAAATTTAAATGTAAACAAAAATCAGCTCCTGTCTTCCCTGCTTCTTTAACATATTGAATCTTACTTGCTTGCATTGAACAGGCTATTGTTACAATGTTCAACTTTCAACAGTATCGCCATATTCAGGCTCCTGGTTGGAAATTAGGGTGGACATGGGCTAAAAAGGAAGTAATTTGGGACATGATGGGAGGCCAAACCACAGAGCAAGGGGACTGTTCAAAGTTCAAAGGGAACATCCCACATTGTTGTAAGAAGGATCCAACTGTTGTGGATTTACTTCCAGGAGCTCCTTACAATCAGCAGACTGCGAATTGTTGCAAAGGGGGAGTCTTAAACTCGTGGGCTCAGGATCCAGACACTGCTGTAAGTTCGTTTCAACTTAAAGTTGGTTCAGCAGGAACAACTAACAAAACGGTCAAACTGCCACAAAATTTTACCCTGAAAGCACCAGGGCCTGGTTATACTTGTGGCCCTGCAAAGATTGTGAGACCAGCAAAATTTATTACCAATGACAAGAGGAGAACCACTCAGGCCTTGAGTAAGTTACTTGCAAAAAGCATTGACTTGGAATTTTACATATACATGTGTCTTTCTAAACTTTGTCTTAAAACCAGTATTTCTAGATATAAGATATGGACACATTAGCATTTATTATATAAATCAGGTGTCTTACAAAATTGATGTAACTTTTGTATTCTGATAGCTTGTGTAGTTATACCAGTTCAAAGTCTATTTCGAATTTTTCTTGTTAGCAATGTTGCCTTTGTTGATGAGATTGAATTTATGAATTAGCTTTTTCATCAAACAAATAGTAAGTTGTGATGTGACTAGAAATACTTATTTGTGCTTTGTACATTGTTCAGAAAAATTCTTAGCATGAAAACCAAATTTTAGTCTTTTAGATTCTGTTTAGCTTAACCTGCATATTTTTTGGCAGTGACCTGGAATATTACTTGCTCGTATTCTCAATTCCTGGCTCAGAAAACACCAACTTGTTGTGTTTCTCTCTCATCCTTCTATAATGATACAATAGTAAACTGTCCAACCTGCACCTGTGGCTGCCAAAACAAAAAAGAACCTGGTAGCTGTGTAGAGTAAGTCCTTAAATTATATCTTTCTGTATATATCTGAAACTCTCTTCTGATATATTTTTCTTACAGTCCAAACTCCCCACATTTAGCTTCAGTTGTGTCACCACAAGGCAAAGCTATAAATACACATCTAGTCCGATGTACTAGCCATATGTGTCCTGTTCGAGTGCATTGGCATGTGAAGAACCAGTATAAAGAGTACTGGAGGGTCAAGATCACAGTCACAAATTTCAATTACAGAAAGAACTATACACAATGGAACCTCGTTGTGCAGCACCCAAATTTTGATAATCTAACCCAGGTTTTCAGCTTTAATTACAAGTCACTAACACCTTATGAGGGCTTAAGTAAGTTTCTATGTTGCATAATCATAATCCTAGATGGTCTTATGAACAAAATGTTCCAATTATTTATGTAATTATTTTGGGGCCTTGTTTTGCAGATGATACTGGTATTCTGTGGGGAGTGAAGTTCTATAATGATTTACTTTTTTCAGCTGGACCCTTTGGGAATGTGCAGTCAGAACTTTTATTTGGAAAGGACAAATCAACCTTCACATTTGATAAGGGATGGGCTTTCCCTCGAAGAATTTATTTCAATGGAGATAACTGTGTTATGCCACCTCCTGATGCCTACCCATGGCTCCCAAATACAAGTTCAAAACTAGTTTTCTCTTTATTAAGTACAGTCATAGGCACCTTAGCTTCTTTGCTACACTTATTGACTTAACCATGGAGATTAATCTCTGTGGAGAGACATAAAGAGGTCATATCTACTCTTTCGAAATCAAGTGAGCTGAAGGCATTAATCACATAGTTAATAAAATGCATAGGAGCTGCCACTGAAGTAATAGAAAATGAATGCAGGTGCATAAATGCTTGCTACTAGAATTCTCTCTTGTTATTTACTTGGAGGGTAGATTTTTACTGTCACGTATGCTCGCATTTTTGTAGCTTTTGCTTTGTATAATTAATGTGTATTTAATTATAGTTTTGAGGTTTGATATTTTAATGTGTGTTTAATTTATAATTTAGCATGACATACATGTTATCTATCTATCTATATATAGAATAAAAGTTCTTCTGCTATCTCTGATAACCTTTCACGTTTTTTATTTTGTTTGGAATAACAATTAAAGTATATTCATTTTTGATAAGTTTAAAAAATGTACTTTATTAAAATGCCCATAAAATGTTATTTCATTACATATATATAAATTCTTCTTTTAAACTTAATTTTACAAGAATATTTGAATAAATCCTTTTAAAATAACTTTGTTGTCAGAATTGTAAAAGATATACTGAGGGCCCGTTTGGTAGCAGAATTTTTTTTTGTTTTCACTGGATTCTTTGGTTGGATAAATAAGAATGCATTGTTTGGTACAGGATTTTTAAAATTTTCTTAGGAATCTGATTTTCTCGGGATTTTCTTTTGTGTGTAAATTTTTTTGAAAAAATAATCCAGGAATACCATCCAAAATGTGGTATTTTAAGATTTCTATGGTAAGGAAAAATTTAATACAACTAAACACAACATTAACAAAATTAACCCAATATTTCCGAGAATATGTTAGTCTACCAAACTACTTCTTGGTAACATTTTCAGAAAACTTATTTTCTCATTATTTTCTTGAAAATCGTAATTTTCGAATAAATTTTTTTTCTCCTATATCAAACACCCCGTGGGAGTAAGCAATTTCGAACACCGCAGGCAGCGGGTAAAAGCACGAGGTATGAGTGAAGCAGATAAACACTACTCAATGTTTTGTTTAATTTTGGAATTTTGTCAAGTTTACAAACACAAACACTGTGCCTAACCTCCACCGGCCACTTTGAATTAAATCACAACTTTGAAAAGATGGAAGGTCTAGAAATTAAATCTTATTTTTAATTTTTTTCTATACTATACAGACTAAAATAACCAACAACTTTTATTGGTCTTATTCTGAATTCGCGTTGCTAGTCAATCATTGCAAAGGGAATTTGTAGGAACTTGGGCTTCTCGTTTAGGTTGATTTTTTTTATTGCATGATCATTACTTATTAAAATTGTCACAAAATTAATTCGGAGGAATGATAAGCAATTTAGTTCAATTTCAAACTTTTTTTTTGGGTAAACAGTTCAATTTCAAACTTAAATATAAAGCTAAATCAACCTTGGTTTGCATTTTACAATTGATATGTAGTTGGTGGCATGTTCTTTGTGTGTGCTGCCCAATGGCAACATGTCAAAATGGAAAATGATACCTATACATTAAAAGTTTACATCACTTTTATACCTTGTTTATTTGAGAGAGAAAAACAAAGTGTGTTTTTCTTGTTTATTATTAAAGAAATAAAACTAGTGTGTAAATATTTTTACCTGGCCAAAAAGGAGTGCCAAAATTCAAATATCATTTGTACAATAATAATGTGAACACATTTTTTTTTTTTTATGTAGATATCGACAGTTTTTTTAACATGCGGATGTTGTTTATACATAATTTTTTATTTCTTCTTACTCTATTTTATTTTTAAATAAAAAAAACAACAGAAACACAATTCTCAACATACATGCTCTTTCTTTTTCCCCCTTAACAAGTAGGGTTCCTACGGAGCAGTGGCAAAATTGTTCCTTCGTGACTAAAAGGTCATGAGTTCGAATTTAGGAAACAGTCTCTTTGCAATTATCCAAAGATAAGGCTGCGTACAAAGACTTATTGGCTTACGTAGGAGAGACAGAAAAATAACTTTAATAAGACATAGTTAAATTTCTGAATAAAGAGAAAAAAATAACTTTAATATTATAACTATGTCTTACAGGTAAGACATAGTTAAAGTGTAGAAGCAGTCACATTATCGGTGTAAAAATATCCTGTCCCATATATATATATATATGGGACAAGATATTCTTACACCAGCATAAGAGTTATAAGTCTTGCACTCAATCTTAATCATTGATCCACTTGTATCCAATGACTCAAATTACTAAAAAATTAGAGCCCTTAGATATAAGTGGGATCAATAGGATCAATGGTCAAGATTGAAAGTGTAACTTACATTGGTATAAAAATAATCCTGACCCCCACACCAAAAAAATAAAATAAAAAATCCTGACCCTATATATATATATATATATATAATTTTACACCTGTATAAAACTAATAAACCTTACATCACATCTCAACCATTGATTTGTAACGGTTTGAACTTTTGATTTGAGCGGCGTAAATAACATCTTGTAAAAGCAGTACTTTAGCGTATAAAATGTCTAACAAATTATTAAAAAATATATTTTTGAGTTAAGTGATTGAATAAAACATATCTTGTTAAAGCCGTAATTTAATGTTTAAAATGTCAACTGACAAATTATTAAAAAAATAAATAAACGACAACTTTTGGTGCCTTGTTGGTGAAGTTCTCAATTTCCCTTCTCACTTTCAAACCCGAGAATATTCAGGAATATACTACAGCAACCTTACTAAAAGTTTGGCATGTTCAACCGCACTAATCAGTATTCTCAAGCAATAATCTTAACACTATATCTTAATCCAAAATCTTAAAATATTATATTTTAAATCCTTTTACTTATATAGTATTTACGTACTCCAATTAACCATTGACTCTGATACTACATAGAAAAATTAATTTAACACAAAAATTTAAGCATATATAACAAAATTATACATTAACTCTACATAAGCTTGTGAGTTGTAAGGCATACCCCATTTCCAGTTAATGGGCCTCTTCAGAGTGGTGTCCTTTTTATGTAGTTACTTTTTTAATAAAAAAAATAAAATCTTTATCTTCCTTGTTCCAACAAGAACAGGTTGGCTTTCACTGTTTGATTCACATACTCATAATGTATCATTGTTACTACAATATCCCGTACAGGACTAATATTTCATTATGACCAAAAAAATGTTATTACAAAAAGACTTTCAGGAAATCGGACATCAGTTCTAGATTGCTAGTAAACAATGGTCCTGATTAGAGCATTTATGCCCTGAAAAGACATCTCAGGCTTTTGTTCATTCCATCTAGATGGATATATTAAGACTGAGAGGGACAATTGTGTCCAACCCATATCATTGATCAGAATAGCCTAACGGTTTTGTCGGTCAGATATTCTACTGACAGCATCTTGATCAGAATCAGCACAAGCAAACTATTTAAATAGTTAGCAGCAAATGAAAATGGCACCATCTCAAGTTTCAACTTCACTGTGGGCTACACTGTCTAAGATGACTGGCATAGGTGTGTGTCGTTCACAATGTGCACAACTTGTTTCCTGCATCAAATGGAAAATGAAATCTTTTAATCCTCTGAACTGAGATGTATTATCAGAGAATTACGTCTCTATATATACTTCACTATGGAAAGCAATGCTGCCAGTAAACATGATTTGATTTGATTAGTCATTGATAATGACAATGTTATGATCCTGCTTCAAGGTACGAGACTTAGAGTCACACGTCGAAAACATAAGGTTCTAGTGTAGAATTTATATGGACTTTGGACTTTCCTACCTCATAAGCTAGTTTTTTGGGTAAGGTTCTCCCTAGGTTCGTATCAGCCACAAAGATACCACTTTTTCATTTTCCTCCAAAGCCTAAGAAACTTGACTTCAAGCTAGTGCAGAAAGAGCAATGCTCTAACCAAAAGTTTACCCACAGCAAAGTGCTACGTAGTATGTATGCATAGAGAAAATTATGTGATTAAATTTTCATGAAACAGTACAAGTACCTCTTCCAAAGCAACTTAAGTAATCCGGAGAGTGCAGGAAGAATCATTTTCTTGCTTCACCTGCAAGGATTGCCTCTGATGCTCAACTCGCTGAAGCTGTGATGACAATTGTAACAAGTCAATGGTTGCGCCATCTTCACAGGAATCTTCCACATTCACAAAATCTGAACCTTGGAAAACGCCACCTGCCATTTCAAAGTTGACAATACCATTATTGTCTGATATCAATACAGGACTGAGATGACTTCCATCTGCAGGATTGAATTCTGATGGAAACCTATCTGACACTCGGCTTGAAGAAGTCTGTGACCTTATTCCTATCTTTTCAGATACCTGACTCATGCTGTAGTGATGGTTATGGTTGTTTGGAATAACCAAGGGGTGGTGAGCCAAGGGAATTCCTGATGATTGGCTCGAAGAGTTCTGGGACTGAGATGACAGAAGAGAGAGAGCACAAGAGTCCGAAATTCCCGATAATCCATGAACAGTTGATGCTGTATCAAAAACATTGAAGTCCTCACTTACTAAGGAGGTATCCTGGAATAGTGATCGTGACCCAGAATTTTGGGCCCCAAGGGCAGGAGGATATTGGCTATTGTTTTCACAGAAGATGCTTCCTGTAGTGGATGTAGCACCATTTTCATGAAGAAAGGGAAATTGTTTTTCGTTATATGAAGGAAATAAAGACCTTGACTGAGGATGTACATTGGTGGTAGGCATAGAAGAAAGATGCCTAAAACCAGTTGCTTGTTCTGCTTTTATAGGTCTCCAGAAGCCACTCATTCCATATTTCTCTGAACGCATGACTGCACTAGGGAGCATCTCTGGGCAGATAAAAGATGTTGATGTTAGCACGGTTCCCTGGAATCTGCTATCTGCAAGAACCACAGGATCTTTATAAAACTTCAAATCAAACAATTTTACTAATATCAGATGACTACAAACGTAGAGAAAATTGGTGTCAGGGAATCAGTTATTACAAGAGTCACAGACTTCAATTAGCAACTACTATAAGTAAATGAAGCGGTTCAATAGTCTATTAAGGACCAAAAAGAGCCTAAGAATTTAAGCATTGCCAAACATATAGTTTAGTGAGTAATTCAAGAATCTCTAAATATTAAAACAACTGGAATTACTGCAACACACTTTTGATGTTTTAGCACATGTAAATGTAGAAAGTTTATTCAATTCCATGAATTCAATAAAAAATTAAAGGCACGGTAACATGTTGAAACTCTTCACCTTTTTCTCCCCCTTTTTTAATTAGAAATAGAAAACGAGTGGCAGTAGCCAATGTATATGCTAGAACATTGAGGTTAGTAATATGAAATAATAACTGGGAGTTAAAGTCATTTACTATTGATTAGACTTCATTTTGTTAGGAAAAGGGCACAAAGTTAATGATTGATCACAAGGAGATAGTTTAATTCGCATGGGGAAATCTTTCACTCAGACAAGTATGGTGACTGAAAATCATTTTCCCCCACAGATAACACCATTATTCTTTTTGAATAAATTACGTTTGGTTCACATCCACCACATAACCAAAGGATCCAAATTAAAGCTAGCTCCCAAATTGTACCAAAAAAGAGCTAGTTCGTACAAGGTCTGAAAATTGATAAAGAACAGAACAAAACCAGCAACTCTCAGAGAATGAAAGCTGAATAAACATTTTGAAACAAAAAAATGAGATAGCGGTTCATGTACTGTAGATGTAAATCCATCTAGTGAACCAGCACCTTTTTTTAGTGGGTGAGAAAGCAGGACATCTTTTAGCAAATTACTTCTAGAATATAATCAAGCTGCTGGACTACATTACATATTCTGAAGTGCAATGGTGTTAAGACAGGAAGTTAGTAATGACAATTGTTGGAAATCGACAATTACACAGAATCGAGAAAACAGAAAAAGAGATAAGAGTAGAGAGATTGACACGATGATTTACCCTGGTTCACCCAATATAGGCTACGTCCAGCTTGTCTGTACTATATTCACCTCACCGCCACTCGTTACAAGTCTCTCGGTTTACAAGGCAAATATAAATAGGATTACAAGAAACCCTAACAACAGCTATTCATGGGCCCAAGCCCAAACTGCTAAGAAAATTACAATAGAAACAGAGGCCTAAACATTCACCTCAGGTGAGCGGGACCCCAGTTGCCTTTCTGCTGACCCCGACAATTAGGGCCAACATCATCATGTGAAGTATGAGCCATACCCAACATTCTCCCACTTGGTGAATGCTTCACATGTTTCTTCAATCCCAAAGCATCTGTACACCATTCAAACTTCTCCGAAGTCACTGCCTTGGTCAGAAAATCAGCATTGTTGACCTTTGTGTCAACCTTCTCCAGCAATACAACCTTGTCTTCAATCTTCTCTCTGATGAAGTGGTACTGTATGCCGATATGCTTGGTCCTCGCATGGAAACCTGGGTTCTTAGCCAAGAAAATGGCGCTCTGACTGTCACACCCAACGATCATCTCTCCTTGTGCAAAGCCAAGCTCTTTGCACAACCTCCGTAACCAAATAGCTTCCTTAACAGCATGTGTCAAGGCCATGTACTCAGCCTCTGTAGAAGATAAAGCAACAGTGCTCTGCCTCTTACTCATCCAACTGATAGCTCCGCCAAATGAAGAAACAACATATCCACTTGTAGATCTTCTACTATCAATGTCACCTCCCCAATCAGCATCCACAAAGCATCTCAGCTCTAACAATGTCTGTCCCCTTGAGCCCTTCACGCCTTCATAGCATAACCCAAGGTTAGACGTACCACGAAGATAGCGGAACACACGCTTCACAGCCGTCCAATGCTCATTTCCTGGCTTGGACATATACCTGCTCAATACTCCCACTGCTTGAGCAATATCAGGTCGAGTACAAATCATGGCATACATCAGACTCCCTACTGCACTAGCATAAGGAACTGACGCCATCTCTTCTTTTTCTTCTTCAGTCTTGGGACACTGGTCAGCCGATAACTTAGAACCAGTAGACATGGGAGTCAACACAGGCTTGCAGTCAGTCATCTTGAATTTCTTCAGAACATCTTCTATGTACTTCTGCTGACTTAACCATAATCTTCGTTTGTCACGCTCCCTCTTAATCTGCATACCCAAGATCACATTTGCAGCGCCTAGATCTTTCATTTCAAACTGCTTTGCTAGCAGTCCTTTAACAGTGCTGATCATTTTCAAACTGTTTCCAACAAGTAACATGTCGTCAACATACAAAGTTAGAATAACAAAGTCACCTTCTAACCTTTTCACATAAACACAGTGATCAGCATCACAACGGTCAAAGCCAAGCTTCAGCACATAAGTGTCGAACTTCATGTACCACATCCTTGGGGACTGCTTCAGGCCATACAGAGATTTATTCAGCTTGCAGACTAGCTCCTCTTTGCCTCTTGCAATGAACCTCTCTGGTTGCTTCATGAAAATAACCTCCTCCAAATCACCATGAAGAAAAGCTGTCTTCACATCCAGCTGCTCCACCTCTAGGTCATATGCAGCTGCTACAGACAAAACCAGTCTTATGGAATTTAACTTTGCAACAGGTGAAAATACCTCACCATAATCAACCCCTTCTGTCTGTGAATATCCCTTTGCAACCAATCGAGCCTTGTAGCGTTCAATCTCCCCATTGGCACCAACCTTCTTCTTGAACACCCACTTGCAACCAATTGCTTTTCGGTCTGCAGGTAGATTCACCAAACTCCAAGTTTGGTTTTTCATCAGAGACTTCATCTCTTCTTTCATAGCTTCCTCCCACTGTTTGGCATCCTCCGAGCTCCTCGCATGTTTTACAGTGCTCGGATCATCACCTGTAATACTAAATGCACAAACATCATCACTAGCACACAGGATATAATTTTCAGGTGTATACCTCTCAGATGGTCTTCTTTCCCTCGTGGATCTCCTCAGCACTGGTGCTTCAACCTCAGCCTCAGTTTCAGAAAATTCATCCTCTACCTCATTATATTCAGCAGGTTCAGAATTCAAATTTTCCAATTCAATCTGTGAGTTTATTGTATCCTCTTTCAAACCCACATCCAACTCCACCGTCTGTGACTTTTCAGGAGCTTCAGGAAAAATCTGATTCAACTTAGATTCTCTGAATACAACGTCTCTGCTGTAAGTTACACTTCTAGTATCCGGATTCCACAACTTATAACCTTTGACGCCATCCTTGTACCCAATAAAGATACACTTTTCAGATTTACTGTCAAGCTTGTTTCTTTTCTCCTTGGGTACATGCATATAAGCTTCACAGCCAAACACTCTGATATGAGATACGTCTGGCCTTTTTTTAAACAGTGCTTCATACGGAGTCTTCTCCTTCAAAGCTGATGTAGGAGATCTGTTCTTCAGATAACAAGCAGTAGCCACTGCCTCTGCCCAAAACTCAGTTGCCAAGCCTGCACCGCTCAGCATACTCCGTGCTTTCTCCATGAGAGATCGATTCAACCTCTCTGCCACCCCATTCTGTTGAGGTGAGTAGGGCGTAGTCTTCTGTCTTACAATCCCATTGCTCGCACAAAACTTGTCAAATTTTGTTGAACAGAACTCCCCTCCATTGTCAGTTCTCAGCACCTTGATTTTTTGATCAAATTGATTTTCCACCAAAGCCTTGAACTCGCAGAATTTATCGAACACTTCATCCTTGCTGCGCAAGAAATATAACCACACATATCTTGAAAAATCATCAGTAAAAGAAACATAATACCTTGATTTTCCATGTGATGCTACAGGTGTGGGGCCAAACACGTCGCTGTGTATCAAGTCCAGAATCCCCTCAGCTCTTCCTCCTATGGAATCAAAAGATACCCGATTTTGCTTCCCTTGCAGGCAATGCTCGCAAAATCCAAACCCCATAGAGCAGCTCGGAATTCCATCCACCAACTTCTTTGATGTTAGAGTCTCCAGACCTTTTCCTCCAATATGCCCCAGCCTCCTATGCCATAACATAGCAGTGTCCTCCTCCGCCTGTTCTGAAACATAGCTTTCACCACTGAATACTGTGCTACCCAGCAGTTTCCACAATTTACCATGACGCTCTCCTCTTGCAATAACCAAAGTTCCTCGAGTCAGCTTGCAAGAATACTTGTCACTGCTAAAATTAATACCAGCATCTGCCATACTACCAACGGAGATCAGATTTCTGGTAAGCCCCGGAATATGCATCACACCCGGCAGATTCTTGACTGTCCTGTCACTCATCTTCAGCTTTACCTTCCCACGCCCCACAATTGCATGAGTCGTGTCATCTCCCATTCTAACTGTACCGCCAGAATACGATTCATAGGTGCAGAACCACTCCCTATGAGGTGTCATATGAAACGATGCTCCAGTGTCAATAATCCAATCATTACAGTCATTATGACTGTCAAACGCCATGTACAGGTCCCCTGTACTATCATCATCATCCTTCTTTGTACCCGAAGCAGACGGTTGTGAATCATCCCGCTTCTCAGGACCTACACTTTTACTTCTGCAATTCCTTCTCAGATGTCCAACCTTTTTGCACCTCCAGCACCTCATTTCAGATTTATCAGATTTATCACGGGACTTTGATCGTCCCCTCGATCTTCCTCTGTGACCAGACTTTGATTTGTCATCACTCCTCCCTCTAGCAACCAGAGCCTCATTGTTGGTACCTTCAGAACCTACCCTTCTCATCTCCTCAGACAATAAGGCAGCAACAACCGTCTCAAACGACAGTTTATTAACACTAGTACCAATTGACACAATGATGTGCTCCCAAGAGTTGGGCAGTGAACACAACAAGGTGCAAGCTTTGTCTTCCTCGTCCAGGTTAATGTCTATAGACGAAAGTTGTGCACAAATAGTATTAAATTCATTTAAATGAGCAGAGAAAGAATCACCTTCGCTCATCCGCAGATTATACAGCCTCCTTCGCAGGAACAGCTTGTTCACGAGTGACTTGCTCTGATAGAGACTTCCCAGCTTCGTCCAGAGATCCTTCGCGGTCTTCTCAGAAGTTACGTTCACCAGAACGTTATCAGCCAGGCATAACCAGATCAGGCTTCGCGCCTTTCGATCGTCTCTGGTCCACGCCTTCAACTCCTTCGACTCGCCATCACCTGACGTTTCTTCACCGACAGGTTTTGTTGGTACGGACGGCTTATCATCTTCGATCACGTACCAAACGTCCCTGTCAACGAGCAGAGCCTCCGTCTTCAGCTTCCATAACTCGAACCCTTTTCCTCTGAACTTTTCAACCTCGACCCGTGATTGGCCAGTCGACATCCTCTCCAGATCAATTTCGCAGTTTTATCTATGCCAAGAAAAAACCCTAAATCGCGAAACCCCAATCTGTCACAGGAACCCTGGTCGCAGAACCAAAGCTCTTGATACCAATTGTTGGAAATCGACAATTACACAGAATCGAGAAAACAGAAAAAGAGATAAGAGTAGAGAGATTGACACGATGATTTACCCTGGTTCACCCAATATAGGCTACGTCCAGCTTGTCTGTACTATATTCACCTCACCGCCACTCGTTACAAGTCTCTCGGTTTACAAGGCAAATATAAATAAGATTACAAGAAATCCTAACAGCAGCTATTCATGAGCCCAAGCCCAAACTGCTAAGAAAATTACAATAGAAACAGAGGCCTAAACATTCACCTCAGGTGAGCGGGACCCCAGTTGCCTTTCTGCTGACCCCGACAATTAGGGCCAACATCATCATGTGAAGTATGAGCCATACCCAACAACAATGGCATCAGAATGAAATAACAGAAAATTGTCCGACAAATGTACCAACTGGCAACTGGAATCAAAATTGAGAAGTTAAATAGAAAAGTAAACAAAAATCTTGACTAACTTTCTGCAAGGCTGTGTGGTCATATCACAGGAAGCCTTTGAAAAGTTGAAAATGAACAAATAAAAAGAAACTGGGTTTTCAAAGGCATGATTATATATTCTTTAGAATGTTATAATTAAGCAGTCAATCAAATGGAATTTAATCAGTAACGAATGCCCAGAGGAAGGATGGGAGTTTGATAAAAAAGGGAAGGATGAAGAAGAGAGGAGAGTTATATCATCATCTAATTTAAGAATATATATACATATTATTACCACCACATGGCTGAAGCAACCTCCCGGACTTTCCAGAGTGAGTATTCAATTGTGGTTTTCTTCGACGCTCGTTATGGCCTGCAAGGCGTTTCCGACAGCTGCGCTTACCATCATCAAACTCAGCCAGCAAATGAAACCTGGATAGTAAGCTAAACATTAAAGAAGAGCTATATATCATAACAATACAGCTTCTTATTTCAAGCTTGTCCATTTCTGAACATCTGAGACTGAAACAGAAAAATTAGTGAAGCAAAAATTATAGTTAATAAGCATAATCATACAAGGAAGGTAAGGAAAATGATGAAACAAAGTCAGATAAAGCTTTTAAAACCCGTGTGACGTAATGTTGAGTAGATAAAGAGTCATGTTTTAGTATTCCAAACGGCACAAAAAAGGAGACAAGCCTTTGTGAGGTCAAAAGTAATTCTGTGTATGAGCATATATTTAGCTCAAAGCAGCATGGAATCAAACAAAAAAATTCAAACCGACCTACTACATTGCTGACAAAACCTCTGCTCAATGCCATTCACTATAACCGTGGCAGTCTTGGAGTGAACCTCACAAACTTTGTGCCTCTTGTGGTAATCTTTACAGGAGCTAAGGTCCTTGTTACAGCCATAGACTTGGCAGTAAGCAGTCTGTGAGTGCAAACCTGAAGCTCGCACTCTCTTGGGGGGCGTTGATGACTCAGAAGACGACAAAATGGGTGTTCCTTTGGAAAATGCTGGATCATTAGCATCTCCATGATCAGCAAATCTTCCTAGCTTCAAATCAATGAGGGAATCCCTTCCGTTAGAGTCCACCACAGAGTTTGAAAGCTTGGAATTGGAGTCCCCTCTCGAAGAAATTGCATTTGGGGCAGCCACAACAGTGCTTGTGATTCTACTATCAAGTTTTCTGCTTGGAACACTGCCAAGAAGATCATCAGACAATTGTTTCCCCAACATTTCAGGAAAACCCAATTCCTCAAGACCTTGGTTCTCAATGTTTTGCTGCCCCAAGGCTAACATGTCATTGGAAAAACTACATGGGGTTTTCAGTTCCCAACCCAAGAATGAATTTTTGGTTCTCCCAATACTATTGGGAGGCGAGAGTGTCTCGTTGGAAACATAACCCTTTTCTTCAGAAACATAGCTCCAAGATTCCATCACACGCAACAGAATCAGGGTGTTAAGAGAAACCAAACAACAAAACAACCCACTTCAATTGACGCAGGAATAGTGTCTTAACAGTGATGCTATAGCCAAAGTTGAGCTTAAATTTCGATTTTGCATAGCCTCAGCAGAGCAGAAAGCTTAACGAGGATGAACCATGGGAGAACCAAGCATTGTTGCAAGAAAGACACAAAAAGCAAACAAATTTACTCTACCTGAAGCAAAAAGTTTTTGGACTCTTCAATTCCAGAGAAACCAAAATAGATTGAGAAAAGAAAAGAAAAGAAAAATTTGAGAGAAAAGAAGAGAAAACCCAGGTAGCAGAGGGAAGAAAGAAAGTAGAAAAAATATCAGAAGGGCACAGGTGAATATGATGAAGGTAAAGAGTGTGTGAAGTTAAGGAGAGGAGTTAATGGAGGCAAATACTGAATCCATTTAGTCATTGGGTAATGTTTTTCTTATGTCGTTGGAGACACCTTACCTCGTCTCATAGACTCTTCGAAATTTGAGCCATCAATTTTTTGTTTTTTTTTGTTTTGTTATAGTGTAGGACTCACTTGAAGATGTTTCTGTAGGAGATAGTCTTGTCTCCGATAAGGTAAAAAAAACAATCCCTTTGTTATTATACTGAAAGAGAAAGCCATTGATTGATTGTCCGACCGAGTCATGAGAGAGAGAGAGAGAGTACTTGAAAGTTGAAATAGTGGGATTGCGGAAGGTGTTAGAAGCAGACGCAACTCAACTACTTGAAAGAGATTTTTACTGAGTCGCAAGTTGCATGGAAATTGAACAATGTTTATGTTGTGAGATTCCTATTTTCGGAGACAATCACAGTAACACACACCTGTCAATCTGTGACTGTGAGTGAATCAGGTCTTAAAATCGATCCAACCAACTCATTTAAATAAAATAAAATAAAATTGGAGTATAAAAATTACAAATAAATTAATAAAATAAAAAATATTGTAACTAAATACTTAAAATGATACATATAAGGCCATTTGTATGTGAAACTGCGTGTAACTTCAAATTCAAACAAACGAAGGATAAAATAAGTTTTATTGTATTTTTTAAAGTAATCACTAATCCAGCTTGTCGTTTTTGTTAGTTTTAAAAATTAGAGTAAATGAATTATTTAATGAAACAGTAATAAATGCCATCATGCAATATGAGAGAGATATTTTCAATATTTGAGGAAAAACAGTTTATACTTTACATCTAAATTCATCATTAATTATGCAAAAAAAAAAAAAACTGCTTCAATTTTATATTCTACAGATTATTTCTTGAAATTTCCATTTCAATTTATTTACTTAAACTTTAAATATTTAATAATTTACTTTTTAAAATCTTGATTATAGGTATACCTTCTGAGGGGCTGTTTGGTATCAGTGAATTTTTTTTTTTTTTCCCAAATGGTAGGGAAAATGAGTTTGTCATATTTGGTAGGGGAAGAATTAAATTGAGGGTTGGAAAAAACTTCTCCCGTCCAGTTATTTTTCATATGAAAATGTTATCCAATTTTGCCATTTAGAACATGGAAAAAAAACCCACCACGTGGGGAAGTCAAAACAGTTTTGTTAGACAAAAACACCCTTTATTATTAGCAGAGAATGTTTGATGACCAGGGGTGCTAAACGAACCAGGAGCTCTTCAGGGGCTTTTGGCTCGGCTCGTGAAAGCTCGAGCTTATATGTCTAAAATTGGTTGTTGGTATCAGGCTTGAACTTGTATAAAAGCTCGTTTAATAAAAAGGCCTCAGGCTTCAATTCAAAAGCTCGGCCTTAGAGCCTCCCAGGCTGGCCTTGTATATTTTTTTTTTTTATATATATTTTTTATACTATTTGTAATAGCGCTCTCTTTCTCCTCAATCCATTTCACTCCATTTTATTGGTTAAATAGACTTTTTAAATGATTTTGTTCTATATTATGCTATTTGGATATACATTGAATTTATGAATATTTATGGAATTACTAGTGTTGTTGATTGTATATTATGTTTGAATAAATTTTTGTTGTCTTATTTTTTTTAAACAGGCTAAACCAGACATGTAGTTTTTATAACCAAATCAGGCCACAGGCCGATATTATATTCGTAACAAGTAACAGGCTAAGGCCAATTTGACATATGTGAACACAGGCTTGACTTGTTTAGACCAAAGATCGGCTCGTCTCGGCCCGTTAACACCCCTGTTGATGACAGAACAAATTCAACAATATTTAAATTTATGGGTACTTTGATAATTTTGGATAAGATTCTCATCATTTTTTTACAATCAATCAAACATAGTTAGTAAAATTAACACAAGTTTTCTAGAGAAAAAAATTGACCTACCGAAAAATCTTCTCATAACTTACCGGTAAAAAAAACTTCCAACCATTTTTCCGATAAAAATGGTTCCGAGTAAAAAAAAATTCTTCGATATCAAACACCCCTCAATTTCATTTAAGTTTCCTTCTAAATCTTGAAAGTATTAGTTTAGTTTATTTGTATAGCTTTTGTTTTAGCCGGCCTCCACAGATCCAATAGGTTGAGCTCAATACTAAGGATTCATATTAAGAGCCTTTTGGATATTTTATGGTGAGCTATAGAATCTTATCATATACAGTCTCTCACTTTGTGCACAACTTATCATTATATACTCACGATGGGTGTAACAATGGAGTTTTAGCACAACTTTTTCTTCTCTCTCTCATGGCTAGAGAATCTTGTTTCCTTATATAAACTCTTACATTTTCAATGAAGAGGCATCTAATTTCTCACACTTGAGTTGTTAATCTAGTGAGATTTAGAGCCACCTTAATCGAAATACATTATCCCCTATTACAGGGTTTTTTTTTACCCTTTTGCCCCTCATTAATTAATTAATAATCATTTTGCCTCTTAGCCAGAACTATCTATCAATCTACCCATCTTTAATCGATTAACTTGAATATTTAATCGATTAAATAATCAAAACTAACAAAAATAATTGACTTGAAGATTTAATCGATTAAATCTTCAATAATATGAGCAAAGACTATCAAGACATAAGAATTAGGAAAGAACAAGAGAGGTGAATCGGAGAGGATGTGTGCAGTGTGCACCATTATTCGGTTTGATTTGGTACAATTAAGTACAAACAACTATGCTTTTATTGTTGAAGTGGCGGCTAAGTGATATGTTGATCAGCATGTATGTAAATTCTCCAGGAGGATCATTTACAGTTGATAATAATTATGTATATGTTCCTTTTTTTTTTATAGTGTCTCTCATTTCTCTTTTTTCTCCACACATGACAAATGTTTCTTCTAACTTTGTATTCCTCCCTCCTTTTCGAAGGAAAGAGATACAACTTGCGAAATTCAAGGACAATGATTGGTGGAGCTCAGGGAGGACAAAATGACATAGATATTCAGGTATAGGCCCCATTTTTGATATGAAGAACTAGTAATGTTATTGTACTGTGACTATCAATCAACTCATATGTTCTTGTTGGTTCATTTTAACCATGTTACTATGTCTTGATAATCTTTGCTTTTATTATTGAAGATTTAATCGATTAAGTTAAAAATTTAATCGATTAAATCTTCAAGTCAATTATTTTTATCAGTTTTGACTATTTAATCGATTAAATCTTCAAGTTAATCGATTAAAGAGAGGTAGATTGGTAGATAGTTTTGAGTAAGGGGCAAAATAGTTATTAATTAATTAATGAAGGGCAAAAGGATAAAAAAAAACCCCTATTATAGCCATTTTTACATTACACTTTGGAGACTGATATTGTGCTTTGGTCTTTAAATTCAACCATCCTAGATTATAAATGTTGTAACCACTTTCCGATGTTCAAGAAATATATAATAAAAAGTTATTGGGATTGGTTTAGTGGTGAGAGATTAAAATAATTTGCATAAAATTATAAATTTAAACCTCATTATTATCATTGTATAAAAAAAGAAGGGAAAAGTTCACCAATGTCCTTGTGATTTGCTTCAGAATTATTTATGTTCCTGTGATTTTTTTTTTAATCACATATGCCCCTGTGCTTTGTAAAAAATAACAAACCACGGGGGATATATGTGATAAAAAACATATCCCTTTACAAACCATAAGGACATATGTGATAGGAAAAAAATTACAGAGGCATAGAAAATTCTGGAGCAAACTACAGCGGCATTGGTGAACTTTTTTCGAAAAAGAAAAAGAAATATATAACAAAAAAACTTTTTTGTTTATTCTGCCCGTGCATCCATGACGACTTCGTTATTTTGGGAGTTGGGGATTGAGAGAGAGATGCAATTTGCTCACTATAAAATCATTCATGTAAAATCAATGTTATTATGTTTGGAAAATGTGTCGTTTTCTTCGTTAGCCTTAATCTAATCGATGATGATTTAACAATGACAGATAAGCCAAGGAATATATTCTGCTGCAAAATGGGGAAAACATTAATGATGAGCGGCGGAGTAAGACTCCAATCGGAGCCCGATTTAAATAATTACGTGTATATAATTTTTTTAATTTTAGTTAGTTCATATCATAATATATTTAAATTATATTAATATAAAATATCTGAGCAGGAAGTATCAAAAAGAATTATAATTTTGTTAAATATTTTTTAATTTTATTGAATATATTTTAAGGGAAAACTGTTTGTCATTTTAAATGACAGTAAGTTATGTTATTTTAGGAGAGATACAGACACAGAAAATTTGAATTTTAAATTAAAAAAACCACTCACTTTTTCTCTCCCATGATTTTCGTTTTTCTGTATCTATCTCTCTCCTAAAATGACATAACTTATGTCATTTAAAATGACAAACACCAAACTCATATTTTAATTTTTTTATTTAAATGAAAATGGAACACATAAGTTAATACAACTTACTCAAATATCTCATCAAATACATTTTAATTTTTTGATAGGGCTAAATTACAAATTTTAGTCCGGGCCAAATTACAAATTTAGACTGGGCCAAATTATAATTAATTATATAATTATACATGATAAGTATAATTTATTAAAATTTAGCCTGGACCGAGGCCACTCCCAGGTAACACGTGGCTCCGCCACTTTTAATGATAACTGGGATGATTTCAGTAATTTTCTTTACTTTGGTAATAATACGAGTATTATTTGCTACGATGAATCGACACTGACACGGGACACGAGATACGACACGACATGACACTCCGACACGTTAATTCTAAAAAATATCATATTTCGACACGTTGGGACATGTTTTGATATTAAATAAAAATTTTAATATATATAATATAATTTATATTTAACACATATAAGAGTCCATAATAAGGGCTTTTTGATCCTTTTACCCCTCATTAATTAATTAATAATTATTTTGTCCCTTATCCAGAACTATCTACCAATCTGCCATTCTTTAATCGATTAACTTGAAGATTTAATAGATTAAATAGTCAAAACTGACAAAAACGATTGACTTGAAGATTAAATCTTCAAATTAATCGATTAAATCTCCCACACAAGTTGGTTCACACAAGTTAGTTCCAAATATACGCTTTGCAAATATACGATTTGCATCATGCCCAAGGCCAACTGTAGATTTGTGATCTCCCACACAAGTTTCGATAGCCATGAATAAAGGGTCACCACCATGAAGAGCATGAAAGCAAGAGGAATCGATAGCCATGAATAAAGGGTCACCACCATGAAGAGTATGAACGCAAGAGGGATTTCGAAACTCATGAAGAGCATGTAAAGAAACATCACCACCATGAATATTTGAAGCAGTGTGAGCCTTGGGTAGCACAATGGGGTCCATCTTCCCCCTCTTCATCTTTTTTTTTTTCTTTTCCCACCACTCAAAGGTTTAAACTTTTCTTTCCTCTTCCTAAACCCAAAAGAACAGAATCAATGGGGTTGTTAAGGTGGTTGTTGTTGTTTTTTTTTTCCTGGGTTTGTTCAACGGTTTTGGAAGGTTTTTAACCCTAAGGAAGAAGGCACCTGGGGCAAGCAAGTAGAGCTTTCTTCTTCTTATCACATTATTATAAATGCAGAAACAGAGAAAGTGGATAAAAGCCTTCTGGATGTCTTTGTATAAAGTTTGAGAATATGTTTTTTTTTTAATTTGAAATATTTAATTGTATATTTCCATACAAAGCAAAGGGAAGAATATCACAAATCTACAGTTGCCTTGGGCATGATGCAAATCGTATATTTGCGAAGCGTATATCCGGCACCAACTTGTCTGAAGATTTAATCGATTAATTTGAAGATTTATTCGATTACATCTTCAAGTCAACCATTTTTGTCAGTTTTGATCATTTAATCGCTTAGAGAGGAGCATATTAGTAGATAGTTCTGGGTAAGGGACAAAATGGTTATTAATTAATTAATGAGGGGCAAAATAGTTAAAAAGCCCCATAATAAGTCATATAATCAATCAAATATTTAAATTTCATAACAAAAATATAAATATAAAAAAAAATTCGTACTTTGTTAATTTTTCATGTCAAATTTCATAACAGAAAAAAAATTCATATTTTTTTTTATATTTAGTTAATAAATTAAAATTAAGATTAAATAAAAACGTTTCCGAGCGTGTCCAAGCGTTGATCACGTGTCGGAGAAAGTTGACCGCATGTCGGAGCATGTCGGACACGTGTCCGACACATATATTTTTTTTTCAAATCACGTGTCGGTGCTTGTTAGATTATTTGTCAAAAATTTATAATTATTATTAGAAATAAAAACTCAAACTAAACTAATTAATTTTCTTATGTTGAGAATCTAAAAAAACATTATATAGACAAATCGACAAATTGACTTTGATTAATGATTGAACTAAATCAAATTAATCCTCACTGTAATTTTTGAGAGGGTTTAAAGTAATAATTCTGAACCCGTCCTAAAAAGAATTGCCTCATGTGAAGAATATTTGTGATTTATCCAAAAAATTCAAACCAATCATACTTTGGTTTAGTTTAATTGTATTTTATTCTTGGTACTGTCTATAAAAAATAAGGGAAATATTAATCTTATGTTACATGGGTGTAGTTCTCTCATGTTATATAGAGAGTTTAAGTGAGGTCCACCATTAAAAAGCAAAAAAACAAAACAAAAAAGAAGGGGTGCGGTTTTTGAAGAGAGAGAAAATGAGATAACTGTCTCATGTAAGATGAGAGTAGTATTTCCCAAAAAATAATTAAGATTTAACTTCACTATTTTCTGTTTTTATAATACATATTCCTGTAAAAAAGAGTATTAAAAAACAGTATATTTACCTAAGATTTTTCATGTAAATTAAATTTAATTATTCATAAGTGTATAAATTATAATAAAACTATGTACATAAATATGTAAATTTTATTTTAATTACAAGAGATTACTTAATTGGTAATTTTAACTTTCCGTGAACAAACTACGTCAAACGAGATAAAATATATAGGGAAAAGTGTGTATAATTTTAAAGGATGTAAAGTTGTGTCATTTTAAGAGAAAGAAAGAGATAGATAAAGGAGGAGAGAGAGTTGACAAAAAAAAATAAAGGTGTGGGTCCCACCTCTTTGTGAGGGTGAAAGAATGTAAGTTGTGTAATTTTAAATGATAGAGACTTTTCCCATATATATATGAAAAAAATAAGTATTATGTTGTAGGAAAATTCTTAGGTCATGTCATAGAGACAATCAATTGTGGGGGCCACTATTTTTAAAATAAAATAAAAGTAAAAAAATTGATGGGCCCACTTTTATGTGTCTGTAGGAAAATTGATTGTGTCATATGAAAGGAGGAAAACATTACCCTATATATATATATATATATATATATATATATATATATATATATATATATATATATATATATGGGTAAAGCTACCATCATGTAATAGGAATCAAAACCATTTTTTCCGCTAAAACAAAAATGCACGTGGGTCCCATACATCTACTTAAAACAAAAAATAAAAAAAAACTGGTGCAGAAACCAATGGGTCAGCAGGTAAAAAAATTTATATCATGTTACATGATAATAGTTTTCCCCTATATATATATATAACTTTCCGTGAACAAACTACTTCCAACGAGATAATATATATATATATATATATATATATATATGAGCTTAACGTTTCTCAAGTTGCCTGAGATAATTTTATCGCCGGCTACTAAATCCTAACCGTACAAAAATAAATCAATGTAATGAAGGAAGAGAGAGAAAAAAGGAATCATAACCATTCAAAGGTGAATCGATTAATATAAGGAAATAAATAAACAAAACGACGTAGTTTTGGGGTGGCCGGAGATAAACTTTTCTCAAGTTGCCGCAGAAATATTTTTTATATATATATATATATATATATATATATATATATATATATATATATATATATATATATATATGTAGGGAAAAACTATTCTCATGCTGTATGAGATAAGTTTTTTCTCCTACACACCCTTTGATAACTGTGTTAACTTTTTCTTTTCTTTTCTTTTTATTTTTTTAGGTGGTGGAACCTACAAATTTTTTTCTATGACATTAGATAACTTATCTCCTTTAACATGAGATTAATAAATTACATATATATATATATATATATATATATATATACATATATATAAATATATATACATATATATAAATTTAATTTGATCTATTTAATCTAATTTGGTTTCAAAAGTAAAATCTAAAACAAGTTAGTCGATTTTATAAAAGGCTTTAATGTTTTTAAAGTGAATGTAGATAAGTTATCTATATTTACACCCAAAATAACGTTATTCTGGGTTAAAAAATTAAAAAATTATAATGAAAAAGACTATTATATCCCTGAAATAATTTATAACTACAAAAATACCTTGATTTTCGTCTCAAAACGAGGTCGTTTTGTATTCAATTTAGATAAGTTATCTACATTGTCGGTAGAAAAAGCGAACCTTTTATAAAATTAGAATTAAACAAACTGAATATTGATTGGTTTAATTTCAAATTTCCTTTTTATCTAAATTAGTTTAATTAAATTATGAACACTCCCAAATATTTCTATTCAATTTATTTTAAATATTTATTCTTGAATTAACAACTAATAAATATTTAATAAATGTTAAGAACATCAATACTCGGGAAAGAAATTAGAATATGTCAACGAAAATTGATTCATTTAATGAATTTTTCATTGACAAAAACAACATGATACTTATCATATGATACAATACGATTCACAAGCTCAACGATACGTAATGATATAATGTATCGAAAGGAGTTGTATCGTATGATACAATACAAAAATTAAATCAAAATTTATAATTTTTAATATAAAAAATAATCGAAGATTTGATATGTGATTTAAATTAAAAAACCTATAAAATAATTATTAATAAGAAAAATAAAATATAAATTTAATTAGTCATTTAAACTCAAAAATAATCTAAAAATTTGTGTTAATAAAGAAAATAATTAAATAAATATTCTAAATATATCAATTTTTAAAATAAAAATAAATCAATAAAAAATTGATTCAGATTAAAGTAACATAAAGTTACGTAAACAAAAAGTAAAAAAAGTATATTTTCAAAATATCTTTATCGACTTTCCTTTAGCTTTACCAAGTCAAAACAGTTTTCAGTAAAAAGATGGCGTTTGCATTTGTCATTTAACATGATGCAACAAATTTTTTTACACACATAACATTTTGTGGGGTCTACACTTTTGGAAGAAAAACGAAAAAAAAAAAAATTACGGTACGCAAAACAAATCTCTATAACATTACATAATCACTTTTCCTACAACATAACTCTTATAAAATCCAAAAAATATATATATATATATATATATTTTAAAATCATTCGGATGCTATAAATTTCTTGCAAATCCAAGTGTCTTTTTGGAATTTAGATTTATATGATATTAATTATATTATATAAAAAATCTTATGTTTATAATTTTTTTTTTTTACAAATTTTTTTATAAATTATATTATGTACTCTAAAAAGTATACTTAGTTGAGAATATACTATCTAAAGTACATAATATAGTTTATAAATAAAATTTTTATAAATATAACTATCTCATATTATATATTTTTAAATTATATTTTATTATATTTCTATATCTTATAATTCAATACAATTTACATACACGATATCAAATATATCCCATACGCATTATCATTTAGAGAAAAAAGTTTTCGATGTTACTTTAGATAACTTTATCTAATGTTCATCGAAATGACGTCATTTTGAGGTTGAAAAATTAAAAAATTAGAGGGATAAAGACTATTATAACCCTGAAATAAATTAAAATTATAAAAATACTATGATATCCGTCCCAAAATGACGTCGTTTTGATGAACATTAGATAAAGTTATCTAAAGTAACATAAGAAAAAACAAACTCTATCATTTAATAACATTATTTATACTGAAAAATATTTATGCATTTATTGCAGATAAATTATCTGTATTTATTTTTAAAACGACGTCGTTTTAAAATTATAATTATAAAGATTATAATAACCCTGAAATAAATTAAAATTACAAAACACCATAATTTCCGCTTCAAAACCAAGTTATATTAGACTTTCAACAAATAACTTATCTACAACAACCGCGTAAAAAGCAAACGTTCACTTATAGTTACAGGGTTTTATAAGAGTTATGTTGTAGGAAAAGTGATTGTGTAATGTTATAGAGATTCGTTTTGCGTACAATAATTTCTTTTTTCTTCAAAAAGTGTGAGTCCCATAAAATATTGTGTATGTAGAAAAATTTGTTGTGTCATGTTAAATGACAAATATAAATCTCATAGTTATAACTCAAAACTTAAAAATACAAAGAAAATGGGGTGAAAAAAAGTGGATGCACAGTCAATGCCAACTCACGAAGGAATTAATATGTTGGGATCTAATAGACAGGACCCATACTTCTGATCTTACCCTTTTCTGACACGTGTCACTCCGCATTAATAGTTTTTTTAACGTCTTGTGCGCTTGCAACCACTCTCTTTGAGAGACAGAGTGACACACCGACTCAAACCAGCAACTGGCTCCACCATAGCGTGGCCCGTTACGCAACTCGCTTTGTTTCCTTCCTTTCTGCTGATAAAAGAAAAAAACACACAACTCCTCCAATGGCTTCGCCTCAAATGGAAATTCAATGTCTTATTCGGTTCTTCCATTTTCCAACCCTTTTTTTAAAATCCCTTGACGTTCACATATATCTGACTAGTATTAATATGTGTTAGCTTGGATTCTTGAATTGTACCCGAAAAAAATTGAATTTATATTTGTACCCAACTTGTCATAAGGAAATTTTTTTGAATCATGTGCAAAACACCCAGCAGACACGATATGAATTTTTTTACTACTATGTCCACAATACTAGCTATTTGATAAACCTTATATAGTTTGCTAGATGAACATATGAAAGTAATTTTACAAACTGAGTTGGATGCTTCATCAATATTAGAGACTGAGTTTGTGTTGGAAATCGACAATCACACAGAATCGAGAAAACAGAAAAAGAGATAAGAGTAGAGAGATTGACACGATGATTTACCCTGGTTCATCCAATATAGGCTACGTCCAGCTTGTCTGTACTATATTCACCTCACCGCCACTCGTTACAAGTCTCTCGGTTTACAAGGCAAATATAAATAGGATTACAAGAAACCCTAACAGCAGCTATTCATGGGCCCAAGCCCAAACTGCTAAGAAAAGTACAATAGAAACAGAGGCCTAAACATCACCTAGCCTCTACGGGCCCGGGGGCGCTGCCCCCCGGATCCCCGCCCGCTCACCTGGGAGCGGGACCCCAGTTGCCTTTCTGTTGACCCCGACAATTAGAGCCAACATCATCATGTGAAGTATGAGCCATACCCAACAGTTTGTACATCCGCAAAGAGAAATTGGCAAGTTTAAATCTTTTTAACTCTTTACACAAGACTCACATTTAGAAGAATAAGGAACAACAACCAACAAGAAATCAATAAATATGTGGATCAATTAATAGTTATTCCATCTTAATAAGTAATTTTGAGTTCAAGTTATGTTAAAAATTTGATGGAAGAATTTTGTTGTCCCTGTGATTTTATCCTATTCAAAATGAACTAATCGAGTAATCAATGAACCAGGAAAAAAAACAAAAATTTAATTTGAGAGAAAAGTTTTGATATTATATGATGAGCCAAATATTTCAAATGCTAATGTTATTAGATGAAGAATTACATTACACATCTAGCTATCAAGTAGGTAATGGCAAGTTGGGGACACTATGTAGGCAGCCTACAAATATAAATCCATGGAGTTGAATAAATGAGAAGGTCCATAGCAAAAGACGAGAAGGTTGATTATGGGGGAAATGGAACCTAAATGTGGTACCCAAACAGGACACTTTTACTGACATGTGGAATATTATCATATATCAATGTGCCCAAGTTTCTACGTGGTCTAATATCTAACAAAACTATGGGGGGAGGGGGGGCATGGTGAGAGGGAACCTACTGCACCAACTCTGGAATTAATCGATGTTGATGCTGATGAGAGCATGAAAGCTCTGTCATAACCAAAATTGATGTCCATCCCAATCCCTTGGCCTTCTGCTTAGAAAGCTGATCGCAATCCTACCACTCATATTTTTGTGGTCCCAAAATTCTCATCTGTAGGATTTGATACATACAACTGCCATATCTTCCTTTGCACTCACAAGTCAATTACGAGTCTCCTGTACTCTCCAATATATTTATTCAGTAAGTGTGTTCTCAAGGTATTATTTTCATGTTGCTTTTGTATGTTAAATCTGTCAAAGACCCAACAACCAAAAATAACCCAAAATTTACTATTAACCAGAGACATCCATCAATAGATCCAAATTGCAGTGATCGAACCGAAAAACTGAAAATCAAATTAACCAAAATTGAATTGATTTTTGGATTGGTTGGTGAAAATCGATCGAATCCAAACCGATCCAATGATTCTTCAACCTTAACATCTATCTACTTGGACCTTTCTTCAATCATAGCCCAAAAATCATATAGCAAAATTCTAAATCCAAGACCCATTAACCCATCATGTTGGAGAAACTAGATTATGCTTGATCTATGTTATGCTCTTTTTTTGGTAAGATACATAATATATTTTTCTTACATGAGTTATTGTTGTACAACAACTTCTTTATAGAATGAAAATTTAGGTTACTTCGTATCTCAAGCAACCATATTATAAATTTTTTGTTGGAGGTAAAAGATGAAAATTCTCAATTGGATATTGATCAATTTTTATTTTTAATTCCCAAGTCAGTTATGGGTTTTTTTACCCTTTTGTTTTGAGTACTTGACTTTATAATATGGAATTCCCTCCACAAAACCCACCACCTCCAATTCTTCCCCTTCCATAAAGTTATAGCAAAAGGAGAGCAAGCAAGCCCACCACAAATTGAACCTACTACCTTCTTCCCGAAGAAACACGCATTAAAGAGGAAAGTGAATTACAAACGTTGCCTTTCTTTTCTAACTTATAATGCTTAATTGATTTTAATTAGGGTGCGCATAACAACCTTCCCGGAATCAATTCTTTTTTAATTTCTGTTCCCGAGAAATGGATAGCAAACTCGTTTGGTAAAATCGGTTTATTTTTTTGTTCCCGGGATGAACCGATTTAATTTTTGTGCTGGGGAACAGAAAAAAGAATAAAAAAATTTCTGTTTTTTTGTTCCCGGGCTCAAAATGAGAAACACTTATCTCTCTCAATCACTCTCCGCCTCTACCATCATCACCACCACCACCATCATCTCGACACGACTGTCGCCACCATCGTCGCCGTCGCCGCCATTGTACCGCTAGTGCCGCCGTCACCACCCCTCACCACCACGATGTCACCGCCACCATTACCACCACCTCCACCCATCACTACCACCATGCCACCACCACCACCACAACTACCATCACCGTCGCCGCCACCACCACCATCACTATCACCGCCATCAACCACCACCACCATCATCGCAACCATTGTGCTACCACCACCACTACGCCGCCACTACCATCACCACCACTGTCACCAACCACCACTACCTTTGTCGCAACCACTACCGTCTTCACCGCCGCCGCCGCCGCCACCACCAACCACCACTACCATTGTCGCAACCACTACTGTCTTCACCACCGTCGCCGCCGCCGCCACCAACCACCACCACCATCGTCACAGCCATTACCGTCATCGCCACCATTACACCAACGCCACCACTACCATCACCAAGCCATCGCCACCACCACCGCCACCATCACCTACCATCACCGTCGCAGCCATTGCCACCACCACCACCACCATGATGCCTTCACAACCACCACCACCATGTCACTGCTACCATTGTTGCCGCCACCAACCACCATACCCACCACCATTGTCGCTGCGACTGCCGTCACCTCCACCACCACCATCCCCACCACTACTACCGTCGCTGCCACTATTATCACTGCTATCGTCGCAGCCATTGCCGTCACAACCACCACCACTATCTTCACCACGTCACTGCCACCACCACCACAACCAGACCATATGAAAAGGAAAGAGTTGATCCGAATTTTTTTTATATTTAATAGGAATTATTTTTTATTATATTATTTGTTGTGTTATCAAACACAATTCTCATTCTCGAAATAAAAATGGAACATGTTATCAAACACATTTTTTTTCTCAGAAACTGTTTCAAGGCACATAAATAGAAAAGAATTGTTTCTTTTCAGAAACAGTGCTCGGGAATAGAATGGTTGTCATGCACACCCTTAGTATTTCTTTATTTTTCATCTATGATCCAATTACCATCTAATTATAACATTATTATGGTAAAGAATTAATTCAATTCAAAAATTTAAGCTTTTAGGTTGAAATAATTTTTATATGGTATTTGAGCCTCCGTGAGCAAATGGTCTTGGTCACAAGTTTGATCCTCACTGTCTCATTTTATTAATAAAAATAATTAAATACTATGCAATTTTTTAGCATATATAGACTGAGTCTGGTATCACCATTTAATTTCATTGAACTTTCGTGTGAGGAGTATTAGAAAAATATAAAAACCATTAATATAACCTTATCAAATAACTTAAATTTTTGCCTTGAAATGCTCCAATTTTATAGTTTTATCTCTCATTTATCTATTTCTACCGTTTCTCTTCTATCACGTTTAATTCCTGACATTTTTCAAACATTAACCCATTTATTCACTTTCAATAATTCTCATCTATAATGATCTTATATATAACATTGAAATACTCACACAAATTAATATACGATGAAATCAAATTAATACTCACACAAGTTCTATTGATTATAAAAGTTTAATTTATAATATTGCATATCTAAAAAGATATTACAAAATATATTTTGTGTCGTAGGATTAAAAAAAAAAACGGAACTTGGCATTATCGAATAATTTGATGGGACTTAAATAGGCATTATTCAACTGCTTCAAGATAATGACCCACAGGTCATATCCCAAAGACTTAAAACTTAAGGGTGCGTTTCGTTCAGGAAATTTTTTTGGAATAATAGAAAAATGAGATAGATAGAGAAATAATTGAAAAGATAAATAAAGTGAGATAGGTAGAAAAATGTAAAAAAAAGTTATTTGGTGGGAAAAAACTTTACTGGGAAGATTAGGTAGCTTTATGAAATCAACAGTGCATTAAAAGTCAGAAAACCGATTTTTCGAAAAATCTCACATTCAAATTGGGTTTCTAAACAGTGCGGATATCTATGTTTCTTATAAATCGAGACAAATTGGATAGATGGATTTTTGGTGAAAAACGTTGAAACAAACATGGTGTTTCTAAAAGCCACACTTGAGAAAGATAAATATCCGCTGAAAAACTCCCAACCAAACACCACCTAAGTGCTCTTCGTAGGAGATAAATTTTGAAATGCCTGGCGTTCTGAGATTGGCATTCTTACTTTCCGTCGTTTGGTAACACAAAAGTGAAATTTTTTTCTGAAAAACCTATTTTCTTGGATTTCCCTCTTCAGTGTAAATTTGTTTCCAAAATTCAGTCCCAAAATATCACATATACGGTGGTAATTTTCGTTGTCCGGAGAAATGCAAAAATAGTTGCAAATCAGAAGACGAAATTGACCCTGATGCATCTTTCATCACTGTCATCGCAAATCAGAAGACAAAATACCACGTATGTTTTCTCAAGATTTTCTTGTTGAAAGTTTTAATCAGCCCTTTCTTACAAACTGAAAATATGACCTCAAGTTGGAATTGATTCATTCATGGTCAAGGTTATTGAAAAAAGAGTAGTGCTCTCTCACCCTCAACAGATCTCCCCCTCGTCTACACGAATAAAAGTGTTAGGGAACCAACAGATCAGACAAGTTAAAAGCGCACACAACTCAAACAGAGACCCAAAACCAGAATGCTTGCGTGTCTCTGTCAATGAACCCCATAAAATCGTGTTTCAGTGAATATGGGTGAAGAAAACCCAGATCATTTGTTTATATGTAGAAAGAAGAACGGATAAAATGATATTTGAATAAAAGAGTGAAGCTGGAAAAATCACTCCATTTTTTCAGTAATATTTGATAATCATCCAAACATAAATTAAGTAAACTAAGTAAATAATTCCGGTAATATTTTAGCATACTGAACAATTTTTTGGTAACATTCTCGGATAATTTCCTTTTCTACCATATTTCTGAAATTCACGAACCCCGGACACTAAAATTTTTTTCTTGTACCAAGCGCCCCCTAAAAGAGTTAAACAATAGTTTCAAAATAAATAAATAAAAGTTTTATTGTCTCTTATCATGTTGTAGGAGATAATTTTATTTTCTATACATACACAAAAGTACGTGGATCTCATTTTTTCTTCACATGATTCTACATAAGTCCCACACACTTTTATCTATGTACAGAAGATAATTTTATTACCTACCACATAAAAAAATCAAATCCAAAAAAATGAGACATCATAAACATTGGGTTGTCCGAGAAAAGATGAAGTATATACTCCTTAATTTTCTTTTGTTTGTCTTTTAAGATTGTTATCCTTGATTATAAGTAAAATTAAATTTATTTGACTTAATTAACTTAATTAAAATATTAGTATTAGGGGTTAATTTTAAAAATTAATATTCTATGGATTAAAGAGAGTAATAACTAGTGAAACAACAACTATATTGTAAGTTTGAAATAATTAAGGTTTAATGTAATTCAGTGATATTAATTTCTAACTCTGATTACTTTCCTAGTCAAAATCGTCCACTGCCTTGGAATTCAGTAGAACTTCAAAATTCAAGTCAATTTGGTTGTAACCTCCCATCTAGCATAAAATAAATTGTCATTAATTAATTAGTAACCCAACTCTGACATGGAAACCCTTTGTCAAGCATGGTGACCAAATACATTCAATGTGAGTCAACAGCACCACAAATTTGCCAACGTAAAGGGATGGTTGTCGCCCCAAGCACCTGCACACGAAAACAGAAAATAAAATGGCAGAGGTAAGGATGGGCATTTTAGAAGGGTGTCTGTTTAAATTCTGCTAGCTAAGTGTGTGAAATTTTCAAAAAGATTGGAAGTTTGGCTTCACCTGAATAAGATTCCGATATTTAATCTCACCTAAATATTTTTTGGGAAGGATTCGTTTACAAATTTTTTTACAAATTACACAATGTTTTCCCGGAAATACATAGTGTAACCAGTGTTTTTCCGAAAGAAAGAAGATAGTGTAGTTTGTAAATAAAAAAATTTGTAAACAAAAAAATTTATAAATATAACTTACCCTATATTTTTGTACTAAAAAAAATGGCAGGGTTTTAATTAATGGTGAGCCCGTGCATTTGGTGGACTGGTTGGACCATTATTACAAAGTTCAAATTTTTTATGTTGAACTTGTGTAACTGTGTTAGGTCATGTGTACTGTACAAAGTCAATACAAGTCATCCACCACTCCAATAGGTCATGTGTAAATGTGTCAGTGGTCCTTAAAACTCAGATCCATTCTTGTGTGGGTCATGTGTGCTTTACAGGGTCGCAGGTGTTAATGTAAAAGATCAATTAGAGCCTATCATCTTAAAGTTCTATCGGCATTTGAATTAGTATTAGGCCTTGTAGTCGAGGTCAAGTGAAGCAACAATTTTATCATAGCAGAGGAAGGTATAATATCTCTCCAACGAATACAAACTAAATTTATATTAACAAATGCCAAATCATGAAAGTTACTACAGTTGAGATTAGATTAGACATCTATATATATATATATTCATGTATTGATGAGGCAACTGAGTTTAGACACTCTAAATTAAATTATTTTGATGTCAGGAATAAAAGTAAAATATGTTCTTGACTAGCATAGCAGGAATAACACTCAATGTAAACACCGACTACGTATTACAAAGAGATAAGTTATATTTATAAACTTTTTTATTTATAAACTCTTACAAATTACACTGTCTTTCTTTGAGAGAACACTAATTACATTATGTTATCTCTTTGTAAAAATTTTTAAAAAAAGTTTGTAAACGGATCCTTCCCCTATCACAAATATGTGTTTTGCATATTGTTTTAGGAAAAAATGTTTATCCTTTTAAATGACACAACTTATATCCTTTCACTCTCACAAAGAGGTGGGACCTATATCTTTATTTTTTTTGTCAACTCTCTCTCCTCCTTTATCTATTTATTTCTCTCTCTTAAAATGACACAACTTTACATTCTTTAAAATGACACACACTTTACCCATTGTTTTAACCATTCCAAAAGTGTAAAATGATATTAGTGATTTTATATTTCTTTAACATATTGTCTCACCTTCACGCAAGTGCCCTTTGTATTAAAGTGTGGATATTGTACAAGTTCATTTTTAGTTTGTTTTGTGCTTACTTAATTCCACCACAAAGTGGAGGCACTGATATCAAATTCGTAACCACTTGATCACTCTAATTCTGATATCATATAAAAAATTAATTCAACGAATTGGTTGGTTTTCAACGTGAAGGGGTGATAGAGCCCTTCTTGACTTTTACATGTGGGCAAAGAAAGAGAGTATCATTCAAATCCTTTTATTTTTGGTTGGGGGATTGAAAGTTTAAAACTCTGGCCTGCATCATTCTGAATTTGTGTTAGTAGTGTGTTTACTGTTAAGTTCCTTTGGAGCTTGTAAGTTTCAGTGATCCACTAGTCTGGGACCACCATTTTTTAGGTGGTCCCTTAGTGTAAATCGAAAGGCAAAATTGGAAAAGAAGAAAAATAACAAGGATAAAAAAGAAAAAAAAAAATTAATATTGTGAGAGGAAGCACCAAATCATTGGATAATCCTGAAGCATATTAAATATTTTCCATCCCCCTCTCTCTCTCAGGGTGCATTGTGCCGAGAGCGTGCAAAATTTGCTCCTTGCCTTGGTTTTCTCTGCATTGCTTCTGATGTATTTCCAGATTACAAAAACAGAGGTTGTCTGCAACCCTCTTACACAAGAGCATATGGTCTTACTACAAGTAGTTCCAGGAATATTTCATTTCCTTTTGTACATGTTGATTTGGGATATGATTTTCTTCTGCAAGTACATGATGGTGGAAGTGTATTTATAGAGTATTACTGGACAAATAAATAATTTTTTTTTTATTCTCTCTAAAATCTCTGTTTACTTAAAAACAGAGGTAAAAAAAATTATATGTGTGTGTGCGTATTACGTATTAGTAATACTAGTCCATAATTAAAACATGAAGTCTGTTAATGGAATAAACAAAATTATGGACTAGAAAAATATTGCTTCACTCTAAAAAATTAGGAGATTATTCTGGGACAAATAAAATTTAAAGGAATAGAAGTGAAATTAAAAATAATAGATGAAAAAGTGCAATTTTATCTTTCACATTTTAAGTAAAACTTGGTTCCATTTATGGATTCGTAAACAACTTAGGTGAAGAGGGAAAATTGAATTTGTTTGACAATTTGAATCTGTTGAACAATGCGTTGTGTTTATTAAGATTTTTAGTTGCACTTAACTTGGATGCATGGGTTATTGTTGATCAATGAAATCCAAGTTCATCTCAATGGTGCTCCCCCCACAGCACATTTGATATACAAGCTAAGGAGTATGTCCTACTAAAGAATGGGGAAAAAAAAGGAGAAGTTTTGTAACATAAGGAAATTCAGGAAGAGCGCAGAGAGAATGAGGAGTTTCGGTGTAGTGGTTTTTTTAAACTAAAACCTACTTCTAAATTTTAAGTTAAGAATAAACACTTAAAAAATAAAATTAAAAATTGTTGGTAATTATATAAATTTTTTAGGTTAAAGTTATTTTAAAGCTCAAGCTAAAAATAAATTCTTTGGTAAAGTAATTTCCTTAAGTTCTGTTTTAATTAAAATCAACATAAAAGGTATTTGAAATCTCTATTATTTAATAAACCAAAATATGATAAGAGATAAAAGGAAGATTTTAAAGGGAAAAATATATTCAAGAACTTCACTCATAGTTTTTTTTTTTTGGGTGGAGGCAACTAAAAAGGAAATGCATGGTAGGGAAGCTTATTTTTTGACGCATAAGAATTTTTTAAAATTTTACTCATAGTTTTTTTGTTTAATATAAAGTATAACATAAAATATATATAAGAGATCAACCAACAACAAAGTGCGAAATCTCCCTCTAGGACGAACACTCTTTTAGTGATGTTGTCAGAGAAGGTCGAATGATTTGTTATTAAGGTAGAAGATAAAATTTGTAAATATAAATGTTCAATTGGACTCCAAGAAAGTTAGTGTACATGAGTATATCTTAGAAAAAGTACCTCTTTGGAGCTTTTAGTTTTTTTTTTTAATTATTATTAAACAAACTTTGTTTTATGATAAGAGCTTTTTTAAAAAATATATTTGCTTTAATTTTTTTTTAAAAAAAAAGAATCACCAAATAAATACTTAGTTATTTATTTGATGCCCGCTTAGCATATTTTTTTACTAATGTGGTATTTTACTAATCATACTTCGATTCCTAACAATATGAACGTTAACTTTTGAGCCTTTATGGATTTTTAACCTATATTGCACTGATACTCAGATGAAATATGACACTCCGATATGTTAATTCTAAAAAATATTATATATCAACACGTTAGAACACGTTTTGATATTGAATAATATTTTTAATTTATGTACTATATATTATATTTAATATTTAATAATTTAACAAAAAAAATAAAATTAAACTTATAATATTCATCAATTTTGCAAAAAAACATAAAATATCGCAAATATTTATATTAAACTAAATAAAATAGTAATCGTAATCCAATAAATTTAATAGTTGAAACTAAAAAGACAACGTAATCTTTAAACTTTTTTTGAGTCTTTGCAACCTGTGTTAAAGAATCGGGGTGTCGGAAAGTAGTGTCAACACAACACATCATATTTTTTGAAATACTGTATATTATAACTTTTAACCGTATCCCACGTGGACTATGAACTAATGGATCGTGCTACCCATTTGAAATGTCTTGTTATGACGAGAAAGAGTTGCACAATTTTTCATGTCCAGGAATCCACAGCACTAAAATATGTGTTTTTTATTTCCCATGTAGTAGTATGAGTATCAGATTGCATTTTCCTATGCCTAACTGCGAATTAATTCATCATTTCTTAGTGGGTTATATTCTTGTATGATTTCCTGACCTTAATTAGCTTTCAATGTGTGGCTGTCCAAACTAACCATATCACAATCTCCAGAGATTGAATTCACCCGGTGAAAGAAGGAACCCGTCCTTCATTTTATGCAAGAACTTTTCAATGTAATGTCTCCGTTTTGGGCTGCAAGATGTAGGACATCGAAATAGAATATGACAGTCGCGAGTGGCCTATTACGTTAAACTCGGGCCTTGTTGGGGAATCGTGCAAAGGCCCAAGGGAAACTTTTAAGACTTTGGATTACGAAAGTAATGTCAACTTCATTGGTATAATTTCTCAATAAATCCATAAAAACTCGTCTCCTTGATATTTTGGACACGGGTGCGATAGTTGTTATTGTGAATGCGGTTACTTTTATATGTCAAAATCGCATCAATTTTGAGAATATCTTTCGTATTATGGATGCATAAAAAATTCGGTGCATCTTTCATTCATATTGTGACACGTGTCTTACTTTAATCAAATCAATAACATATAATTTATTTTAAAATTAGAAAAGAGTGTGATTTGTTATAAAGTAAGACATATGTCATGTTATGAGTGAAAGATACACAAAAAACTCAATGCATTCGTAAGATCAAAGAAATTTTCGTCAATTTCTTATCTGCCCTAAATCAGTGTGTCATTCGGTATTTGGATCCCACGAAAGGGGAAAAAAAAAAATAACAGTCATAAATATTGTATAAATAATAGAGAATTTTATTATAATTGTTGTTTTTCTTTTCTCGTAACATAAAAAAAAAATTATATAACCAATATGAGATTATGTAAACATGCATCACATGGAAATAATAGTCACAAGTAGTGACTATGATCGGTCGTGTCCAGCACAAATTGTCATTTTCACAACCAATTAAAGATTACAACAACTAACTATGTTTTCAACTCTTAATTTGCAGATTTGCGTGATAAGGATTGAACAATACTATTTAAAATGAAAAAAATTCAAACAAAATTGATAAGAAACAAAATCAGAAATGTATAATATGACCTTTTCCGGTTCCGGTTTGTCATCTACAAGCTTGTTTGTATTGGTGCGGCGAGATTTGTGGTAGGGACCGGCAGTGATGCGCGTGCAACGGGGATCCAATGGTGTTTGGTGGCCGGTGCGGTGGTTGATGGCGACCAGAGGAGAGTGGTACGGAGTGCCCGTGGTGGTAAGGGGTTGAAGATAACGGTGGCGGCGCGACATTGGGAGAGATAAAGGCAGGATATGTGATGCAGTTAGAAGAGAATGTGGACTGTTGGCAAAGGCTGGAACGACCAAGCAATATATCAAAATAAATAAGGTTAAAATAAATAACAAGAAACTGATTGACATGTAATAACGGGTTAATTAATTTAGGTGATTCAATTGTGGAACATTTGTTACAGTGGTCCATGTTAAAAGGCACCTACTCGTGAATAATATGTTTCTTGTTTTTAATGTATGTAGTATCGATGTTACATTATTGCATGTTGAATTAATATGGAAAGGCTTTGTATAAAGGTCTTGGGATGGGTCCATCAAATATAGCGGAAGCGAGAAACTTAAATCGGCACGTTGAGCTAGAAGCTCGACACTTGGAGGTTGGTCTTTAAGTCATTAGATCGACTAATAAGAAAAAAAAAAAAAAAAAATGCAGAGAAAGAGAAACAGAGAGAAAATATAGCAAGTTTTAACGTGAAAAATCTCTTCCTAAAACAAAGGAGTAAAAATCTCGGACACTAGTTGAGAAAAGATTACAAGGAGATCAAACTTCACTAAAAACATTGATTATAAAGGTTCTTCTCTAAAGAGATCTAAAACTCAAACTTCCCTCTAAATCATTCTCTCAGAATTTCTTGGCTAACCTATTACAAATGTTTTCTTGTGTATATACAGAGTGAGAGGGAACCTACACCTTCTTCTAGAATCTTCAATAATAAAGTGAACAGCATTTATGGAGTTAGTTGTGTAGACACTGAACCATGCACCCATAAATAAGATGTATGCTCAATCCACCAGCATTAAATTAAAGGAAGGAAGCACCTCAACAAAACGGCCTCTCAATTAGCATGAAATAAAAAAAGGTTAATAAAAACATGATTCTTCCTCATCTTTTGCCGAAGGGTCAAACTGATAATTGAAAATATTTGGTGCAATATTGTTTATACCCAAATCGAACAACCCAACTTAATTGTGAGTTGATTACACTTGTTGCACAAGCTTTAGCTTCCACATAAAGTAATGTTTCATGATCTTGTAGGCGCAGCCTTGCGAAAAGCGTTAGTCATTTTGATCACCAAACTATGTGAGCTTTTGCTTAAACAAGAGAAAATGCGCTCCTTGTTGACTAGCATATCTGACTGGCCAAATTAACACACCATTATTTGTGCGTTTTTGTTTTATCCCATGTATGATGTGTGTCCTTAACCGGTGTTTCTCCTTTTAAAACAAAAATTAACAAAAGCTTAGGTCCTAAATACCACTTTAAGTAAGGGAAAATGCAGAATTTGCTGTCTATATAAGTTACGGAATATTACAAATTTAGATAATTAAAAAGAGGTACTACACAATTACAAAGAATGAAGCTGATTACACATTTTTAAGAGAGAAAAACAATATAGAATCATCATACGAAGAAGTTGATGAAATATATGTGACATATACAAAAAATTTATATATGAATGAAATATGTACACATATATATATACGTCTAAAAGAAAATGTATTATACTTTTGTCCGATTTCAAAGGCGATATCAACTATTTAATTTCTTCATGTGCAAAGCAAAGAAGTTGCAGATGGATTGCTTCGGCAAAAATAGTAGGTCCAACTCGCAAAAGCCTATTGCCTCGGCAACTTGATGATAGTTATCAGCGAGAATTGAGTGCACATGGTGGTGTTAATTGGCTCCATATATAAAATTATGGAGTGGGGAGATAACATAACCATTTATTTCAAGTTCTTCCTTTGTATAGTGATTAGTGGACCACCGCTAAATTACATCAATCATAGCAAATGAGTCCAAGATCATGTCTCAACTAAAAATTATAAGGCATTGAGTTTCACGAGTCTTCCTATTTATATGAACTTTTTTTTATTCGTTATCAACCAATATGAGACTCTATCACTTGGAAATGAATCTTCTCATGTGTAATTTAACATGATCATGTTATGTGGGAGGATCTTAACCATTAATAATTAAATCAATGGTGATGATTGTGTAACTTTCTATCCTTATATTTTTTTTCTCTTCTTCCTTATCACTATCAACTCACTCATGTATAGTTATGATTATCCCACATGATATAATCATGTTAATTATCACTCGAGAGGATCCACTCCGCATGTCACTTATATATAGCCTAACACCAACATAGTCAGAGCTAATTAACTGGACCACCGATTGAAGTGGGGCATTCAGTTGAGCGCTGACAATAATGACAAGATGATCATATATCATATGGAGGGGCTCACATGGCCGACCCAGATCGATAATGACAATAACAAACGTAGCCATATATATCTCTGTCACCAGTACGACTGAAACTGATGAAAAGCACAAGCATTATTTTTCTTTATAGTGGAGAGAGATCCTGCATCATTATAGCTGTAGGGGGAGCCCAGTTCTTAGGGTTATAGATGAAGGGTCTATTCCAAATAGGGACAATCGATTAGGGTCCCTGCTTTATACGCATGCCCATCCTGAAACTGAAGCATTGTTTCAAGTTATAAGAATGTACATTTTATAAGTGCGGAAATAATGCACAACTTTATTTCTTTATGCATGAACAATATGATTTTTAATTCATTTGATACCTCAAAATAATTATTTTTCAAGCCTAAATTCTTTTATTTTTATTTCTTATTCATAAAATAGGTATAGAAAAGGTTGGTCGTTTCGTGAACAAGGAATATTGTGTTACAAGAATTGTGTTATGGGGTTATTATATATATACAGAAAAACAATTATTATGTTGTAGGAAAAATTCTTAGGTCATGTCATAGAGACAATCAATTGTGGGGTCTACTATTTTTAAAATAAAATAAAAAGTAAAAGAATTGATGGCCCCACTTTTGTGTCTCTGTAGAAAAATTACTTGTGTCATGTGAAAGAAGGAAAACATTAATTATATATATATATATATATATATATATATATATATATATATATAATTTGACTCCAATATAATATTAATCAATCATTAAATTTCACCCGGTTGCAATTTATTGAGTTATATTTACTTAATTATTAATTTTATTTCAATACATGTCATATTATATTACATAATATTTCTTAATCTTATATTTGAGTCAAAAAAATCCTCCGCTATATATATAACATTATTTGTGTGGCACTTATATATCGAATTTAATAGCCATGATGAGAGAGAAATTAGGATGGGCATTTGTTCTAGGGGTGTGCATGGGTTCGAATTGACAAATAAAATTAAATTATAGACATTGGCATATATAAAATTAAAATCAAAATCACCAAACATTAGCCAACCACCACTACAGGATTTCACCATGAGTTACCAATCACCAACATTGACATTGGCTATTGCCACGTCCAATTATTAGGCAATAACCACCACCATCATCGATTTGCCTTCACAATTGTCACATATCACCGTCGACGCTGCCATTACCACCATTGACCACCGCTTTCACCCACTGCTACTATCTCGAGCCACTACCACACTTAACCATCAGACACCAACCATTAGCCACCACCACTGTTGTCTTTAGTCAACACTACAATTGTCACCAATCATCACCGCTAGCCCCCACAACTCTTGCCACCATCACTTCAACCAACCATGACCACAAACTACCGGCCACCAATATTAACAATTAGGGAAATGATTCGTTTATAATTTTTTTTTTATAAATTTTTGTAAATTACATTATGTATTTCCGGAAGTACATAATGTAACATAGTATACTTCCGGGAGTACATAGTGTAGTTGGTCAGAGTTGGTAAACAAAAAGTTTGTAAATATAACCCCTCCCTAACAATTAAATTCAAACTTATTTTTCAAAAAAAATATTATTGTGGATATATATATATATATATATGTTTTTAAATTTTTTTTGTAAGTTATTTATGTATTTTAATGTACTTTATTTAAAATAATAATAATTTGAAGTTAGAATTAATTATAAATAATTAATAAAAACAATTTTAAAATCATATGAAAACATGTTAAAAGAGAGTTTTTTTTTTTACTATTTGTATCATGACATAACATGAAAATACGAAATAGGATAACTTTATCCAATTAGACTATCTACCTCGTGCATCAAACACAAGCTAAAATATGTGGTTATCAAGTCCATATTATTGATACACTTATCGTGTCCTTTTATCTTATCAATTCCTATCATATTCTGATCGACCATCAAATGGGCTGTTAAGGCTGACATTTCAGTTTCTTCCTCTAATTAATTATTTAATAAGTTAATTTAATTACTATCTTATGCATTTAACTAAAATTTATGTAAACTTTTAATTAAATACGAATAGATTATTAATTAAATTAATGTACTGAATAATTAACTCACGGTACAAAATGTCCGACTTAAAAATAAAATAGCGCATTAATCAAGTGTTTTTGGGTGAAAATTACGTTTGCGGCTTGGGAAATGGGATTGTACAAAAAATCACGTTGTCAGGTTAATTTTTTGGTTAACAAATTTTTTTGCTAATTAGAATTAATTTTGAAAGAGTAAAAGGATTTTAGTTTTTTATTAAAATTAATTTTAACTGCGTAAATTTAAAAATAAAAATAAAAATATATTTTAAAATAATTATATTTTATTATTGAAACAAAATTAATTCTTTTAAATTTATTTTTAAAATATCATCTTCAAACAAAATTAACTTTTTTAACATTAATTCTTTTAAAATTTATTCTTTGAAGGTTGTATCCATGGTAGTTAAAATCTCGATTTAAATCTGCGATTTTATGATTTTACGATTTTTTCTAATCAAAACGATTTCATCAAAATTCTAAAAGATTTTACGATTTTTTTTACGTTAGAATTTTACGTTTTACAATTTTTTATCCTCCTTCCGATTTTAGGTAAAATCTCGATTTTAACTACCATGCTTGTACCCAAATCTAAATAAAAGAACACCCTAGATTTTTCATTCTAATTGCTTGACGGATTTTTTTTTTTAGATTCTCTTTTCTTTTAAAGGGAAGTTTAATTAAACATATTTTTATAAAAAAATTATTATAAAATGATTTTTTTTGTGATGAATAAGGAAGGAAAAAAAGCTTGAAGCTCTCCATGAGGAGCTTTTTTAAATATGTATTCAATTTTTTTGTAGTCCTCGTATTTATTTTCTAATTATTTTTTATTCTAAATTTGCATTTACAATTTTCACCATCTATCTTAATTACAAATCATATTTTCTCCTCCTCTGGTCCAAAAGCTGAAAATGTCCCATAGAAAAGGTATAGTCATGTGTGTTATTGAAATTTGATGCATTCAAATCCTTTTAAGTACATCTTTTTTATGAAGATCTCTTCTAATAAAAAATAATAATAATTCGATTTATTTTCAATAAAATCTTAATCTTTAAAATATTTATCTTTTGTTTCTAATCATATTTGTATTTATCTAAATAATACAGGTTTTCTATTATCTTTCATGATACTTTTAATTAGAAATATGACTTATAAAAAGTTATTTTATCAAACAACTTATTTTTAGTCTGATTCTCCAAAAAAAAAAAAAAAAAACTTATTTTTAGTTTGAGATTTAAAGTAATTTTCAAGATAATTTTTTTATCGAATCACCAAATAAATTTTTTTTATATGTAAATTAAAAGTAACCTTTATCTTTAAAAAATAATAATTACGCGTCAGGCTCTAAATTGCACACGGTTGTTGGATGCAGCAAGTAGAACGACGTGGAAAAATTGGCCCAGTGTCAGTATCGCATAAAAGTGGAACAGTCTCAATAGAGACACTGCTGATATTTTATGAACCGCTAACAAAATGAAAAACGAATTGGAAAACCTCTTCGTGGTCCCATTTGACTGACTGAATTTGGTTCTATAATTTGCTTTCCCATGTTCATATTTTGATATCCTACCATAAAATTAGAAATAGTCTGATTGAAACTCTCTTCTCTCATTCTGACCCACTTACACAAACACAAACGCCATAAGTGAGTATGAAAATGTCAAGAGTGCAAGATAAGAATCTTGTTTTGCAATCATTAAATCAGTTTTGTAATTTATCTTGTTTTATAGACTAAAATTACATGTAAAATCAAGTTAAATAAATGAAAATTAGGGTTTATTGACATAAAAACATGAACTATGTGAATTATGAATTATATAATTTATATTTGTTTATTTTGAAAGAATTTGATGTAAATGAAAGCAAATATGAAGATTGGAGAGATAGAGATAAAAAACTGATGATATGAAGATCTCAACTGAAAAAAAAAAAAAAATCTAAATTCTTGAAGAGGAGGCTTAAGCTTCCAAAAATTCCAAAATAACCGAAAGCTACTGCCTTAGAGCGCTTAAGCCCCCAACTTAGAGCTTAAGCGCGCTACAAATGAAAAATTCTGATTCGAAGTGGGTGCTTAAGCGCGCCACGTAAAAATTGCATGAATAATCATGGAGGCTTAAACGCCCAACAGCGCGCTTAAGCGCCCCGAAATATCCAACTTAAGCCCACTTGAAGTATCCACCTAGGGCACGATTCTTTGTCTACAAAAACACATTTTGGGGCAGAATTATACAGCTTTTGACATTCTTTGATAATTCTTGGTACTTGGAGGCAGAGAGAACGCGAATGAATCACTAGTTCATGTTATTTAAGGTCAGAGACGGATCAGAACCGAGTTTGCACTGGAAATATTGAAGATTCACCATTCAACTATGGAGTTTGGGGAAACTTTTATATTTTCTTTCTTTCTTTATTTCTCCGTGTCCGACTAGGTTTTTATAGTAGTTAGGGTTAGATGGAACTCAATTAATCTGTTATATTTTGAATAATTCTTGATGTTAATTTGTGTTTTTATCATGAATGAAATTATCTTTTATTAATGCCTTCTATGAGCTTGAATCTTGTAGATTGACCATAGGTAATTGTATGACAATAGGAATGTTGGTCCATGATCCGTATCTGACAATTTCATCGTAATCCTTATGATTCTAGGGATAGACATAGAGTTTTGCGCAGTCTTATGATTCTTGAACTTAATTAATGCTTACTTTCTTGGGGAATAACCGGGGAACTAGGGTTCTTGCAAGATTGTAAAGATTTAGAGTGTCAAGAGATTGAGTCCTAATTAAATTAAAAGAATCGATTGGATTGATATTAAGGACGATTAACTTAAAGAATGAATTCAAACATAATAGAGAGGTTGAGGGAAATCGAAGCCCTAGCTACGTTTCTTTTCTATTTTAAAATCAAATCTTTAAATTCTTGTTCTTATTCTTGTTTTTAATTAGTTTTCATATTTTAAATTTCAAAGCAAATCTCGATACAAATAAAAAATTGATTGTCCAACTTAAGTTGAAGTAATGAATCAGTGCTTGAATTATAATCCTCGTGATAACGATCTCTTACTTGATACGTTATGTTACTTGTATAACCGGTGCACTTGCTGTGAGTCCCAACATAATGCACTTAATCAATTTTACTCCTAGAGAGTACAAAATTTGAAAAACTTTTGCGTCGTAGACTCAACTGCCATGTTACACTACAAACACACACACACAAATAATAACAATAAAAAAAAACAGAAAACCTCAACTTATATATATTTCCCTCAGGTGCACATTGATTGCAAAATAATTTCTGAACAGAAACCTTATAAATTCATGCTTCAAACTTACTACTATTATATTGTATGGAATAAAATTATCTCTTACATATACATAAAATTGCGTGGAGAGCATATTTTTTTTCTCTATCTTATCTTGACATGGCCCCACACACTTATATATATATATATATATATATATATATATATATATATATAAAAGATAATTTATCCTAAAACATGAGAAATAACAAACTCTTAAAAATTCTTGGCCTTCTCACTTTTTTAATGATTACACAGGGGCAAGCTGCGGCTTTTCGATCAAAAAGTAGTATTTTTTTTAAAGAAATTATTAAATAATGTAATTTGTTAAAACAATATCAATCTAATATAATAAATCTCGCACCTTTTTCATGTGAGACTATCGGTGTCACCCCATATGTATTTGAAAAGAATTAACTATGATCTAAACCGTGACTAATTTTGTAATAATCACGCTTGTGAGATATGTGAAACAAATCTTATAAAATTAATCAAAATTTAAAATATAATTAATTTTTCTCAAAATAAACTTGTAACATTTTCATTTGTGACAAATGGCAATACTGCTTGAAAGCTTGCGGGACTAGTTCCACATGAATATATAGGTGAGACTCCCTGTATTAAATTACTATTATATTTTAAAATTATATTATTTTAAACTTTTTTAAGAATTTCCATACAAAGATTCATTCACCCGGCAAGCTGGTATTGTGCAGGTAATGTATTTATTTTGAAACGGAATCCTCCAATATATCTAGTTTTTTTTCTTCCTCAGTGAAAAAGCGTATCTGGAGTCACAAAAAGCTGAATTGAAGAGACTTGAAAGATGAAATGGATGGTTGTGAAAGGTAAAAAGAAGTAATGAGCTTGGATTTGGATTCGGATGAAGGAGGAGCTGTTTCCTCGGAGTACAATATAATGTTTCTGTTCCTTAAAAAGTGTGAAGCAGATGAAACGACGAGGAATCTATCACTAACCTTTGGTTTATAATATGCTTTGCTATTTGACACGTATCCAGTGGCACAGTACTTGTGTCTTGTCCACAGCCGTTATAAGAGGTACGGTACTGTTTTATCAGTGAGACTGCAAGTTATTAGCCACTCAAAAGTTGACACGTCGCATCTCATTGTGACTACTGCGGTGACAGTTTTAACTTTTAAGATGCCTTCTATTAAACATTATGCTTTGGCTTTTTCCAAGATCTATGGTCTAACTATGAGAACCCATACGAAGCATTAGTCAAAATTATTGAGTATATCTGATACTCGCGGTCATCACAAAGTTAATTGAGGTCCTGTTCTCAGTTGAACGGGCGAGTGTCTTGGGGCAGCGCTCTCAGGTTTGTAGAGGCTATGTTTTATTGTAATTTTCTTAGCAGTTTGGGCTTGAGTCTATGAATAACTACTGTTAGGGTTCTCTAATCCTATTTATATTTTGCTTGTAAATTGAGTGACTTGTAACGAGTGGCGGTGAGGAGAATATAGTACAGATAAGCTAGACGCAGTCTTAATTGGGTGAACCAGGATAAATTATCGTGTCAATCTCTCTACTATTATCTCTTTTTCTGTTTTCTCAATTTTGTGTGATTGTCGTTTTCCAACAAAAATTATCAAACATATTATTATTGCGGTTAATGGTAAATTATTTTTTTTGGTAATTAAAATTTTTGGTTAGTTTGTAAGGTCGGATAAGACCATCAACTTTAATTAATAACGGTTTATGTGAAATTATATATGTCGTACCAAAGAGGTAAAATCTGATAATCGCTCCCAAACAAGATCTAACATGGAAAGGTTTCATCAGGTGTACCTAACCTAATTAACAATGATAAAATACTTTTACTGCGATGAAGTTTAGAGATAATAATGCATATGCCCTTTTGCTTCAGTAAATAAATATTTTGTTTCTGCTATATGAAGTTAGAAATTAATTATCAACCTGTGTGTTCCCAGCTCACCACCTAATTGAGTAACTTTACATTTTCTTTTTCTTGCTGTTAAGGTACTGTTTGAGCTAGTTCTCTCTCACATTAATTTACTTTTCTATTCTGGTCAAAAGCAAGCCATCTTGAAACTGTGAAATTTGCAAGATTATTCTTTAGAGCTGGTTTGATTTATTAAACAAAAAGACAATATAGAAAGAAAAATGAATCCTTTACTTAATTTTAAAAATTAAATAGTTTAAGTACAAGACGAAAATAGCTATAACATAAAACTTTGAATTTTTGTTATTTATTAAACCAAATGAAAAATTGTACTCACAACACGAAGTATAAGAGCAATATAGGGTTTGTTTAATTTTCTTTTGCTTTTTTTATTCTTAAAATTATTTTGTAAAGTAGTCAATAAAATGAGTATTTTCTGTATTTTTTATTTAATATTTTTCCGATCACTTGAGATAAAGTTATCTCTAATTATTTCAAAACGACATCATTTTGGTATTATTGGAGATAAATTATCTTCAATGACAAGTGGAGAAACATTAAACCTTTTTTTAAAGTTAAAAATTAAAATATAAAACAGAAGCAACTAAAATATGTTCTCTAATTTGATTTTAAAAACTAAATTACAGATATAATTTTTAGAATTATTTTTACAAAATAGACATTATCAAACATATTTTTTATTTATTGTGAAAATTAAAAAAATATTTTTAAAAATAGAATTCAAACATGCCCATAATCCTTGTTCCTTCAAACTTTTTTTCCAGCTCTATCGCACTCATATCAAACACAAGGGATATTAACTAAAAATTATGTTATTATATTCCATACTCATGCGTATCAAATAAAGAATAACACAAATTTATCATCATGTACATTGGTTGTCAAACAGTTAACAAAATAAAGAATTATCATGGAACTCAACCATTTATGTTATGTTGTTTGTATTGTCCCTCAATATGCATCAAATATACCCTTATTATTTAGGGGAATTGATCCGTTTACAAACTTTTATGAATTTTTTTTACAAATTACACTATGTTTTCCCGGGAGAACATAGTAAAACGAGTGTTCTCCCGGGAGAACATAGTGTAATTTGTAAGAATTTGTAAATAAAAAAGTTTGTAAATATAACATGCCCCTATTATCTAACCTCAAGTAATTAATTGTTGGTTATGTATGTTCGTACAACATGATGTCTATTGTCATCTTATGCACTACTTTGTTACCCCATGAATGTTATATTATATTGTTTGTTAATGTATTAATGTTTAGGTTTAATGTTTCTCGAGATAAATTATGGGTTTGATTTTTCTCAGGTTACATGAGACAATTTGTCTCATGCAACACAAAAAAAAGTGAATAGGACCCACTTTAAGAAGAGAGATAAAGAAAAAAAGTGGGTCTCATCCACTTTTTTGTGTGTTGAATGAGACAAATTGTCTTATGTAACATAAGAAACACATTTCCCATAAATTATTTCTTATAATATCAAAATGAGATCATTTTTAATATCCAAAAAAAAATGAGATCATTTTAGGGGTGATTAAAAAAATTATAATGATAAAGATGGAAGACCAACATAGTCCCAAAATAAATTAGAATTACAAAAATACATTTCTCCTAATTGCAATTGAAATACGTCGTTTTAGAATTACAAGAGGTAAGTTATCTCCATTGATCAGAGAGAAACATTAAACTCTTAATACTTATCGACGTAGTACATGTTCACACTCTTTTTTAGGTGTTATTGTTGTATGGTGGTCTTTGTAATTTTGTTGCGTGGTGGTATATATGCAAGATGGTACGTAGTACGAACATGTTTTCAATAGTATTTATATGAACATAACAATTGCTAACACCATGCTATGAACAGGCAGAAACAAATTTGTTATGTTTTCAATAGTATTTATATGTTTTGTATGGTTGTTTGTGATGTCATGTGTGTTTGTAAGGTTCTTTGATCATTTGGCATCACATGTGGAGGAAATGTAAAGACTGCGGGTGGTAACAGTTTTTTAGAGTTATTATGCAGTTAAAGGTAGAATTGATTTAGACTATGTGCACAATCAACATACATTATCGGCATAATAATTAAATGCATGTGCCACCCTCAATCCCACCCTTCCATAAGGGATGCCAAACAGATGCACCATTATATTAGTGATTTTTGATGGAACAAAATTTTTGTCAAAATACATTCACACGGATATACTTACATCCGTAAAAATTCGATACCAAGTTTTCGACGGAATAATTATGAGATGTACGGGGTGTAAAGATTAGGATCCCTGTTCAAATCCATATTTCAATTGGGGAAATGTGAAATCCTAAATAATAAATATTTCTGACTATGATTTTGTTAGCGAAACTTTTTTTTTGTGTGTGTGTGGTATACTAGCGAAACTTTAACATAACCAAAAGTGTATGTATAGATCGATTAAAAATATACCAAAAACTAATCCTAATTAAATAGGCTGCAATTGGCCACTTAAGCCTTGCGCCCTGGATGCAATGTTACGCCATCAAAAAATAAAAATAAAATTCTGATATCATGCCATAGCATGCGATGCTATGTCGCTGAATTAGATGCTCACTTGTTTGTTCTTACTTTTTACTCCTCTAGTTTTGATGCGGTGCTACTTTCCAAACTCTTTCCAAAAATCTTGGTTAATTTCCTATAAAAATAGATAGTAACAACCAATTAATTAGTATCAATTATAACAATTTTTTTTTGGTAAACATCAATTATAGCAATTAAATTGCATAATTTTTAACAAGCATATTGGTGAATTTGAGTATTAAAGCACTTCATTTATCATAGTATAAGGAAATAATCACCCAAATTAGATATGAAATTATGCCTAATTAACTCAAATTATAAGATTTATCGTCAAGAACTCGGAATTGAATTCTGTTTTGACCCATAAAGAAGGAAGAAAGCTTTTAAGAAGGAAGCGAGTTACCTTTTATCATGTTAACAACATTAAAAACAAATCCATATGCACGATTGTTTTTACTTTTGAATTCATAATTAGTAGTTTTAGCTTTAAAATGGTTTACGCACGTAGATTTACCACCACAAGTTACCCCAACATATATACATTCATAACAAAACATTTTTATGTGACATTTGTTGATAATTTAAGTGTGAGTAATAGAGTCCCGCGTTGAAAAAGAATGAGCTAAGCCTAATATGTAAAAGCAAAAAAATTCATAAATGTGATTTTAGATTAAGAAATGATGTTGGACCTTTGTGGGTTTGTCACTTATAAGGTCCATTTGATAAGTGGATAATAATCTTCTTTAATTGGAGTTACTATGGCAGCTCCTCAACAATACTTGATGATGGCGGCTAGTGCATACTAAATATTTAAGTTGAGGTGTGTTGCACAATTCACTTGATTTCCCTACAACATTTAATTCTTTAACCGTTGAGAATGACTTAATGCAACAAATTAATTCAATAAAGCTTCCGTGTTCCAAACTTTTGTATGTCCTTCCTTTGTCTAAGAATGACCTATGATCGGAAAAAAAAAAAAAAGAATGCTTTTCTTGAACCTGACACGTGGCCGAATGTCTGCCAATATTAAAGTTGGTGCTGACGAAAGTAGACACAATCCAGTAATAACTCCACATTTCCTATTCAAGCGTAACCTAAGTTCAATGAAATAGTTAATATGTGAAGCAGTTAGATTATAGTTGGCTTAGTTCCAGGTGTGGCCAATGTGATGGAGGATGATGATGATGCAGTGGAATTGTGGAAAGTTAGGGATCTTAGGACCTAGATATTTTTTTTTAGCATACATAGGCGACCCTATAGTTAGTCTGTGTGGTATATAACACTTGACAAAGAAGGATTAAGTTCAACTTTTTGAGGGTACTAAGATAAGGTACACACAATATATTGGAAAATATGCATGTCAAATTAGTATGCAAACAACAAAATGTTTTTAGCAGGTTAAACATATTTTTTTGTGGCTTACAGTACAGAGATGAAAACCAAACATAAGGCAACCTTTTTTTTCAGGGTTTCCACTTTTATTTCTTCTCTTGCACTATTGTTTTATCCCTTTTGGTACCCTAAGCAAATAGGCCATTTAAGAAAGCATTTTCATCTCTTAACCAATACAGGAAATTAAGAGAGTTCCAGAGAGAGAGAGTGTGTGTGTGTGTGTGCTTTTAAGACAGAGAAAGAAACAAAAAGATGGGAAGGGGGAAGGTTGAGCTGAAGAGAATAGAGAACAAAATTAACAGGCAGGTCACATTTGCCAAGAGAAGAAATGGTTTGCTCAAGAAGGCTTATGAGCTCTCAGTCCTTTGTGATGCTGAGGTTGCCCTCATCATCTTCTCCAGCCGTGGCAAACTCTATGAGTTCAGCAGTACCTCCAGGTATTCATGAACCTCTCCTTTATCACCTCTTTTTTTGTATCTTCTTCATTTTGTCCCGTGTTTGTATGCGTGCATAAGTGCACACATATAGGCAATGACATTTTTTTTTTGAAAGATCTGTGCTACTTCAGTGTTTCTTCTCCTCAACCTAACTATCTGCTGATTGATACATACAAAGTACTTCTTACCTACATATGAGTTTTCAGTAGCTTACATAACCAAGCCCCTCCAAAATAAAGTCCATTATTTCATCTTTTCATCATTTCCCAGACTTGTGGGAAGTGTAAAGTTCCAAGCTTTCCACTCTGTTTGTTGTCCAGAGTTATAAATACAAACAAATGAAACTGTATCATTTAATTTCTACCCATCATGTGTGAAGATCTGAAACTCCATATTTTTACCCCTCTATATGAGGAAGCACCTGTGTCAAAGAGGGAAATTTTTCTTTTTTCCATCATTCAGAAATTGTTTTGGAAAAGCTTTTCTGCGTCTATTTCAAGATGTTAATTGGGTCATACCCTCCTGAACTAGGGCAAGATCATTTCCAGAACAAAATAAATAAATTTTTTGTTAAAAATTTATTTAACAAAAAATAAATTATATGAGCGAGTGTGGATTTGCTTCCTATCAGTCCTCTCAAGATTTTGCCAAATTTTATTAAATTTGCTTAACTTGGGGTCGTTTCTGTTCATGAAGATAAAACCATGAACTAGCCCTAATCACTATCTGAATTTTTTTTTTTTATTCTTTTAAAAAAAATTGGCCTATATCTGATTAGAGATAGACCATTAACAGTTCAGGCCAGTATTTACTGTTATGATTTGGTGTCAGAGATGGGATGTTTGATGTGCAAACCTGTTTTACTTCGCCTTGCAATTTAAGGATCGCTGAGAGAAAGAGAAAAAAGGGTGTCCTTTAACTTGTAAGGCTGCAAATTAACGCCTATCCTTAAAACCGTTGTGGAATAGCTGGTTTGATCTACAACAAATGACTAAAAAACAAAACATTGTTCTTACTATTTGCAGGGACAATTATAGAGAACAATTATTTATAATGGTTAATAGCTTAATATCATTTGAACGCAAGAATAGGATATTAATTTGGGAAAATAACTAGTAAATAGTAATCAAACAAAAGTTCCTACTTTTATTAATAACGTACGGTCTTGACCTTAAAGTCCCTTTGGCTTATCCATTAATCTGTTTTCTTCTTTTCTTGAACAAATGATTTTGTACATCCAACTTTCTTTTTCTTTTCTTTTAATGGAAATCTCTCTTACACTGGAAAGGGTTTGGTGCTCGTATTACATTACAATTTTTGCTTGGTTGTTAGAAAGTCTTGTCTTACGCTTTATTAACCTTACTTCTTGATATATTAAGAGTAACGTGAATGCAGTTGTAGTGTTCTATTTAGATGCCTCACTGTTTTTATAATAATTATTGTTTATGATCTCTCAAAAACGTTAACTCAGATAGATTAATTGGTGATAGTGGAGACCGTTACCTACAGTCTTATAGAGGGCCAAAAAATCGCTAACTAATAATTAAAAATATTTTTAATTAACTATTTGCCTGTTTTAATAAGTCCTGGCAGAAATAAATTTTGCATTAAATTTATTTGGGAAGAGGTTTTTCTTTTTCCTCTCTTCCAAGCAAGAATTGCAGTAAACTTTATGCAGAAAGTCCTGCGATCACATTTTCATGGGCAAATATATATTGCTATAAATTGACCTTAAATACAATAATATACTTTTGCTGCAATTTAATTTTTATAAAAAAACAATTCAATTCAAAAGTTTAAGTTGTTGGTGAAGGTCAAGCTGTTAGGTGAAGGCCAATTAATAGTTTTGTATTTTTCTAATGCGCCCCTTTACACTAGAGTTTATTGGGCTTGAAGAGTGGATAATACATCAGGCCCAACTTACTTATGCTCCTGATATCATGTAAAAAATAAATCTAACCCAAAAGCTTAAGTTAGTAAAGGCCTTGTATTTCTCTAACTATTTTCTTTTCAGTTGATAAATATTTTGTTTTAGGATCAAATTATGCATTATCATATTAGAACTTACTTATAATTAATACCAAATGTTTGAAAAAACAAACTCTTTAATAATGTAATGACATATGATTGAATGAAAGGATAGATTATCCTAACCTAATTAAAAATAGATAAAACAAAAATTCATTGTGTACCTTCATATTGAATAATTTGAAAATTAGCAATTGAGTATATTTGATGGCTAGTAGAGATTGTATATTGTATATTCTCCAGTATAAAATAGAAAATGAAAAAGACTGAAGCAGTATATAACGTAATAAGTTTATGATGTAATCATTAATAGTCCCTATTTAACTAAACACACGTACAAATCAAGCAAACCATTTGATAAACTTAACAAAAAAACAAATGTCAGCTAACATATGAAACCTTGTCTTCCAGTCAATGTCATTATTATTAGTATTATTTTTATTTTATTTTTAAAAAGGAAAATCCTATAGGACAGTACCAGAATCAAATCAATGAAATCTTTAAAGTAAAACAAAATATGAGCAATTTTAGTTAATTAAAGTATATCAAGAAGTTATATTGATCATCTAAGTAATGCAAGAGTAGGAAATAATGAAGATTTAGCTCCTAAAAGAGACACTACAATTTTCCTTTCAAATAGTGATTCTTCTAGATGAATCTAATTAAAGTGAATATTAGACAGTGGGATATTGCAATACTAGAGAGTCACAACCATTTAGTTCACCTGTTCTTTGTATATATTTGTGCCATTGATCTATTGGCAATATTCAATCATTGGTACTCATGACATATTGTGGCTTGTGATGCTTCCTTTTGAGCAATTAATGCGTAGTATAGTTTACGTTTTTTAGAAAGTTAAGGAAAAGAGAAAGAAAATTCTTTTTTGTTCTATTACTAGATAAGAACCTCATAATATATAGCTCTTCCCTAGAAAAGCTAGACATTATGAGGGAGGCCACAAGGTTATATCTACACACACCAAATTTGTCATATATCTAAGTAATGAGGGTCAACGGATCATACTAAAATGATATATACACATGTTGTGTGAGAGCTTTTGGAGGATTTTATGCATGGTTTTTTGCAGTTATGGTGTCATGCTGATCATAATCATGCTTACTACATATTGTAGCCTTTTTTTAGGACCACTACAATCATTTACAAATCAATTACCCCATATTTTGATTGAGTTTTTTCCTCATGTCACAGCATGATGAAAACACTGGAGAAGTACCAGAAGTACAGTTACAATGCACTAGAGACCAGCCGACCAATAAATGACGCTCAGGTAAGTCTTTAGTTATTAACAGCAATAATTTTGCTACTTAAACAAATAAGGTTATATTCATAGCTTTATAAGCTCTCGTTATAACTATTGTTTTTTCCTCCATTTCTAATACTCACCATCAAAATCCTAGTTTTTGTTTGTGTGTTTTGTGAGATTTTCCACCCGTGCAATATTTTTTCTATTAAAAATACCGTCTTGAAAGCATGCATGTTAACAAATTATTTTCATCCAATGCTAATCTTTAAATGAATTTGGTTAACTTCAATCTTAAAGACATATGTTAAGGAATTTAAATAGAAATTATGAGATAAAAATATTTTTTATTTTCTTTTTTAGAATAATTAAGATGGTTTATTGAAGAACAATAAATATTTCTTAATATGTGTCGTAATAGCAATTTGTTTAGTGGAAAGGTTGCTGTTATTTTCTAACTTGGTTTATCATTCTTTATGTATATCTGTGATTTAATTATCATTGAAAAGTAATACTTTTCAATACATACGAGATATTTAATAGCAAATATGTTACTTGGCAGAATTACCAGGAATATGTGAGATTAAAAGCAAAGGTAGAAGTCCTGCAACGTTCACAAAGGTAGTTTTATCTTAAAATAGGACTCCATGAATATTATGCACCTCGCTACTACCTATGCACCTGACTCTGTTGAACGTTAAGTTTCATAAATACTTTGTGTAAATTATTCTAAATGCTGCAGGAACCTACTTGGGGAAGATCTTGCTCAAATGAATACAACTGAGCTCGAGCAGCTTGAAAATCAACTAGAGGCAGCACTGAGGAATATTAGGTCAACAAAGGTAACAGAAGTCAACTTCAATTTCAACTATCAGTGTTCTTAATTAGTATGTGTTTCTCTTATGCTTTTCCCTTAATAAGTGTAAAGAATCATTTCGAATGATTTTATTTTATATTTCTGCAACACGTCTCTTTACATAAGAGTTCAGGTTAGAAAGACGAACAATATTTAATTATTTATTAACAAAATTGGACAACAAGGATCGAAGTCATAATCATTTTTATCGCAGAGGTTTTGATACCATATAAAAAACAATATTAATCTAAAATGTTAAGCTATTAGATGAGATATACTAATAATTTTATATTATATTTATGGGTTTTATAAGAGTTATGTTGTAGGAAAAGTGATTGTGTAATGTTATAGAGATTCGTTTTGCGTGCCGTAATTTTCTTTTTTTCTTCAAAAAATGTGGGCCTCACAAAATGTTGTGTGTGTAGACAAATTTATTGTGTCATGTTAAATGACAAATGCAAACCCCTATATTTATCTATCAATAACTTATACAGTTTGACTGAAAAACGTGGTCTAGGGGTGCTGTTGGCTTCTAAAGTATTTGGTCTTGCACACATTATTATTTTGACAAGCTAGCTTGGATTAGTGTTCTTTCTCTTGAATAGATTTTCATTAATATTTTACAATTTTTTTCAGACTCAATTCATGCTTGACCAGCTTGCTGATCTTCACAACCGGGTATATGCACGTTCTTTTCTTCATTAGTAGACTCCGATAATTGTCATATTCTTTTGTGTAACCTTGGCTTTTACTGATTCAATGCAGGAAACAGTGCTTGTTGAAACTAATAATGCGTTAAGGAGTAAGGTAACTGTTATCTTTTATGAGAAAAACAAACATCAGAGACAATATTGTGCAACAACTTATTTTATTCTGACTAATGAACTTGTTTTTAAATACAAAACTGAGCTCATGCGGTTGCTACTAACCAGCTGATTTTGTTGGTCCACAAAATCAGCAACAAACTAACAAAGCAATAACAGTAAAATGCAGTAAACAAACTCCTAAACAAAAGACTAATCAATTTAAAAAACAACTAATTAACTCCTAAAAAATAGGACATCAAGAGCAGCCTTGAAACACCAACATTCTCCTCCTGGATCAAGTGCTGCACACTCCTAGCTTCTCCCTGAGAAATTCAAATCGACTAACATGAAATGACTTGGTGAATATATCTGCAATTTGGTTTTCTGAACTGCAGTACATTAGCTTCACTTCTCCAGCCTTCTGCACTTCTCTCAAAAAATAATACTTGATCTTAAAATGCTTTGTTCTTCCATGAAATACTGGATTCTGTGAAATAGCTATAGCAGCTTGATTATCCACAAATACTTCTATGCCTTCTTTTTGCTCCAAATGCAGGTCATCCATCAGCTTCTTCAACCATAATGCTTGGTTTACAGCTGCAGTAGCTGCAATGAACTCAGCTTCTGCAGTTGATTGGGCCACTATTTCCTGCTTCTTTGAACACCAAGAAAAACAAGCTGACCCAAATGTAAAACAATAACCCGAAGTACTTTTCATATCATCCACTGATCCAGCCCAGTCACTGTCAGAATACCCTTGCAACTTAAACTTCTGAATTCTGCAGAATTTGATTCCATATAAAAGAGTACCTTTCAAGTACCTTAACACCCTTTTTGCAGCTACCATATGCAGTTCACTTGGACAATTAAGAAACCTAGACAAGACACTTACGGTAAACATAATGTCTGGCCTAGTTGCAGTGAGATACATAAGGCAGCCAATTAAACTCCTATAAACTCTTTCATCTGCAGATTCTGATTCATCTTTCTTTTGAAACTTTTCCTTTTGACCCATTGGAGTACTTACACTCTTGCACTCCTCCATGTTGAATCTTTTCAGAATCTCCTTCAAGCACTTCTTTTGATAGATAAAAATTTCATTTTCAGTTTGTCTAACCTCCATCCCCAAAAAATATGACATCTCACCAAGATCAGTCATTTCAAACGTTTTCATCATTTCCCTTTTGAATGCAGTAATCTGAGAATTATTACTCCCTGTTACCAGCATATCATCCACGTAAAGAGACACTACCACTAAGTCAGATGCTAACTTCTTGACATATAAAGTGGATTCACTAAGACTTTTTATGAAACCCAAACCCAGCAAGTGCTCATCCATCTTGCTGTACCATGCTCTAGGAGCTTGCTTCAAACCATAGAGAGCTTTTCTCAGCAAATAAACCTTCTCCTCCTGATCTGGTGTGACAAAGCCTTCTGGCTGCTCAACATAAATCTCCTCTTGCAACTCTCCATTCAAAAAAGCAGATTTCACATCTAACTGATACACTTTCCATCCTTGTTGAGCTGCCAAGGCAAGAATCATTCTAATTGTATCTAGTCTTGCAACCGGAGCAAAGGTTTCTGAGAAATCAACTCCCCAAACCTGTGCATATCCCTTCACCACTAACCTGGCTTTATGCTTATTCACCGAGCCATCAGGATTGAGTTTGGTCCTGAAAACCCATTTTACTCCAATCACTTTCCTGTCCTCAGGTCTTTCTATTAGCTCCCATGTCTGATTTTTTTCTATCATAGCCAACTCTTCCTTCATAGCATTCATCCACCTCTGATCACTTTTAGCTTCCTCATAACTTGAAGGTTCCAAAACAGCCACACTACACCTCTGATATATATCAGTCAGAGATCTGGTACCTCTAATTGGATCATCATCTACTAGCTCATCATAATCCAGTGAGACCTCCTTATGCTTTGCTTGTGGCTCATCTGTCCAGTCCCACTGCTCATCTTCTAGGAACTAAACATCCCTGCTATTGATCACCTTCTTTGTCTGTGGTTGATAGATCTTGTAGGCTTTTGACACCAGACTATAGCCAATGAAAATTCCAGGTTCAGCTTTTTCTCCCAGCTTGTCTCTCTTGACCTGTGGAATGTGAGAAAAACACAGACAATCAAACACTTTCAAATTTTTTAGAAATGGCTTGAAACCAAACCAAGCTTCGAAAGGTGTCTTCTTTTCCAGTACCCTTGTAGACAGTCTATTTAACAAAAAAACAGCTGTGTTTGCTGCTTCTGCCCAAAATTCTTTTGGTAGATTCTTCTCATGCAACAGACACCTAGTCATTTCCATAATGGTTCTATTCTTTCTTTCACTAACTCCATTTTGCTGTGGAGAATAAGGAACAGTAAGTTGATGCTCAATTCCAGCTTCCTCACAGAAAGTGTTAAACCTTTGTGAAGTGTATTCTGTTCCATTATCAGATCTGATGACTTGAATTTTGCAGCCACTTTGAGTCTCAACCCATCTCTTAAACTTCAGAAATAGCTTATAAATTGAACTCATGCATAGATATACTTACCAAACTTCAATAACTTGACGAAGCATTCTCGATTTGTAGCTAGCCTGGCAAGGGCACAGGGGAAATGAGAATTTTTTGTGTCTTCTTATAATATGCTACATTTGCTTCATGCATTAATTTTCTTATGACCAATTTTTTTATCCAGCCATTAAAAACATTTCTCATTAGCTTGGATTAGTGTTATTACTCACACAATCACTTTAGTGGAATCTATATAATTTGCGAAAAATTAATGAATAATCAACAAAACTAAGCTTAATTAGGATGAAGTAAGCTAGCTAGCTGGAAGGTAACTTTATATTCTAGAATATATTTTATACTTATTGATGGACACTCTGTTGAAACAGTTGGAAGAAACTAATAACTCACAAATTCCAGTGAGACTGGCTTTGGAAGCTGGAGGGCCCAACATGCATTATACTCGCTTTCCTCCTCAATCAGAGGGTTTTTTTCAGCCTATGGGAGTGAATCCCAACTCCCAAATAGGGTAATGTCACTCTAATCATAGAAATACCCAAGATTTGTTTGTACATAAACTTATCACATTTTTTCTCCTTTTGTTTGCTTTATTGTGTTTTTCCTTATATGGTGCTCTAGCTACATAGTGCATGATTTATTGATTACAGATTCAACCTGAGTGGTCATGATGATGCAAACGACGTTGGAGCTTCATCCTTAAATATGCATGGATTCGCCTCTGGGTGGATGCTTTGACGACATTGAATTTACATGCCATAAAATATATATGGTAATGGATGTGTCGAGCATATCCTTAATTAATATTATATATATAGATGTATATGTTTTCGATCGTTTTGTTTTCTTATGCATTATTTATCAACGTTTAGATAAATAAAAACTGCTAGTAGTATTGTCATAAAGTATGTGAACCTAAAACTTCGTATATTTGTATTGAAGTTGAAACTTGTAAACTTTTATGCACAAGTATTAGTATGCTTTGATATGATATATATACAAGGTTCAAAATCTATAGTCACCTTTTTTCATATAATTATCTATCTGCCTTTTCCAAATTTTCTTGCTGATAAAAGGAAAAACTATAATTCAACTCTCTCAATCTTTTTTTTTTTTTTTTTTGCTTAGAGGGAATTACTCCTTGTCAATTGTAACACATTTATGCTGGGCTTCTTTAAACAAATAATATTGTCTTTCTATTTCTACCTTCCATTTATAAATATAGGGGCCTGGGAATATTTGTGAAGATAAAAAGTAATGATGCTCATAGCAGTGATGTTCCTCTTTTTTGGGCTGACCGTAAATTTTACCAAATGGAATTTCATTCCCATTATCCCATTTTTTGATTTTTCCCTGCAATTAGTCAAAATGATTCTTCGTTGTCGGTATTTATCCAACTTTATGTCCTTAAAATCTTCAAATGAGATCAATTTTTTTTTTAAAAAAAACATTATACTATAGGTCTTAGGTAGCTAATCAAGATCCTTTGGGTAAAGAGGGCCTATAGGCTATAATCACGACACATCACACCAAAAAGAGAGTGAACTTTTTTATCTTGTTCGCATCTCAGCTAAAACTACATTCCGATATGATATGCTTGTGCTTAATCCTGAAAATTCGAAGTATAAAAAGTTGGGGGTTTGGGTAGGCTTTTAAAATTTTTTCATTCTTATTTTTGTATTCTTTCACTCATAAATTTTCAACCAAAAAAAATTGATCATTTTTCCAAATTTTTTTATTATTATCCACTCTCTCTGTCTATTTAAGAATATCCTTATAGAGATATTGATATATGACATATGTTTCTGGGGCTCAGAGTAAAAGGCAATCACTATACAAGATGGATGAATATGTCTCTCTCTGCTGGGGTTGCTATGCAAAGAATGCTGCCAAGAAGAAAGAATCAATTCTGTAATAATAGAACATGAATTAGGCAGCTTAATGCATGTTTGGGAGGGGTTTCTTTTTTAGTTTATCTTTTTTTATAAGTAAAAGTTAGACCAAACAGATTTTTACAAAAGCTTTTATAATAAATTTTTGTTTTTTGTTTTTTTGATAACAATAAATTTTTGTTTTTATAACGCAGAAAAAAGTGAAAAATCAAAAACTTTTAGGAATAATTTTTTTAACTTTTTTTTGAAATGGGTGTTATTTTTATTTAAAAAATGAACAGCTTTTAAATAAATTTTAAGTTAAAAATTTATATAATCATCAAATAAGCTTTATTTTTAAAGCTCTTTTTTTTTAATTTTAGTTTAAAAATAATTTTTAACTTAAATTTTTTTACCAAACCGGCTCTAAATAAGATGAAGTTAGAGGGGAAACAACAAAGCGAAACATCTTCAAAAGTTCTTCAGATTAGAAAAGAACATTTTAATGAACAAATGCGCATGCATATCACTGAGCTCAAAGTTATCTTCAAAATTAGTTGATTGATTATTTGTTTAAGAATACAATGAACTCTAGATCATCATAGGTGAGAATCATTTCCCACCTTAACTAACGTGTCATAAAGAAAAAACGTAAATGGTCTTAATGATTTAACATGAAATAGGAGAAATATTTGTCCGCCATTGATAGTTTACAACTAAATTAGTATGGTCCGAGTTTATAAAATATTGGGCTTTAAAAATAGCTACACACAACCCGAATCGAAAGTTGGTTCTAGCTTTGCCCAATTCGTAAAACACGACCAATTTACATGTGTAGCCTCAAATTTGTTGACTATGGGATCAACATGGGAGAGGGATCTCGAACAATCCTTTCCAATTTACATCTGTGTCCTCAATATTTGTTGACGAAGGTAAAACACGTGATACGTATACGGTGGCTGCCAACCACAATGATTCTCCACAGTAGATAATATGCTATGGTGCTGATTCGAAATGAGACATATTTTGCATATGCGTAACATGAAAGCGAATGTTAGTGAGAAAGTATTCCCAAGCCTCCAAGGTCTCACTCTCAACAATGGCAAATGCAAGTGACAAACATTCATTATTTCCATCCCGAGTCATGATAATCAACAATTTTCCTTGGTACTTGCCATATAAATGAGCCCCATCAATTTGAAGTACTGGTTTGCAATAATTGAAAGCCTCACAACGTTGTCTAAAAGTTCAAAAAATACGATGAAATACACATTTTTCAGGAACCAGTCCATGATGGGCAAAATAATCATTTGTTTGAAGCTGATAAACAAAACCTGGTGAAAAGCAAAGCACATATTCACGTCACCTGAGCAAAAATACATAAGACTCCTCTCAATCACCATATATCATTGCAATTGCTTTTTCCTTTGCATACCATATGCCTTTCTATATGAGACTTTGAATCCAACACAATGGGACGAACAAAACACTTAATAAATTTATGATGCTAAACAAAATTCTCCAATAACATACCTAATACGAGTGAAGCAATAACCTCAACAACAAACTATTTGTGATCCTGAGAATTCAAGCAAATATGATTTCCAACCCATTTAATAACCTTTCACTTTTCACGGTACATTGGTTTTATTACCCTCACCCTCCATGGGCAACCCTGGTCATGTGCACGACATTTCATGCTTAACTTTGTCTGCATGCTCTCAACCACAATCGCTTCTTGATCCTCTTTCATGAGGTTCCGTTTAATTGCCATCTGCACCTCTTTTTTTATGCAAATTCCTGCTTAACAAATAACTTATTCCCTAATAGCCATGGACCCTCAACTAAACCCGAACCCTCGATATAAGAATCTTGTTCGCTCGGATGATCTTAATCAATGTACGTGTAATGTGGGATTCCATCCCAAAAAAGAGTAACAGTGTCACCTGCATGTACGAATTAATACTAGTAACTCAATTTTTTTACATAAACAAAACCGACGATATATGTATACTAATGTACCTTCGAAATGTTGTGGTAAATGATCCGAGCCCATGTCATGATGTTCCGAGAAATGAGACTCCCTCACATCATGATATTCTTCGATTTGAGTTGCGGGCACACCATGTTCCTCATCATTATCCAAAGCACTAGCATTCTAGGTAAGAAGACGATTTTCCATTGCGATATTTTCATCATCGTCATCCATAACCCAAGTAGGGTCACATTCATCTTCCATAGACTGATTAACAACTGGAGCAGCAGATGATGATGCATTATGTGGGGAATTGAAAACAACGAACCTCATGGGTAAAACAACATCCTCTGCTCCGGCAATATCCACGTACAACTCTAAGAAATCTTTCCTTGACTGGTTGAAGAATTCTCCTATCATCATATCTACGTCTTCATCATTCACAACTTGTATATTAATGTATTGTTTTTCGCACCATATTCTTGTCGTGACTAGAGTGATACATTGCTTACCTTCGAGAGCTAATTTTTGACGAATTTTCTGATGCAGTTCGTCAATAGTTGAGTTGCACTTGATAATGTTAGCCTTTTCTTGCCTTCAAAAACTATAATATGTCGGTCTTCTACTTTTCTACCATTATAATATAGAACAACACGAACAAAATCAGAATGTGAACCCATTTTAAGTATATAAACAAAAAATACAAAAGAGAGTATGAATAATCAAGTAATAATATATCTTCGAGTGGGTGTTTGTGATGAAAAAGAGTTGTAAAGAATATGGAGAGTTGAAAGATTTAATAGGGAACAATTGGACCAATCTCGTCCAAATTAGGCAACTTAAGGGGGTTGGTCTCGCCCCAAAAAGGCAGTTTAGCCAACCAAGTCTCGCCTTTTTTTGGTAAGAGTGATCTTGCCTAATTTGAGCGAGACCCACTACAATAGATTTGTAAAATACTTCAAAATAATAATATTTTTATAATTTTTTATTAAATTAATAATATTTTAATTTTTTCCCCGTAAATTATTGAGTTGGCCCGATAAACAATTTATGTGAACACCACCACATAATCACATGAGCTTTATGGAACAGGATGAAAAGATAGCAAGATTATAATTGGTACTCCCTTAACGGAAGACCTCCGGATTCAAATTACTAGACAGAATGACAATTAGATATAATGTTTTGTCTAACAGGATTAAAGTGACCAATTAGTGCTTATCTTTCTGTACTCCATTTGGTTAACCTCAACTCAACAGCCAAACATGCAAGGAACACAAAAACACCACCTTCCCAGCAAGTCATAGGTCCATAGCCCCCTCCAGGTTCTATTGATTGAAAAACTAAAAGGCAATTAACACGTGTTCATTTTAATCTAAACAAAGATACTAGCATTGGAGGGCAATTGGCATTGAGAGAGGGCGAAGCTTGTTGGAGAGAAAAAAAAAAAACTTCTTCATTTAAAATAAATATGTAAATTTTCACAATTAGTTAAAATTAAATCTAATATGTGGAAAAAAAAATATGTAAAAGTGTGAATAGAAATAAAAAAAATAAACATGAAATTAAGCAACTAAACATAATGATGTACAGGGTATTTTGTAAATTTTTGTGACATTTAATTATCTGTGAACCGGTGGAGTGCGTACGAGAAACAGTGGAGCCCAGACAACAACGACAGTCTCTGTGGCCAATCATAACTTGACAACGTTTTTGACGAAACCACAACGGTTTTTCCAAAACCACCTTTTGAATACTATCAGCGGTTTGTCCTTTTGCCTTTTATTTGTTTTATTTTTCCGCGGATGTACATTGTTAGAAGAGAAAAGTGTTTATCTCTTAAAATCACACAACTTATATCCTTTCACTTTCATGAAGAAGTGAAACTTACACTTTTATTTTTTTGTCAACTCTCTTTACTCTTTTATTTATTTATTTTTTTCTCTTAAAATGACATAACTTCACATCATTTAAGATGAGATAGACTCTCGTACCTTATAATACTGACCAACAATATTTTCCATTTTTACAATAAAAATGAAAGAGAAAGAAAGAGTTGTGCTATATATGATGGAAGCCTTGACCCCAGAGTCCACAGTCCTCTTTCCTCTGTCTCACTTATATAGAAAGAACTCAAAGAAAAAAAAAAAATATAGAGAGAAATTAATTAAGTGTATCGATCTTCAATTCATGTCCATGAGTCTTATGCGTTGATTAAAATTGAGAGAGCGAGAGAGTATAGTGAAATATGGGGAGGGGAAAAGTGCAGTTGAAGAGGATCGAGAACAAGATCAACAGACAGGTGACGTTCTCCAAGAGAAGGTCTGGTTTGCTCAAGAAAGCTCACGAGATCTCTGTGCTTTGCGATTCTGAAGTGGCTCTCATAGTCTTCTCCTCCAAAGGCAAGCTTTTCGAGTTCTCCAGCGACCCTTGGTACGTATAAATGTTCCATACCATATACCCCTACCTAACAATCTTTATCGACAACTTATATATGTACACATAACACATGCTTATTGTTTATGTAGTTAGTGACGTGTTTGATGTAATGCATAATTCTCAATTTCTCATTGGAATTTCACCTTGACCTTAGTAATCTTCATACATATATTTTGTGGTATAGTTATCCTGTGTCTTTTCGTATTGTGGAGAGTTCTGTCTAGGTGATGCATCTTCATCTATCATACTCAAGCCAGACACAACTGTGAGAAAAAAGGACTCAACACCGAAAACTGAAAAGCGTCGTAATTAATGACAATTCAATATAGAAATTAATTAAAAGCAGGAAATTAATGGCATGTTTGATTGTATTTTGTTTTTATTTTATTTTATTTTTCTTAAAATTATCTTACAGAATAGTTAATTAAATAGATTTTTTTTGTATTTTTTTAAATTAAAAGTCAAAATACAAAATAAAAATAATTTAAATATATTCTTTAAATTTTATTCTAAAAATTAAAAAATTATAATTTTGAGAACTATTTTTACAAAATAGGTGTTATCAATTTTTTTTTTTGTTTTGAAAATCAAAATACTATTTTCGGAAACACAATTCAAATATGTGCTAATGTTTTATATTTTTGTTCCTAAATTTGTTTTGCAGAATTGTTAATGACATAGATATATTCTATATTTTTTTTGTTTTAAAAATTTTGATTCTAAAAATCAAAATATAATTATAATTTATTTTTACAAAACAAGTTTTTTTTTTGTTTTTTTAAATAAAAAATTGTTTTTGAAAATGAAATTGATGCTGGCCCTAAACTATTCCTTTTGTTGTTTGCGCTGCCAATCAAATTAAGCCGCGAAAGTTGATATGACTGTCGAGGATACCCTATAATACTATTGTGTGCCATGGTAGGTTGGGACTATTTTTCTCCTCTTATTATTTTTGTCTGTAGTCAGTGCCATGATCCTCTTATAGCCATTTCTTTTTTTGGGGGATAACACACGGCGAATTTAATCATAACTTTACCTTTTACTTCCCAAGTTAGTTTTGCTCGCATGTTGGCGGGGATTTAATTTGTTATATTTAAAGTTAGGGGTTTGCTGCACCACTAGGATAGCCTAGTGTGTTGGGTGTGTTTAAGGTATATTAGTTGTGCGATTCGATTCTTTGTAATGTTCAAAAAAAAAATTAAGGGTTTTTATTTGTCATTTAACATGACACAACAAACTTTCCTACACACACAACTTTTTGTGGGGCCCACACTTTTTGAAAAAAAGAAAAGAAAATTACGGCACGCAAAACGAATCTCTATAACATTACACAATCACTTTTCCTACAACGTAACTCTTATAAAACCATTAGGTGGTGTTTGGTTGCGTTCTTTTTCAAACTTTCCTATGCATACGAAGGAAGCATTCCGGAAAGCACTCGTTTGGTTCCATAGATTTAGTCTAAATCCCTATCAATCCTAATTGCATTGCATTTTGAATATGCAAGTGGAATGATGTGTTTGGCACTGTTCAGAAAGAATTCTTGGAGGTGGTTTCTTGTGAAAACCGGCAAAGGCACTGTGTAGACAATATCTCAAACGGCCATTATACCTTCCGAAGACACAGATTTTTTCTTGTTTTGAAGGTAAAGGGTAGGATGTTTGTTTCAAAAAAAATTTAAAACAGGGGTATTTTCGTAATAGCATCGTTTTTTCCCATCTATATTTTACCTACAGCCAAACATAGACTTCATAAATGTTACCTAATTTCCTGATAATATTTTTTTCAACCAAACAACTTTTTTTACATTTTCTTACCAAATTCACTTTCCAACTATTTCCCAACTATTCTTATTTCCCTATTATTCATAAAAATTTTCCCTCAACCAAACGCCCCTTATTATTCATTTTTAAAAGGGGCGTTATATTTATTATTATTTTAGTTTTATTATTTTTATTATTTGACTAATTATCGTTGAATCAATTTGAAATCAACGGTAATTAATTTTTCTCTTTTTTCAATCTTTGATTTCAATTTAACTAAACAGTAACCAATCAGGTAATAAATATAGTAAGTTTAAAATGGTAGTAAGTATAATCTTTACTTTTAAAAAATATTTATAACTTTTTTTTCCAAATATAGCAAAGAATTGATTTTTTTTTTTTTTATGAATGTTCCGATTCTTCTGAATAAGTAACAAATATAGTTAATTTTCAATAGTGCACTGTAGAGAAACCATTATATATATGCCTGCAACTTGTAGCTGCTTTTGGTTTAGAGTGTATAAAACAGACAACAGATATAAGCACTTCGCGCATGCATTAACGTTTTAAATTATAAGAGATTAGTATAGAACTGTTTCATCCTATATTGTAGTCTATAAATGCTCACTGTTACTTTCTTTTGTCAACAGTATGGAAAGAATTCTTGAACGTTACGAGAGATATTCGTATACGGAGAGGCAGCTCGTTACAAATGATCAGGCACCAAATGTAGGCCTTTTGCTCCTCCGAATGAACCTTGAACTCAATTTTTTGGTTGATTTATTAATTGATGTAAATTGGAGATGATATATCATTTCCTTTCTCTAAACCCACCTTGTGCCTGTGGAAGGGTATTTGATTATTTGTCCCTACGCCTATTTAAACAAATTTTAATAGCTAAACCAACTCATTCATTTATTTTTGAATTATTTATTGTATTATTGTATCCATAATTACGTTTTTTTCCGAAAATTTGTATCCGTAATAATTTTTATGGCTGAAAGGTCATGAGTTTGAATCCAGTATGTAAGCCAATTATGTAAATATAAGACTGCGTACAAGAATTGTCTCCACCCCACACTAGCTATACGCTTTTAAGTGGGAGTGGTTTAATTACTTATTATGTGCAATGCATACATTCTAAAGCTTAGAGAAATTTCCAATTCATGAACTTCAACTCTTCCTTCTTCTTCGTAGCAATTCAAAATCAACTAGGTATCGATTGTAACTTGCCACCGCTAGAGTAGATTAGCAGAGTTAGAATACTGATTTCATTATCTGCATTGTCAGGAAAACTGGGTTCTAGAACAGGCAAAGCTCAAGGCTAGGGTGGAAGTCCTAGAGAGAAATCAAAGGTATTAAATTTGTAAGAGCAAGGGCTGTTTTGTGTTGTTGTGTAATATATACAATATGCAATGACAGAGTTTGTGGCTTTATTTCAGGAATTTTCAGGGAGAAGATCTGGATAGCTTAAGTCTCAAAGAGCTTCAGAAATTGGAACAACAACTTGGTTCCGCTCTCAAACAAATTAGATCACGAAAGGTAAAACCGTGCAACCCTGACAGTTTAATTTGGCCTTATAGTTTTGAGGTTTGGACTGAATGTCATTTAGTCATTCTGGGTGTTGACCTGCAGAACCAACTCATGTACGAAACTATTGCAGAGCTTCGGAAAAAGGTGAGTCTTTCTTTTCTTTTTTATAATACAAAGGTGAGTCTTTCTTGTTATTGAATATGGTAACATTTTATCCAAAAAAATATAAAAATGAATATGGTAGCATAACCTTGTATGTCCATTAACGCTTGAGAATTTTCTTAATGGAAGGCTGATTACCTAGTAAAACTTGGTAACTGATAGGGAACAGTATTTATTTTTTCTCTTAAACTCTAAAAGAAGTAAGTCATAGCCAGCTGGGTGGTGCAAGATTAGGAGAGTATTTTCGGTGCACTTGTCGTGGATTCACCTTTCAGATACAGAGATATTAATGGCTCTGTTTCTAAAAAACTTGTTTAATAAAGCCTGTTTTGTAAAAAATGTTTTGAAAACTATAATTATTTTTTTTGTTTTTATAATTAAATTTAGAGAACATATCTGAGTTGTTTTTGTTTTCTGTTTTGGTTTTCTTTTTTGATTTTTAACTTTCAAAATTAAATAAATATAGAAAACAACCGTTTCCATAACTATTTTACGAAACAGTTCTAAGAACAAAAAAAATCAGAACACAATTAAACAGGCTCAATTTTTTTCTTCTTTCCCTTGTCTTCTATGTACAACTTACACATCTTTTCTCCATTTTTTATTGGTCTTTTCGCCATTTTTTAATAAATGGCGCCAGAGGTGTACCTTAAAAAATTCCCAAGAGTAGCTAGAAGGTTGTAGTACACCCATAATTTCCACATTTTCGAAAAAAAATATGAATTTGGTATTTCTCATATTATAAAAGATAAAATTATTTTTTGTACACATATAAAAGTGTGTGAGGCTCGAATGAAAAGAAAAGAGAGAGAAAAAAATGTCTTCATACATTTTTATATAAATGTAAGAAATAATTTTATCTTATACAACATGATATACATTAAACTCAATATATATATATGAGAAAAATATTTCTCAAGCATCTTGAGATATATTTATCTTTATCCACCCAAAAATTAAGTCGTTTTGTCTATTTATTTCCTTATATTAATTGATTCACTTTTGATTGGTTATGATTTTCTTTTTCTCTCTCTTCTTTTATCACCATTGATTCATCTCTGTACTGTTATGATTAAGTAGACAGAGATAAAGTTATCTGAAACAACTTGAGAAACGATAACCTACACACACACATATATATATATATATATGAGGAAGGTTATACTTACAACTTTTTTTTTACAACCTCTTACAACCATATCTTAACACCATTGATTTCCGTCAATCAACGGTTATCATTATTGTGAATTAATAATTAATTAATTAGTTTAATTTGCGAAAATCACCACCAATCTACGGTGTTAAGATATGGTTGTAAGAAGTTGTAAAAAAAAGGTTGTAAGTATAACCTACCTCTCTATATATATAACAGAAAATCATTTTTGTATCTGTGGTAAAAATTATATTTATTTTTTTGCCACATACACAAAATAAGAGTGGGCTCCATGTTGGTGTCTCTCTCTTTTTTATAATTTTTCTCTCTCAAATATTTACGTCTGTGGCACAAAAATAATTTCTATCACAGATGTAGAAATGATTTGCCATATATATGATGAAAATTATAATCACTCTTACACTCTTGAGCAATTTTTTATTAAATAAATTTTTTTGAGGTATCTATTATATCATATTTGTAAAATTTTACATTATTTCAAGGTTGTTTAATACTTCATCAATGTATATTTCAAGGTTGTTTAATACTTCATCAATGTATATTAAATTAATTTAATATATATTTTTGAAATATATGAAAATAAGAACTGCTTGATTATATTTCATTAATTTATATTAATGTAAAGTTTAATATTCTTAAACTATCCAATAATTAACTTTATATAGAAGAATTTGATTTTTATGGATCAAATAATTAAATTTTAACTATTTATTACCTTGATTAGTTGTGTCTAATCTCGTAAAAGTTTGATAGTACTAAGGGTATATAACCAAGTGATTCTTTTTTTCATATATTTTAAAAGTGTATTTTACATTAATTTTGACATATATCAATGAAATATTAAATAATTTTAGAATAATTTAAAATTTAATAATTATGATATATGATAAGAACATTTAATGTAATGGTAGATTTTATGATATAAAATATGAGCGATTTCCGCTTACAAAACTTTTAATTTTCACTGACACTATGTACACATAGTTTCAATTGACCAAGAAGTTTAGGATATGCCTCAAGTCATAAATCATGATTTGATTATTTGTTGAGTCACATAACTACCTGTGTTCTATTATGCAGGATAAGGCACTCCAGGAACATAACAACTTGCTCGCCAAGAAGGTAATAAAGTTTTGGGTTTTCAACAACTCATGCAGATTGTGTTGTTTGGATTTCAAATATCAGGACACTGACCAAGTTGCCATGTTTTTTTTTTAAAAAAATTGTCAGAATGTCACACGGGTCACAAAATTTGCCAAATTGCTACACCTCCAAACTCTCTATAGTTGTTAGCGAGTTTGGTCATGCCACGTGACACGTCGCTTGAGGCCACCAAACTCGCTGTTAGTGGCTGTGAGTATAGATTGTTATATGGCAAAACAAGTCAACTTAATTTTAGAAAGTCATAAATTCTAGCTCGGTTGTTTAAATCGAGTTATTTTGTTTTTAATTTCACGTAACTTTTTTCTATTTACGCACTGGGAGGATTGTTTTTATTGTTCAAAAGTAAAAATTAGAATAGAAATTAAATAACGTCATTCACTGAGACAAAATATACCAAACGAGACACAAGAAAACAATTTTCGAGAAATGTTTTTGATCAAATCCCTTCGAATAGATCTCAAAAAGTTGCGTGAAATAAAAAAAAATCATCTCATTCAGATATCCAAGCCAAAAGTTGTAGTCTTTCAAAATTTTAAAATAAATTTTTTAAAATTTTATACCACGTGTCATGAAATCTTAGACTACAAAAGTAGTTGTCAGTGGTGGCCTGTTTAATCTAAACATGCTCCCACTTACAGCAACTTTTGTAACTTATAATTTCATAACACGCGATATACTTGCGTAGAAAAAAGGCTATGCACAAAAAGACTCACTGTTTTGACCATTATACTCGCTATAAGTATAACTGACAAAGAATTTGGTGGCCTCAGAAAATATGCCACTTGCCATAACCCAACTCGCTGACAGTTCTAATGAGTTTGAAGGCATGATTTGCATGACATTTATGCACATTTTTTTAAAAAAAAAAAGTGGCAACTTAATTGATGTCCCTCAAATCTGACAGTACATGACAAGAAAGATTTGAGTGGAAACCAGATAAAGGAAAAAGAGAAGGCGCTGGCCCAACAGGAGCAAGTGGGGCTGCAAAATAGTATGGATGTGACCTCCGTCCTTGTAATTCAACCATCGGAGTCCTTGACTACAGGGTTAGTGTATTTTCTCTTATGTATACTTGAAAGCCTCCCAAGTCCCAACCCTGTTTTGAGCGTGAAGTTGGATATGCATGAAGTCATTTTTGCCTTTATAAGAGTTATGTTGTAGGAAAAGTGATTGTGTTATGTTATAGAGATTCGTTTTGCGTGCCGGAGTTTTTTTTTTTTTTTTTGCTGCGGGTCCCACAAAATGTTGTGTGTGTAGGAAAATTTTTGTGATCATGTTAAATGATAGATGATAAACCCTTCATCTAATATACTAATTTGTGCACATACAAACTCTTTTGAACGTGGGCGGATGAACCCCGTCGAATAACATGTTGTGATCACTTGGTAATAGAGACTTTGATAATCACTTTTACCTAAAAACTTAACCTATCAAGCGAAGATTATATTAATGATTTATATTATGAGTTTGGTGTTTGTCATTTTAAATGACATAAGTTTTGTCATTTTAAATGACATAAGTTATGTCATTTTAGGAGAGAGATAAACACAGAAAAACGAAAATCATGGGAGAGAGAAAGTTGATGGTTTTCTTTAATTAAAAATTCAAAATTTTTGTGTCTCTATCTATCTTAAAATGACATAAATTTCTGTCGTTTAAAATGACAAACATTTTTCCCTTATATTATATTTCTCCAACAAAGTTAATTCACTTAATTTAATTGGCATTGTTTCCATTCCTGCATGAACAATAACATATAAATCAAATTAGTAATTAGTGCCAATAAGATATGTCAAAGCAAGGAAGACTCATTCCTTGAGAACTAAGAAGAACAAAGACTCATTCTCAAAGGCAAAGCCAGTCACTCGAGATGGGAAAACGGCTAGAGGAATCACTGATTTTAAACATCCACCTTATTAGTTCAATTCATATTTGAATTTGCAACTTATTACTAATTAAGTAAACTGGGTGACTTGATGCAGAGGCTCACCACAAGCCAGAGATAATGAAGGAACTCCAACGCAAACTCGAGCTAACACCATTCTTCCACCTTGGATGCTTCGTCCTACAAATGAATAGAAGACTTTTACACTCTACGTACACTTTTCTTGTCAAATACGAATACGGCTTGTTCGAAGCCTACATATAGATCGTCGAAAGGCATTTGTTGAGTGATGATCATACCTGGAATTTCAATGCTGCTGGGGTATATTAAATGGTCAGGCTGTAAGTATAGGCCTATATAGTATAATATATATATATATATATATATATATATATATATATATATATATATATATATATATATATACAATATCAGTTATGATTGTGTTTTGATAAAGAATTCAAGGGTAACTTATGTACGAATATAAAATTTATTGAGATACACTTGACCAACTCGCACCCGAAACTAGCTCAATAGTATAAAGCAGGAACATGCTTTTGTCATACATCAAAAAACGAGAAGACCCGATACGAGAAAATAGGGGAGTGTACAGTTTGGTTTGGTTTAGCCAATCTAAACCGGTTTTAAAAAGTAATATGGTTATTGAACTGATTTAGAGAAAATGATTAGATTTTTAATCTGGTTTGAAAAAAATAATGATATATTGCAATTCGGTTTGGTTCATGATTTTGTTGGGTTCATTTGATTTTTTCATGTTCCTAATTGTGGGTATGATTTCATTCGGTTCAATTTCTAAACCAAATCAAATCGAAATAATAGACTTCTGTTTTTTAACCGAATCAGTTTTAAAAAAAGAAAGAAAAAAATAATTCAATTTTTGAACAGATTTAAAAAAAAAAACAATTCGATTTTTGAATAGGTTTAAAAAATATGATTCTTTTAAAGCGGTGTGAATCAGTTTATTTATTTATTTTTTACTCCCTTATCAAACAAATTCAAAAGCAAAGTTATCTAAATTGATTTTTCATATTTTTCCATAAAACGATATTTTCGTAGGCAATAATCGCTAACTTCTGATGAATTCTATGAAAATACTAAGGGAGAAAACACGTCTAATCAGTGTTTAAAAATTTGGCCCGACCATTGACCTGGTCGAGATCAAGGGTCATGGGGTCACGGAGTTACTACGCTGATCCGGTTTTATATATTAAAAAAATTAAATATATATATATATATATATATATATATATATATATATATATATATATATATATCTTATATGAAAATACTAAAAAACAAACCACCAATTATCAAAGATTCAAAATATACTTAACATAATTCACCAATTACAATCAAGTCAATATTACATAACTATGAAGCACCGACACTTCAAAGACCTTGACGTGTCGTGTCCGACACTTCCCGACACTCTCCGACACTCCAACACGCATTGTAGAAGCTCAAAAAATGATTCAAAGGTTGCATTGCGTTGCGTTTTTAGTTCCAACTAATAGATTCGTTGGATTATGATTATAATTTTATTGAGTTTAATATAAATATTTTGGATATCTTATGTTTCTTTGCAAAATTGATGGGTATTATAAGTTTAATTTCATTTTTTTGTTAAATTATTGAATATTAAATATAATATACACTACATAAATAAAAAATATTATTTAATATCACAACGTGTCCTAACGTGTCGAAATCTAACAATTTTTAGAATTAACATGTCGGAGTGTCATATCGTGTCGTGTCACGTGTCCCGTGTCGGTATCGGTGCTACATAGCTACACAACCTAATTAAAGTATCAATATACCAAATTACAAAACTCCTATTCTAATGGAGTTAATGAAAAGTAACATCATCAAATTCAGGTTCTTCTTGTCCTTCTCCACCATTGCCATCCAAACCTCAAGGAACATTGGTTTTAATTTAGGGTACAATGGCCATACGAGATTCATCATCTACATCATCCTCATCTAAATTTAATTTATCTACAATGACATATTATATGTAAGTTAATAAATAATATAACATGATCAAATCATCAAATTAAACAATAAAATTATAATCATAAAGAAACATACCAATACTATCTATAATTGGTTCAATGGTATTATTCCTCAAAGATCTTGCCTCTTCATCGATTATCGATGATGGTGACTCCTCAAAAACCCAACTAGTAGGATGATCATCCATTGTTTTCAAATTAATTGGGTCATAATTTTGGTGCTTCAATTGATTCCTATTTTTCCAATATTCGACATCAACAAATATAGACATATATTTGTCTAAAAGAAAATAAACAATTAATGTATGTATAATATTTTTTTTTGGTAACATGTATATATAAATTATAATACCTTTGTTGTAACCTCTTTTTGCAAGCATTTTTTTTTTTAATAAAACGACGTTGTTTCATGAAACTTTTTTTTTTTAAAAAAAACATGCAGTAACTCTCTTTGACCCCTCTGATCTAAGAGTCACTGAAACCAGACCAGATTTTGGGGGTCGGATGTGTCGATGTGCATATAGCTAGGGTGCAACTTGTGACCCCAACCCTCAGAGGAGAGAGGTCATGGTTGACTCGGGTTAACTCGGGAGGCGGGATAGGGTTTTAAAACATTGTTTCTAAGAAATAGATAGGGTTTAATGTCTCTCATTTCATAGAGATAAAATCATCTATATATACACATAGTAGACCATTGCTAAATACTAAAGAATCAAATTGGGATTAAATATTGTCTAAAATTAATAAATACAATTAGAAATATATGGAAACATAATTATACTAAAAATGACAAAAAAATTCAAATGCTAAAAAATAAATAAAATCTAAATATAAAAAATAATAATGTTCAGACACTACGAGAAAAATGATACTTTACGACATTTACTTTGCAACATTTAAAGAAAATGTGGCACAATTTTAAGAGGTTTCTAATTTTACTACACATTTAATAAAAATGTGGCAAAATGAGGCCCAGTTCGTGTATTCTTAACACAATTTCGGCCCAATCCATCTATTTATCAAACGGCACACTGTTATCATTTACTAATTCCACTTTTTCACAGCCATTTTTCTTTTCTCTCTAAATTGTGCTAAGTGACACCAAATATTGCGAGTAAAAGATACATGTGCATTTCTCTCTCTTTATTCCTCTCTTAATTTCTTATTCTTTTTTAAATTTAATTTGTTTTGGCGATTTTTGTTGGTTGAGATCTAGGGTTTTTGCTTGATTTGTTTGCAGCAAAGTCAATCTATACCAGTTCGATAAGGAGGGGAACCAATACAATGAGCGAATCGGGCTCATAAAGTTGCCGAAGCTATATGGTAAGGTGTTGTTGTGTTCCTGCAACCAATTAAGCTATGGGTTCGATGTTGATCTTTGCTCTCTTTTTTTCTCTCTTTTTGTAATTTTTTGATTTTATAAATTGTTTTGAAAATGATGAATGGATCGTTGTTGAAGATATACTCTTTAATGTCATAGATATTTCAGCCTTAGATGCATGTTATTGTTTTGGTTCCTGTTATTGCAGATCACTCGTATGTTTTGAAGTTATATATATATATATGTATTGAAATTTTTGAACTAATACAAAATGTGATCAGCGCTTTTATGATGTCGTCCTTTAAGAATTTTTTTTTTAAACAAGCTTGTATGTAATACCAAATAATTTATCTGTTTTGATCAAATTGAGTGTCATATTGAAGCAGGGATAAAAAATTTTATTTTTTTTATATTTGCTGAAATAATCTCAATAACTCTTTTTTGTCCTTTTTTTCTACCTTTCTGATATCTTACTATCTAGGCTAAATTATGTGTTATGATGTTTCAGCTCTAACAGAATCTTTCTTTCAGAGTAATAAAGACTAGTCAAAATGGTGAGTAATTCTTAATGAATTTTTGGTTATTTATTTACTTTGTTTGAATATTCATAATCTGAACTGAGATTCTGTGTCTACATCTGCAGGTGAAGTTCACTGTTGAAGAGCTGCTTCGCATTATGGACTTTGTTGTTTTTATTGGGAGCTCTTTTTCTGTTAGGGGGGATCACATACAATATTTATATTATCAAGAGGGTTATGGTTGATTTTTCCTCACCTAATATAGCAAAGGAATGCATGTTGTTCACTTGAGGGCTCAAAGTCCATGCATTTGTTTTACTGTTTGAGGTGTTAATTTCATACCTCTGAAATTTTTTCAAATCATGATGTTTCTTACTGTTAGATATCATGATGTTTATTTCAAATTAGTAGTAAATGATTGGAATTATATTAACCTAAAACGAACTGTTGCTCGACAAGATGCACCTTTATGGCAGGTTGGTGGTATGGCGTTGTAGGCCACTTGGAGTCATGCGATGGGAATGAAAATTATTGCCTCTGTCATAGTAGTGGTTAGTTAATATCATTTTCCTTTAGGATGCTTGTTATTATCATTTATTACTTTTTCTTGGTTATAGATTTTATCATTCATTTAATCCATGTTCTTTTCCTCCATTTTCGAAGAATCGAATTTATTCTGGGTATGATTGTCTAGTGGATTAGTATAAGGATATACCTTTGGGATTTGTTGAAAAAATGGATGTGGTACTCGGATGAATTCTGTTTCCATAGATACAACTGATTATATTGCATAAAGATACCAAAATGGTGGCCAATGAAAGACTAATTAGAAATTTTGAAGGCTGAGAAATTCAGTGAAGGTTAAAGTTTGTTGTTTTATTGATAATATTTTAAAGTTTTATAATCAACCATATTTTTATTATTATTTTGTATTGTGGAGCTTATAAAGTGAAAAATTTGACATTTACTTTTGATAGACTAGACCAGACCACAAGTTTGGCTAGGTCAGAGCGTCCTCTTCTCACGTTCTCTGCACTTAGAAGCTTTTTTTTGCTTGCTCTGTTTGGGTGGGTATTGCTATCAACTATTATTTTGCTTCCATCTGCACTTGCTAGTGAATTAGTATATTTTTGTGTTTCCCTCTAATTTATTATTATTTTTTGGTAAAAATTAAGAGGCTCTGCTTGTCAATTATAAAAATGTGTCTCAATCCCATGATTTATTTATGCTTCTTTATAGTTTCCATAAAATCAAAGAGAAAGAAAGCGGCCGTCAACTCGGTTTGATTTTGGCAGGTTAGTTCTCACAAATCCCTCGTGTTATTGTTTAGTGATCAAAACTAGTTATCATTAGAAATTAACATGCCCATATAGTCCATCTTGACATATTTAAAATTTAATAATCTGTTAATCCATACAAATCAATGTTACATCACTGTTAGTTTGAACATTTTATCATTCTTAATAAAGGTTACTCACCCATCACTGAGTCAAATTATTAAGGCACCAAAAGAGAAAGGACAACACTGAAACACACAAACAAGTTCATCAGAAGAACAAAATTTTGGATGAGTTAAGAAAAATATTCAATTAATCTCAATTTAAATCAGAAGTAAAATAATAAAATATTCACAAGCTAAGAAGCAGCTCTGTCAAGTGTAATGCTTTTTATCATTTCAAGCTAAGAACTCACAAATTTAATGCTCAAAATTCAAAAAAGTAGTATTTTTGGAGGGTAGCATTTTAGTGATGCTCTTTCTACCAAATTATAGTCCTTTTTGGATCACTAACTCAAACACTATCCCTCCAATATTTTGTTTAAATTTTTTATGGATTAAATAAAGCAAATGAAACCTCTCCTTATTTTAGTTTAAACATGAGATACTTTTTGAGGACCGTAATCATTAAGCAAATATCCGGTTCTCTCTTCCTAAACAAATTGTCTGTCGTTACATAATTTTTGTATTTTTGTATGGAATTTGCTGGTTTTTTATGTCCTATAATTTGGTAATTTTAAATCCTCGTGTTCGGTAAGTTGTCTTATCCAAAACTGAAATTGTTATATTCTTCTCAAAACTATGTTTGATTTTTGTCTTATCTTCAAGCTAAAGTTTAATATTTCTGTACAGGTGTGATGGGGTAGATAATGCATCAAAACATCAAAGGATTGGAACGCATACAAGAACAAGTTTAGGAAGGATGATATGGAAAAATTGTATTGTAGGAACTATGAAAATAATTTGCTTTTAGTTACATGAAAAATGATATTTTGTGTAGACAGTCCTTGGCAATCTTCTTTAAGAGTTTTATTTCTCAATTATTTCCCTTATGCAATCTTACCGGAAAACTTGATTAGCTCATGTATTGAAAACTTGATGTATTGTATAAAAACATATATATACAAAATTGAATATAAGGTTTTGAGTTTGATTCATATCTCATCGTGTTCATTATTTTTTGCTTGAGTTATTTTTAATATTATTTTCTTTATTATTGTAAAATTTATTAAATTTAAAATATTTTTAATTTAAAAAAAAAATAATTTTATATATTTAACCACATTTATGCATGTGGCTAAGAAAAGTTTCCAGACATAATTAGCCACACTTTTTTTATTGTGGCAAACTATAGAAATTAACCACATTTATAAAGTGGCTAAATTAACAATAAGTGTGGCTAAAAAAAGGCTACCACACTCAATTAAAATGTGGTTAAGTGAATAAAAAAATGTGGTTAAATTATTGCAACACCACTTTTAGGCACATTCAATCACAATGTGGTTAAAGTATGTTAGCCACATTTTTTATCAATGTTTGCCACGTTTCTAAATGTGGCTAAATAACATATTTTTTTGTAGTGAGAGGACATCAAGAAAACGAGAAAGGGATTTTTTTTTCTTTTTACTTATGCAATGTACGGTGAATATATTTTAAAATAGAAATGATTATATTTACAAACTTTTTGTTTACAAACTATACTATGTTTTGCTAGGAGAACATTAGGTTACACTATGTCCTCCCGGGAGTATATATATCATCTGCAAAAATTTATAAAAAAAAAATTGTAAACGAATTCTTCTACTTTTAAAATATATTAATGTATTTTATTTAACATCGTCACTGTTTACCTGGACAAGTTGAGATGTTCCATGCTGGTTGACGGTACTTTTTTGGTACAAAAACTTCACTGCATCGGAATCAACGAATTCGGTATTTCTTTTTACCTAATTTTATTTTTAGGATATAAAGAGAAATTTAAGAAATAAGTATGGGTAAAAAAGAAATATATATTTTTTCATTTTAGTAAAATAGAGCACCAAATTTGATAATCCCGGTGTATTGAATTATTTTTTTTCCACTTCTTTGGTGTGTTTTTGATCCACGTGGACACGAAATGTTGGTACACTTTTATACTCACGCTATTAAATAAATGAGAAGGAATATATAAATTGGGAGAAAAATTATACTTGAATTATATTGTAAAGAACTGGAAAAGAAAAGCAAAGAAAAAGGTTGAAATGTGTATCTGTACAAAAACAGAAAAAGAAAAACAAAAGGAAAAAGGAAAAGAAATAAAAGACTCATATTATATGAATAAGTGGAAGAAGAAAAGAGAAGAAAAATAAGAGAAATCTGTTTACTATATGTTGAACAGTTAAACTAGTTCCTCTTTGAAGTTGAATTTTGATCAGTTCTTAAGCCACTTACTCAGATGATTCCTTTCCTTTTCCCTAAAGCCACGTTACAACCTTAACAAAGACCTCTGGATTGACTTTGTATACTAGTAAGACTGTGGAGAGTGAGAATATAAACAAGCTTATGGTAGTGTTAATTCAGTAAAGTAAGAGTGAAACACATGCCCTTAAACACTGAGTGTGAATGAATAAATAAAAATCTAGTGAGAGGGTGTTGTGGATCTGAATTAAACTACTCTTTCTTTTGAGAACGCATGTTATGATTTTATGACTGATGAATTATGATTGTTTGCTTGAAATTGATGTGTCATTGACTTTTATAAAGTCTGAATACTTGGATATCTCATTATTGATCAGTTTCTTGTCTGCTATTCACTAAGTATGATTAGCCGTCTCCAAACCTTTCCCATAGTTTTATTCTAATTAATTGCTGAGGACAGCAATGTTCAAATCTGGGAATTGTTTGATAAACCTTTAGTTTATCTTGTTTTATGGACTAAAATAATATGAATTATCTAATTAAACAAGTCAAAAACTAGGGTTTTAATAGGATAATCATGAACATTATCTGAATTTTTGTTTAATTGAATCATCCTTGCTATTTTTTAGGGATTTGTTGACAAAAGGAGTCAAAAGATGAAGATTGGATAGATAGAGATCACAACTAGAAGATATGAGATCAAGAGATGATAGAGGAAGATCAAAAACAAGATAGACTTAAGATCTTATCAAGTTGTTAGAGAGGAAGCTTAAGCCTCCATCATGAAGCTTAAGCCTCCTAAACAAGCAAATAGCCTCTGCCAATGGAAGCTTAAGCCCCAATAAGGAAGCTTAAGCCTCCAAAATACGCAAAAAGTCTCGACCTATGGGCGCTTAAGCCCCTAACTCAGGGCTTAAGCGCGCTGGAAGAAGAAAATTCTGACTGGAAGATCGCGCTTAAGCGCCCTACAGCGCGCTTAAGCGCACAACGCGAATTCTGCAATCACCGTTCAAGGGGGCTTAAGCGCGATGAAGCAAGCTTAAGCGCCCCGGAAACCCAACTTAGGCCCATTCAAGGTGTTTCATCAAGATACGAACTCTTGACCTATAAAAAAACACCATTGGGAACCAGAAGAATAACTTTTAGATTGCTAAACAACTCTTGGGTGCTTGGAGGCGGAGGGAACGCGGAGAAACATCAGATTCATGTTCGTGAGCGGCGGAGACGGATCAACGTCAAGTGTTCACTGGAGATTTTGAAGATCCACCAATCACCTATGGAGTTTGGGGGAGCTTTTCTATTTTCTTTTGTTCTTGATTTTGCCATGTCCGGCTAGTTCTTTAAGTAGTTAAGGTTAGATGGATTTTAGTCGATTTATTATGCTTTGAATAATTCGTACGTTAATTTTCCTTTTTATCATGAATGAAGTTATCTGTTTTTAATGCTTTATATAGGCTTGAATCTTATATAATGATCATCGGTAAATGCATGACAATAGGGATGTTGGTGTGTGATCCATATCTGATAACTTCATCGTAAACGCTATGATTCTAGGGATAGACATAGAATTTGCGTAACCTTAAGATTCTTGAACTTAATGCTTGCATTCTTGGGGAATAACCGGGGAACTAGGGTTCTTTCAAGTTTTCAAAGGTTTTAGGGTAACAAGGGATTGAACTCTAATAACACGCGAAAGAATTGGTTAGATTGATATTAAGGACGGTTAACGTAAAGAAGGACTTCGAATCATAATAAGGAGATTAAAGGAAATCGAACCCCTAGCTACGTTTTTATTTTATTAGTTAAATCACATCTTTAATTTCTTGTCTTTAATTCTTGCAAGTAATTAGCTTAATATTTAATATTTTAATTTTGCAATTCAAATCCTGTTTCCAAATACACTTTCGATTGTCCAACTAAGTTTGCGATAGTGAATTAGTGCTTGAACCGTAATCCTCGTGGGAACGATCTCTTACTTAATCATATATTACTTGTACGATCGGTACACTTGCCGTGAGTAGCAACAAGTTTTTGGCGCCGTTGCTGGGGAATACTATTTCAACATTAATAGTAGCTATTAATTCTTTAGATTGGACCTTATTTTCTGTTATTTAAATTCAGTTTTATTTTCTTATTTTATATAATCTATTTTTCTGGTTTATGCGAGGTACCGTTGACACCGATTCCTTGCAATTCGACCCGGAGATAGAGAAAACAGCAAAAAGAAACAGAAAACTTGCTAAAGAAAGAAGACAGCAAGAGAAAGAAGCTTCAAGCTCAACAGAACCAAGAGAAGAAGCAATGGGAGACAACAATGTACCTCCACCACCTCCGAGAACGTTGGGAGATTACATGACTCCTGCTCGAGTTCCACAGACGGCGAGTATTGTTAGACCAAACGTGGATGCTAACAACTTCGAACTCAAGCCGGCACTTTTACAATTAATTCAGAAAGACCAATTTGCCGGAGGAAGCACGAAAGACCCTTACATCCATCTGGAAAACTTCTTGCTATATTGTGATACCTTGAAGATGAATGGGGTGTCTCGGGATGCTATTTTGCTCAGATTGTTCCCTTGTTCACTTAAAGACGAAGCAAGAGGATGGTTGCAATCGTTACCTCAAGGAAGCATCACCCACTGGGACGACTTGGCAAACAAATTTTTGGACAAATTTTTCTCATCTTCGAAAATGGCAAAGCTCAAGGCGGATATCACTTCTTTTGAACAAAAAGGAAGTGAATCTCTATATGAAGCATGGGAAAGATTCAAGGGACTACTTAGGAAGTGTCCCCAACATGGCATTGAAGCTTGGGAGCAAGCGAGAACCTTCTTCCAAGGGATGACGCCGAACACAAGAACATTGGTGAATGCTGCATCAGGAGGGTCCTTAAAAACAAAAACTCCAGAGGAAGCCTTGGAATTACTAGAGTCTCTAGCCTCTCAGGAGTATGATAATGCTCCAGTACCACAGAGAAGAGCGGGGATTATGAAGCTTGATGGCTATGATGCCATCTTAGCTCAGAATGAACAGATTTTACAAATTAACAAGAAACAACAAGAACAACTAGATGCTCTCACAAAGCAATTTACAAGTTTTCAAGTTTCTTCTGTTAATACTCCTGCTATCATTTGTGATATTTGTGCAGGTACTCATGCTACTGAAGACTGCCAGGCACCCGAAACTGCAGATGTTAATGGAATTTGGCATGATCAAAAAGCTCCATATAATCCAGGGAGGAACCAATACGGCAATAATCAAAATCAAGGGTGGAGAAATAAAAATCAAAATCAACACCCGGGATTTCGCTACAGTTCGAACCATCAGCTGAATCCTCCTATGCCAGTGCAACAGCAACCTCCACAACAATCAGAACGGGAAAAGGCCTTTGCACAACTATCCAAGACCACATCAGACTACATTCAAAGTTCCAATAATTTCAGAGAGGACACTTCAGCCTTTATGCAAGAGACAAGGGCCTCATTCCGGAATCAAGAAGCTTCTATCCGGAATCTTGAAACTCAGATTGGCCAGCTATCAAAGCAGTTCACTGAAAGAGTTCAAGGAACTTTTCCAGGAAACACTATTCCAAATCCAAGTAGGGAACACTGCAATGCGATTACTACTGTGAGTGAGAAAGCCATTGAACCTGTGGTAAAGCCTTCAGTAGAGAAAAAGAAAGATGATGAACTTGCAACTGAAAAGGAAAAAGAAAAGGAATTGCCAAAGAATTTGCTGCAGAGAAAACTGTTCCTGAAAAGAAAGAGTTCAAATGGGAGAAAAAAAAAGCTCAAGAAAGGCAAGAAAAGCCATTGGAGCTCTCACCTTATGCAAAGATTCCATATCCGCAGAGGTTCAGAGAGGAAATCAAAAAGCAGCAGTATTCCAAATTCCTTGACATTTTCAAGAAGCTGCAAATCAATATCCCGTTTACTGAGGCCTTGGAGAACATGCCCAATTACGCAAAGTTCATGAAAGATCTTCTATCACGAAAGCGTAAGCTACAAGAATGTGAGACGGTGACGCTGACAGAGGAATGCAGTGCCATTATCCAGAAAAAGTTGCCTCCAAAGCTTAAAGATCCAGGAAGATTCAGCATTCCATGCAACATAGGCAATATGGAAGTGAAAAATGTTCTATGCGATCTTGGTGCCAGCATCAACGTGATGCCACTATTTATGATGAAGAAACTGGGGATCACTGAAGTAAGGCCAACCAAGACAATAGTTCAACTGGCTGACTGCTCTACAAAGCAAGCTTATGGCATTATTGAGGACATACTGGTAAAGGTTGACAAATTCATCATTCCTGTTTATTTTGTCATCCTTGATATAGAGGAAAATTTTACTATTCCTATGATCTTCGGAAGACCTTTCTTGGCAACCTCAGGAGCGCTGATTGATGTACCGAAAGGCGAGTTGATCTTACGGGTAGACGGGGAGCAAGCAATTTTCAAGTTCTTTGATAAAGAAGTTCCCTCACCTATAATTCAACCGGAAGATCAAGTCTACTATATTAGTGAAAAGAAAGGAGAAGAAGAGCACAAAGAGAATTCTTCTCAAGAAAGTAAGCCAAAGGTTAAAATGGAGAAGCTCAGGAGCAAGGGAAAACACGTAAACACAAAATTCAAAGCTATTGAGCCTACTTCATCTCACTCATATGCACAAGAGTACTATGGGAGGACACCATTTCTGAATGATAGAGCTTGGTCATAGCCCATGCTTTGAACCACCATGAACATAAAAGAGGTACGTCAGGCTCGTGACGTAAAACAAGCGCTTGTGGGAGGCAACCCAACTATATTTTTTATTTTCCAACATTTTAGTATAGTATTTTAAATTTAGTTTAGCTTATTTTAATTATTCTTAGCATAATTTATTTTAGTCATATCATAAAAATAAAAATAAAATAAAAACATTGAGGAG